>NC_058417.1:38932030-39009286 GCF_002201575.2 Neomonachus schauinslandi | reverse complement strand
GGAAATGCCCATAGAGCCATAGAAAGAACGTATTAAAAATGCATGTAAGGGGGGGCACCTGGGTGGCTCAGTCGTTAAGCATCTGCCTTCGGCTCAGGTCATGGTCCCAGGGTCCTGGGATCGAGCCCCGCATCGGGCTCCCTGCTCCGCAGGAAGCCTGCTTCTCCCTCTCCCACTCCCCCTGCTTGTGTTCCCTCTCTCGCTGTGTCTCTCTATGTCAAATAAATAAATAATAAAATCTTAAAAAAAAAAAATGCATGTAAGGGAATACTAATGAATAGAAGAAAGTCCTGTGGGTTTATGTCTACATTTATTTATATACTGCCTCATTAAGCAAGGAATTTGAGGTAGTAATGGTTGTTTTATTTATAAAATGCCCTTCGCAGCAGTCCTCTCTAAATAGAGTATGAGAGGAGTATCTTAGAACTTAATTTTGAATCTCAATTTTAAAAACAAAGAAGAAATAGATGTCAGCATTAAAAATTATATCAAGGAACCATGAGAGACGATGGACTCTGAAAAACAAACTGAGGGTTCTAGACGGGAGGGGGGTGGGAGGCTGGGTTAGCCTGGTGGTGGGTATTGAGGAGGGCACGTTCTGCATGGAGCACTGGGTGTTATGCACAAACAATGAATCATGGAACACTTCATCTAAAACTAATGATGTAATGTATGGGGATTAACATAACAATAAAAAGTTTTGAAAAATTATATCAAGAAGAAAGCTTAAAAATAAAAAAAAAAAAATAGGACACAAAATGGAATACCTCAGTCATCACAAGCTTCTTCAGTGGACACCCAAACATCCAGATATCGCCAAAGTAAGGTGAGTAAAGCTGCCAAAATGAAAAAGATACAACTCACATGACCACTAAAAACACAAGTCCCAAGCAAAATTCGGAGGCCAAAGATCCTGCTGAATGTTGTTTTTTTCTCATTCCTTCCACATAAAGCTCTTTCTACCTAGGCTCTGAAATGTCTCCGTTTCATTAGTTTTCTTTCATTTAGCTATTGTCCCTTTCTTTAAACCTTCTTTTAGCCAAATGCCAGCCTTTATGAACGTGGAAAGATGACATTTCATACGTTTGAAAGGGAAGAAAAGCCCAGTGATTGTTTCTCATTTCCAACATTTGCCATCATATCATTAATCTTGGTATGGTGCTTGGGCTTCCCTGGTTTCCTAGCTCTGGGGAGGGGTGAGGCAAGATGACCAACATACCTTAACGGCTGGTGCATTTTTTACCTACCTTAAAAGGGTGTGATGAGAATTACTCCCAGCTTAACAATTTAAAGTGTTTGGGGCGCCTGGGTGGCTCAGTCGTTAAGCGACTGCTTTCGGCTCAGGTCATGATCCCAGGGTCCTGGGATCAAGCCCCGCATCGGGCTCCCTGCTCAGTGGGAAGTCTGCTTCTCCTTCTCCCACTTCCCCTGCTTATGTTCCCTCTCTCACTGTGTCTCTCTCTGTCAAATAAATAAATAAAATCTTTAAAAAAAAAAAGTGTATGAAGCACCTTGTCCACCTTGGAGAGATGGCACCCTCCATAGAAGAACAGTAACACACCACTACTGTGAAAACAGGGCAGGCAAACATAAAAGCTAAATCCTGAAGAGCTACACAGCAAAGGGAATTATCACCTATTTAATAGTGTGTCCCAATCAAAGACAGTCCACAGAGAAATTAACAGAAGGTAGAACACTGGATAACAGAAGATCGATGATAAAGATTAAAGCACACACATAGTTTAACAGAGACTGCCAAGATAAAAACAGTTTTAAATAAGCAAAAGTCAGCTACTTGAGCATAAAGTTGAGGCCAAGAAAGATCTTAGAAACATCTACACTTTTTTTTTTAAAAAAAAGACACTTTTTAAAAATTGTGGTAAAGCGAACATAACATAGAATTTACCATCTTCACATTTGTGTCTGTTCAGTAGTGTTAAGTACATTCATATTGTTGTGCAAACAACCTCCAGAAACTCTTTTCATCTTGCAAAACTGAAACTCTATATCCATTAAACAACTCCCCATTTCCCCTCCACCCAGCCACTGGCAACTACCATTCTGTTTGCTGTCTCTGAAATTGACTAGGCTAGGTACTTCATGTAAGGGGAGTCCTACAGGAGTTGTCTTAACAAAAAACAAAACAAAACTTTTAAACCAGAGAAACTACCAGCAGAGGCAAACGGAAGTAATCTAAAGTACAAAGGGACAGAAAAACAGGAAGCAGAAAGTGAACTGGGGAGGATTCTAGATTTTGGTATCTATAAAATGATCCCAATCATAACATTAGTTATCGGAAGTGGATACATATCTTTTCTAAATATCTTTTCAACAAAAACAGAGAAAAGATGGGCAGAAAGTAGACTGCCACATTTTAGTACCTGCACAATGACTCCAGGCATAACATTGGTTAACAGAAATGGATTCAGATCCCCTTCTACAGATATCTTTAAAACAAAGATGAAATCAGCATCATCTTAGTTTCTTAAGATTTGACTCCAAAAAAGGAAGTTGGTATCGCCATCTCAGGCTCAAATTTAGTCAGAATGAAAAGCATGTTTGTACCATCACACCAGTGACAATTAACCCCTATCTAAAAATGTTTCCAATCTTTCCCGGACATTCTCTGCTCAAATAAACATGTTGCTGAGATCTAACAGTACACACAGAGAAGACTATTATATTTAATTTTTTCTTCTTAACAGTGAAAATACCTAATCTGATCTCAGAATACAAAGAAAACTTCAACACAAACGTACCCCTAGAAATACGCTGATTGAAATAATCATAGAGGACAAGTAAGTAAATCTAAAACTAATGCTGACGCTAAAGCTAACTTCAACTTTAAGAGGATAATATGAACAGAAGTTATGAGTTTGATGGGAAATTTCCATTCTCATCATATTAAGTATTTTAATTGCATTTGCTAATCTGGGGATGTGTTCTTCAATTGGGAAATGATGAAACAAAATGAATAGAATTACTCTTTCAGGAAAGAATTATAAGTCATCGAAACCTCTGAAAGATTAAAACTGTAATTCTGGAAAAAAAAAAAGTTTTTGCTTTGCTCCACCTTATTTTTTTCTGGAGATAGTAAATGCCCGGAGGCTCTGACCTAGCTTCAGAAAAAGAGCCAGGAGAGTGGGTTCACGAAAAAGAAATCATCCAATTGCAGATTAGCAAAACTATAAGAGGGATTAAGAAGTGACACAGAAAAGGAACACCCTGTAAGTGTGTATATAAGGGCCAAAAAGGCAGCTTGCAAATCCATGCTTCACTGGTACCTCTCCTCTTCACCTGGACAAGCTAAACATTTGCAGGAGCACCATGTCTTGCTCGTCTCGTATCTCCTCTTCCAGGGCTGGAAGCAGTGGCTTGATCAGGGTGTCTGCTGGTGGAAGCAGCTTCAGCAGTGGAAGCAGATGCGGTCTGGGGGGTGGCTCTACCCAGGGCTTCCGAGGAGGAACCGGCAGCTGTGGCCTGAGTGGGGGATCAAGCAGTGGATTTGGAGGCAGCTTTGGAGGAGGTTTTGGTAGCTGCTCAGTAGGGGGTGCTTTGGGAGGAACTCCAGGCTCTGGGGCTGGTTTTGGTGGAGGTTCTGGCTTTGGTGGGGGCTCTGGAATTGGTGCTAGTGGAGGCTTCTACAGCTATGGGGGTGGGATGGGGGGTGGTGCTGGCGATGGCGGGCTTTTCTCTGGAGGTGAAAAGCAAACCATGCAGAACCTCAATGACCGCCTGGCCAGTTACCTAGACAAGGTCAGAGCCCTGGAGGAGGCCAACACTGATCTGGAGAATAAAATCAGGGAGTGGTATGAGAAATTTGGGCCTGGGTCTGGAGATGGTGGATCTGGAAAAGATTATAGCAAATACTATCCAATAATTGAAGATCTCCGGAACCAGGTAAGACACTATCCACTACTGAGTTTCTATTATTTCTGTATCTTTTGCTCTTATTCAGATCATACACCGTAATGAAGATTTCAAGTCAAGGAATTATTTAGAGACATATTTGCTTGTTGTACATGTAAAATGGGACTTGGTGTATTTTAACTATGACAGTATTGTATATGACATCCAACCACACTAATTATCTGTTTGCATCTCAAATTTGAGTATTTCTACATAAGAGCAAAATTTATATCATGTGCGAGGCAGCTAATGAACATGTACATATAAGAATGGTGGCAATGAGTCAACACTAGCTTAATCTGATATTTTCATGATTAATTCTGGCAGGTTGACATATTTTCATGTCTTGCTAGATTTAAATCATCTTTACAACTGTTTTTCTTCCTAGAAAATCTGGGTGCAAATATTGTATGAGCATGCGGCAGAATCTGAAATGTTTAGCCACTGCTGTATGGGAAGTATTTTTTTAAGGACTTTTTAGAAGTAAAATTCATTTTCTGTACTATTTTCTGAAAGAACTTACAGAATAACTGATTCTCCAAAGCAACAGAAATAAGCAGAGGGCTGTGCTCTGTAAAACAATGTTCCATGCCTATTCCAGTAAATGTACAAACTGTTCCTTTTTGCAGAAAGATGTAGTCCAGCTACACCAGATTATCAATAAAGATGTCATTACTAAGCAAGTTTTCAAAGCAATTTACCTTTAAAAGCCAACTCCAAGGACATCCATCTACCCTCACAGGTGGGCATGCGGACATAGGTAGAAAGCATCCATGATGCATTCACTATTATTGCCTTTTCTAGATCATCACTGCCACTATTGAAAATGCTGGGATCGTTTTGCAGATCAACAATGCCAGATTGGCTGCTGATGACTTCAGACTGAAGTAAGAAAAGCGAAGACTTGCAAACAAATGTTGTGGGAAAAATAAAATGCAATCTGTCTGTTTCATTTAGTCTAAATTTAGAGAACTATCTTTTAGGGGATCAAGACCTAAATTTACAAACATTCCAAGAGTAAATTTTAAAAACCATCACTCCACTCCAATAAGGAAACAAAAAAAAAAGAGGCAAATTAAGGATGAAATGTTTATTCTAAAAAAAATTAGCTGTCAACAGAATTAATATTCGGTTCATAATTTTCTTTCCAGGGAAAAATTCCTAAGAGAAAACTTAGTAGCCTTCGTTTATCAAATAGCTCAGAAGGGGGTGCCTGGCTGGCTCAGAGAGGCATGGGGTTCTTGATCTCAGTCGGGGTCGTGAGTTCAAGCCCAGCGTTAGGTGTAGAGATTACAAAAATAAGTAAGTAAGCAAACAAACAGCTCAGACGAAAAATCTTTTTCTTGAATATGGAAGAATGGATGGACTCTGAAATGCTCTATCCTGTCCTCCTGCTGTCCTTTCCAGGTATGAGAATGAGCTGTATCTCCGGCAGGCCGTGGAGGCCGACATCAATGGCCTGCGGAAAGTTCTGGATGACCTAACCATGACACGCTCTGACCTGGAGATGCAGGTTGAGAGCCTTACTGAGGAGCTGGCCTACCTGAAGAAGAACCACGAGGAGGTAGGAACACGTTCCACATTATTAAATGACTCTGGCCTATCTATTTTCCCCCACATCCATTCTGTAAAAATAAAATAAGTTCTATCTAAATGGATTTCCAACTCCTATGATCAAGGAAAAAAGTAGTCATGAGCAAATTATTTCTCAATTTAGTGGGAAGCGAGGGTAGCCTTTAGTGTCCTAGTTTCAATTTTTTGTTGGCTATGCACATTTTAAGAAGTCTTTGGTTTTCTGTTATCACTGTTGTCCTTTTCTCTTCACGCTAGGAAATGAAGAGTATGCAAGGAAGCTCTGGAGGGGACGTGACCGTGGAAATGAATGCTGCTCCAGGAACTGACCTGACCAAGTTACTGAACGACATGAGGGCACAGTACGAAGAGCTGGCTGAGCAAAATCGCCGTGAGGCCGAGGAGCAGTTCAACAAACAGGTAGATTATCACTGCTGGATGCCTGAGCCGGCAGTCACACACAGGCCACCTCCTCTCATTTCTTCAGCCTGCAGTGATGGCATTTTCTATTTCTCTAGAGTGCATCACTGCAAGCACAAATTTCTACGGACGTGGGGGCAGCCAGATCTGCCAAGAATGAGATAACAGAACTGAAACGCACTCTGCAAGCCCTGGAAATTGAGCTCCAGTCCCAAAGAGCCATGGTAAGTGCAAAGAGGTTTGCAACATCTCCAACAGGGAGTTAAGCGATCCCATTTTCTTTCTTTGCCAAGATGTTCCACTTGGCACATAATGAAAGCAGCATTAGGAGAACTCGCTTGTGGCTGTAGAAAGCTCAAGACATTCCAGTTAAAGATAATGTACTTCCACAGAAGATCTAGCTTAAAGAAAAACAGTCATGTCAACAAAAATTAAGGAAACAGTGATAGAACAACATAGGTTGTAACTTGAAGGTGTACTTCTCTGAGCACCTTATAAAAAAACGAATTTTTCATCATGGAGTTTTGATTTGCTTTTTCTCTTAGAAAAGCTCTCTGGAAGGAAACCTGGCTGACACAGAAGCTGGCTACATGGCTCAGCTGTCAGAAATCCAGATGCAGATCAGCAGCCTGGAGGAGCAGATCTGCCAGATCCGGGGCGAGACCAAATGCCAGAACGCAGAATATGAGCAACTGCTGGACATCAAGACCCGCCTAGAGATGGAGATTGAGACCTACCGCGGCCTGCTCAATGGAGAGGGAGGGTAAGTGAAAGTCATGAGCCCAATCAGTGCATTCCTTGGTGTACTTATGTAATGAAACCAAGAAGGGGTCTGGGGGCTGGACTTGGTTTACACAGTCACAGTGGGGCACCTGGGTGGCTCAGTTGGTTAAGCGTCCAACTCTTGATCTCAGTTCAGTTCTTGATCTCAGGGTCGTGAATTTAAGCCCTGTGTTGGGCTCCATGCCCAACTTAAAATAATAATAATAATAATAATAATAAAAAGTCACAGAGACACAGTCCAATCAGAAGACATTTACCTTCATCAGGGAGAGCTCCCTGCATGGAGGGTTTCTCCCACCTTTGCAAACTACAAAGGAAAACAATTCTTTTTTCCTCTAGTGGTTCTGGTTTTGGAGGATCTGATTTTAGAAACTCAGGATCCAGAAATACAGGACCCAGAAACATGGGATCTAGGGATTTGTCCGTATCTGATGACTCAAGATCTGGAAGCTGTTCTGGCCAAGGAAGAGGTAAACATTTTTTAATGCTCATGATCATTTTATAATTTAAAAGTAAAGGCATGCTTCATTTGTCTTATAAAAAGTATATACTATAGTTTACAAAATCTTAACCCAGAGAGAACTTAAAGAATGCACCTGAATGTCTCTTGATCTGGGTTTCTGTGATCGTTTCCAGACTGACATTGTGATTCTGTGATTTTCAGATCCAAACAAGACCAGAGTGACTAAGACCATCGTGGAGGAGGTGGTGGACGGCAAAGTCATCTCATCTCAAGTCAGCAATGTGTCTGAGGTGAAAGTTAAATAAGCAATTTCCAGATCAGCAAGAATGTCTTTTAGAGAAAAACCGAAAGGACACGAATGAAGAAATCATGTCAATCTCACCATTTTTCTGGATAACTTCAGGCAAAGTTTCCATCCAGAAATAGATGACCAAGCAATTTTTCTGAATCCTCTTTTTTTTCTTACTAGAACCTTCTTGAAAAAGTTGAAATGACAATTTTGCTCTAATTGTTTTCATGCTTCAATAAACTTACTTTTGCAAGTTAACTAAATGCTTCCTGAAATTTTTAAAGAAATTCAATATTTTACCTAGAAATAAAGCTATCAGTCACGATCTCGCTTCATTGTTATGTTACTAATATTAATTCATTATTTATATAATACCCTCTTCATAAAAATCAAGATTGTAGCCATGTGGTGTGTGGGCATTTCTAGCAACATCTCACTGGAACTTAGTGATAGCTGAAATTAGACCTTAGCATCCCTAAAAAAAGTCGTGGGAAATAAGATGGGATATGTGATAGGGTGCCAGATTTCTGAAAACCTTGAAAGCCCCAAAGAGGAAAGATCTCAGATACTTCTACCCTTAAAAAATCTAGCCACATCTCTAAGCCAAAAATTGTCACTTAGCCAAGTTGGTGTTTCCTTTTCCCACTCTGCATTGCTGAAGTTCTTACCCCTGAATCGGCCACATGGCTCCATCTTGTCTTGCTTGGGATAATGAAGCCTATTAAAGTAGGGCAGGAGGTGGTACAGAGTCAGTCCCAGGAAGAACCAGACACAGGACAAAGCCAAGCTGGGTAAGGACTTTCCCACTCAAGGAATTTAATAGGACCAGATCACAAATTAGAGAATCAACCCCACAAGCCAGTCCTCGAGAAAAGAACTTGAGACTTGGCACAGACAGGCAAATTTAAAATTACAAAGGATAAACCTGAACATAATTTATGCAAATCGTACCTTCAAATATAAAATCAGTAAGAGCTGTATGAGAGTATCAAACTTTAATAATCAAAACAACCCAGAAAATGTGGTTTTTCATTTGCTAGGCATTTTGAATAAAACCTAAAAATGAACCTGCAGGCACACTGAGACTTCGGCTTAAATAGAAAACCACAGAACAAAGTTAATAGCTAAGCACAAAACCACTACTCAAAAACAGCAATGTTGTCTTAAATCAAACATATGTTTCCCATCAATCCATTACAGTAAATTAAACCTTGGATATCTGTCCAGTACTGAGAAGTTTGGAAATATGAACCAGCTGATCTAGGCTGGATTAATGGTGGGAGGACACAAATGGAAACCAGTTGTGTGCAGGCTCCAGCCTCTTGGGTCATCATGGCCACCTGGGGAAGCCTCTCTCCGTGAGTCTTCCCAGATGTAGTCTTCTAGTCCTGTACCATCTGGTACCTACGTTGATGGCTGGTATTATCCTCATGCCAAAGCAACAATATGCAGCTACTCTGAAAATCATCTTTAGGCAAAAACCCTCATTCTTTGTTTCCTTGGCATGTGTTAAGATGCTGCATTTGTACTAAATGATCATTTATAGAAAAGGCCAGAACATACTAAGATGCAGTAGGGTATGTTTCAAGCATTTCAATTTTAAAAGTGAAATTACTGAACCATTTTAGACCATGAAGTTTAGAGTACTGAATAAAATGTTAAGGATAGGGTGTTTGCACATTATGACCTGCTCTACAATCACTTCAAAACCACATGACATAAAACTGCATATGTTTTATTCTGGAACTCTAAAGTTCAGCAATCCATCAACTTTTAAATGAGAGTGGACTTACTCAAGAGGAGGAAGAGCCAGTGCCTACTTGCATAAGGATTTTCATCTGTTGACTTTTGATCCAGAGATTCGTATAGTTGTTGTCATTCTGACCTCAAGGGACAATGGACAAGAATGGACATGGTATCCATCCTCACAAAGATTAGAAGCAAGAAACAAGGTTTGTAGTAGGCAGAGAAGAGGAAACAGCCAAAGGATTTGAGACTCTATGGAAAGTAGCCTAAACTTGCTTAATGACTTCATGGAATTAGATGCTGTTCAAAAGACCTTCAAGAGAAGACAAAGTGATGAATATAAATCACCCAGAATGTAGCTCGAGTAATATTTTCCAAATAACCTCCTCAATTAACAAAATACTACTGGATGTAATACACTTTAAAAATTTATCAGTGGCTCAAATGGGACACTTGAAAAATATCGGTCAACTTTAAAAAAAAAAAAGGGGGGGCGCCTGGGTGGCTCAGTCGTTAAGCGTCTGCCTTTGGCTCAGGTCATGATCCCAGGGTCCTGGGACTGAGCCCCGCATCGGGCTCCCTGCTTGGCGGGAAGCCTGCTTCTCCCTCTCCCACTCCCCCTGCTTGTGTTTCTGCTCTCGCTATGTCTCTCTCTGTCAAAAATAAATAAATAAAATCTTTAAAAAAAAAAAAAGAAAAGAAAAGAAAAATATCGGTCAAGCCCTTTTAGAAATAATTTACTCATTTGTAACATCAATGGCAATATGAAATGGTAAGGTGGAAAGGAGCAAACACTGAGCTAACACTTCAACCAATTGTTTTTATATTAGCATTTAAATGGCATAGAGAGGACAAGCCCAGAATGTATCACTGATCTATCATGTGTAAAGTACATGGATTCCTGGGGAGTGGGGGAGAGGGTGTGTTTATTTCATTAACCAAATCACAAGGAACATGAAAGGATACAGGAGCTCATTAAAGCTGCACTAGGACTGCATCGCTCGGCCCCAGCGTGCTTCTTACTGACACTGTAGAGCTAGGGAGTGTTTCACAACATCCCAACCTCTGTCAATTCATTCAAAACCCTAACCTTAGAAACATGCACTGCCTTTAGCTTTACTCATTGCTTGCAGCTAGCTGTAAAATAAATTACTTCAAATGATTTTATATTAGTTTTCCTAAGACCAAGAAGTCAGATTTTTTTAAGTCTCCGTGATGGTTTTTAGGCAAACAATGGCTTTGTGGCACCATTTTGAGATAAGGTAACTGTGCTTTCCCCGCTGAGTGTTCCACACCCAAAAGTTTCCATGAAGATCAAATATTAATACTTGTGATATCTATAATAACAACATAAAAATCACAATTTTTTTCCAACTTTTATATTTAAGATTTTATTTTTAAGTAATCTTTACACCCAATGTGGGGCTTGAACTTACAACCTGAGATCAAGAGTCACATGCTCTATCGATTGAGCCAGCCCCAGGCACCCCTACAGAGTTTTATTTTATTTTATTTATCTTTTGCCCTTTTTTAACTTTATTTTACTTTAACTCAATTAATTAACATACAATGTATCATTAGTTCGGTGATTCATCAGTTGTATATAACACCCAGTGCTCATTACATCATGTGCCCTCCTTGATGCCCATCACCCAGTTACCCCATCCCTCTACCCTCCTCCCCTCCAGCAACCCTCAGTTTGTTTCCTATGGTTAAGAGTCTCTTGTAGTTTGTCTCCCTGTCTGATTTAATCTTGTTTTATTTTTCTCTCCCTTCTTCTATGCTCCTCTATTTTGTTTCTTAAATTCCACATATGAGTGAAATCATATGACAATTGTCTTTCCCTGTTTGACTTATTTTGCTTAGCATAATACCCTCTAGTTCCATCCATGTCATTGCAAATGGCAAGATTTCATTTTTTGATAGCTGTGTAATATTCCATTGTGTATATATATATATATATACACCACATCTTTATCCATTCATCTGTCAACGGACATCTGGGCTCTTTCCACACTTTGGCTACTGTGGACATTACTGCTATAAACATTTGCGTGCATGTGCCCCTTCAGATCACTACATTTGTATCTTTGGGGTAAATACCCAGTAGTGCAATTGCTGGGTCATAGGGTAGCTGTATTTTCAACTTTCTGAGGAACCTCCATACTGTTTTCCAGAGTGGCTGCACCAGCTTGCACTCCCACCAACAGTGTAAGAGGGTTCCCCTTTTTCCACATCCTTGCCTACATTTATTGTTTCCTGACTTGTTAATTTTAGCCATTCTGACTGGTGTGAGGTGGTATCTCATTGAGGTTTTGATTTGGATTTCCCTGATGCCGAGCGATGTTGAGCACTTTTTCATGTGTCTGTTGGCCATTTGGATGTCTTCTTTGGAGAAGTGTCTGTTTATGTCTTCTGCCCATTTCTTGATTGGATCATTTGTTCTTTGGATGTTGAGTTTGATAAGTTCTTTATAGATTTTGGATACTAGCCCTTTATCTGATATGTCATTTGCAAATATCTTCTCCCATTCTGTCGGTTGTCTTTTGGTTTTGTCGACTGTTTCCTTTGCTGTGCGAAGCTTTTTATCTTGAGGAAGTCCCAATAGTTCATTGTTGCCTTTGTTTCCCTTGCCTTTGGAGATGTGTCTAGCAAGAAGTTGCTGTGGCTGAGGTCAAAGAGGTTGCTGCCTATGTCCTCTTCTAGGATTTTGATGGATTCCTGTCCACATTTAGGTCTTTCATCCATTTTGAGTTTATTTTTGTGTGTGGTGTAAGAAAATGGTCCAGTTTCATTCTTCTCCATGTGGCTGTCCACCCTACAGAGTTTTAAAAATTTGACTGGTGGGGCGCCTGGGTGGCGCAGTCAGTTGGGCACCCAACTCTTGGTTTCAGTTAGGGTCGTGTTCTCAGGGTCATGAGATCGAGCCCCCCTTTGGGCTCCATGCTCACTGTGGAGTCTGCTTGAGATTCTCTCTTCTTCTCCCTCTGCTCCTCCTGCTTGTGCACTCTGTCTCTCTTGCTCTCTCAAATAAATAAATAAATAAATCTTTAAAAAGAAGAAGAATAATAAATACAAAGTTGACTGGTGACTTTTATTCCAATCTCCCACGCAGAACAGAAATTCTTCCTGAAAGATTATTCTAGGCCTCCAGTCTCTGGTTAAAGGTGCCCAGAGCTTGCAAAGTTCATGACTTGGGAAGGCAGATCATTCGATTTAAGAACAGGTCTAAAGTTAGAAGTGGTTTCCTTACATGGAGCCAGATCTGTCTCCCTGTGTAACTTCCAGCAATTTGATCCTGGTTCAGGCCGTGTGTCTTTTCTTTTCTAAACAAAAATCCCAATTTCTTGAGCCATGCCTTCTCTGACATTGTTTCCATATTCTTCATTATTCTTTATTAACTGGACCACACATCTTCGATATTACAGACATATTTGCAATTAATTAGTCCTCTTAAACTATGGCACCCAGAATTAAACACAAAGATCAAGAGCACTGGGAGAATGGCCCCTGGGCTTTTGTAAATCTTTGATATAGTCTAACTTCAGCGGCCACGGCATGTTCACAATTGCTGAGCTGGAACTCTGACAGAGAGACTTTATCCTTCACCTGATGTTTTATTTCCCCTTTCTTTTTTAACTCACAGAACTTCCTTTTATTATTCCATTTGCTTTACAAACTCTTACCAATTGGGGGGTCATCATTTTACCCTGAAAGTTTTTAAAATATAGTTTTGATTCTCTCATTCAACATATTAAATATGTTTGTATCGTTTGGAAAAAATGCAACAAAGCCGAAACCGCAAGCCATACCACATCAAAGCCCCCCACCTGCCAATCACAAATATCAGCTTGCCATCAATGTTTCCTCAATAAGCCATCTGAATATTTTATTTAATTCTGTGTTAAATTGTTTCAATGTTAACAAAAGTTTTAAGAAATGTTTATTTGGTGAGTAGGTGTTTGAGGACATAGGAACAGGCTCAGAGTCCCCTTAAGTAAAACCAAGCAAAGGTCATGCGGGGAAAGAACATCAGGTGACACGGAATTTATATACCAAAAAATATCATCTTTCTAGTGTGACAGCTTTAGTTAAAGATGATAGATAGATAGATAGATGATAGATTTATTTCACTGCCTCTGACAATACACATAATGAAGAAGAATGTGTTTTGTAATATGGAAATCATGGGGGAGGGGCTTCCCGTTATAAAAAGGCCTCTGGAGAGAGGAAGTAGGGTATGTTATGCTTATTATCTCCAAGTTTAGGTAATCTGCTGCAATTCAAAATCTGCATACGTTGAATTTACCTGCAGAAGGAGCAAGGGGTAGCCACAGCAGAGGTTTACAAGAACCTGGAGAAACTTAAAACTTTGCTATTTAATGGTTAATCAAAACATTATAGTGTATCAGTTTCTCCTTTTCTCTTTAACTTTCTTGGGGGTCCTGCACTTTCATAAAATAAGAATATACTGTTAGATATTATTAATCACTTCAAAAGCCCAAAGCAGGCTTTGAGAAAAATTTAAAACTTAAAATGTTATTTTCTTACAATTGACAAAAGCAAGAAAAAAAATAACAGAAGAATATTAAAAGGAATCTGACCATTGTCTCTTCCTACACTTTATTCTTATTTAAGACAGAATACATACGGTAAGGATCTACCACTTCCTGTTACTTCACCAGAAATCCCTAAAATTGGTTTCAGATACCTTCATCTGAAAAGATGGTATATTTATCATATAATTCCAAAGGAAAATAAATTGTTTTAAGCACAGTCATCAAAATGCATGAGGACAGAAATTCAATAAGTGAAAATACACGTTTAAGTAGGCTGATAGCCTGCAAATGTTATCTGCTTCACTTCTCCAGTGAGAGATAATAAATATCTGAAGGCATTTTCTGTGTTTTAAAATAAATAAGACACTCTATGGAGTTTAACAAACAATTAACAAAACGATAATTTAGTATTACAGATGTCACTGAAAATCTTTCAGGTGATAGTATCAGAGACGAAACACCCACTTTATCAGCTAGAAAAGGAGGTATTAACTGATAACTCCCTAACACTCTCCTGGACGTTGGGCTTTGCAGGATTGAAACCCTTCCATCCTGTCCCATTTTGCCCAAAAATCTAGTCTATGGCAATTAGATTCTGATCACAGGAAAGGAAGAATCCTAGGGGTGGGGGAAGTGGCTCAAGTGGCTCCTCAGGTGGAGCTTTTCACACCAACTTTGGGGGTGCCAGCAAGGGAGGAGGTGAGGGTGGGTTGCTCCCTGATGAGAAGGATACGATGTGAAACCCTATGACCCTCTCACAGTCTGCCCGGACAAGATGGCGCTCTGGAGCAGGCAAGCAGTTCACTGAATATAAAATCAAAGCATGGTGTAAGAAATTTGGACCTGGGGCAGTGGCCAAGAAGTAAAACAGGACTAAAGAAGTATCACCAGATAACTGAGGAACTTAAAAACAAGGTAAGAAATTTTGCTACAGCTGGACAACAGAATGACACGAAAAATGACAAAATATTAAAAGATGGAGACCATTTTACACCGTTACCTGTACTTTCCTCAATTTAACCATATTAAGGAACTTAACAAGCAACAGAATATCCTTCTTAGCTGCATTCAATTTTTTTTTTCTAATTTGCTTACTTTTCTATAGTTATGTCCTGGAAGGAATTATAGAAATGTTTCAAAAATACTTAAACAAAATTAAGCTAAGTAAATTGCCTGCAGTTGTTGTATCCTCAAAAGGAGAGACAAATGCTAGAAAGATATAGACAACTATTTAATGTATTGGTCCTTAAAGAACCACATACCTATAAAACTTCTGTGAACACCCTGACGCAGGTCTTGCTACATACCAGTGTGCAGAAGTTCAAAATGTGAGTGCAACGAATGGTTTTTTTGTGTCCTGCTTTTCCATATATCAAATGCAACCATTTGGTGCAGTAACACCAGCTTCACGCTCCAGACTGACAGTGTAAAATGAGCAGCTGAAGACTTCAGACAGAAGTCAGGTGTGGTTACCTTCAACAGCACAATGGAAAACATAAGCTATGGAGAGAAGCAGTAGGGGGTGCCAGGCTTATTTTTATACTGGAATCACAAGTGACAAAAGGAGTATTATTCTTTTTAGAAATAAGTGAAATCCTAAAGATGGGAAAATATTTTAGCTGAATACACTAGAGAAGGCCATTATTTACAAAAATGTTATGGTGGTTCTGTGTTCAAAGAATCATTACCTAGTTTATAAGTAAGAACTTGTATGAATTAAGTATGTCTTAAGTGAGATTCCTAAAAGTACCATCATGTGTTTCCGAAGATTCTTTAACTCCCTTCTTTACATGTGTACAAGGCCCTCACAAACAAGAGGGAAATAGTGTGGCAACTGTATCCTAAGAAATAAAAATGCTAGAGGGTTTTTCCTCAAACCTTTTAGTGTTTCATATGCAGGGCCATGGTACCCCCTCCCCCCAAAATGTGAAATGTGAATAGCAAATTATATTTACAACAAATATGAAACTGAAGCTTAGCATTTCTGGAACAGTCCTTTAAAAGATTGTCCAGAAAAGAGTATTAACACAAACCTAACAACCACTGAGAGAATTTGAAACTTTTTTCAGGTCTGGGTCTGAACTGGCCCTGTGCCAGAATGTGGAGGCTGAGCGCCGTGGCCCGAGCAGGGTCCAAGATGACCTCGCTTCTTCCAACACTGATACGGAAATGCAGACTGAAACCTGGCAGAGGAGTTAGCTGATCTCATGAAGAACCACGAGGATGTGTGTGTCCAGAGGCTGAAGTGTAAATTGCCTCTTTCTTATTTCTTGTCTTCAATTCCAATTAACAATGAGGTTAAGGAAAATTCTTTTTTTTTTTTAAGATTATATTTATTTATTTATTTGTCAGAGAGAGAGGGCATAAGCAGAGGGAGCGGCAGAGGCAGAGGGAGAAGCAGGTTCCCCGCTGAACAAAGAGCCCCATGCGGGGCTCGATCCCATGACCTGAGCCGAAGGCAGACACTTAACCCACTGAGCCACCCAGGTGTCCCGAGGTTAAGGAAAATTCTAATAAATGAAGTGAATTCGAGTGCCATCATGGTTGAATCCCTTGATGGTTGTTTCCCATTCCGGAAGTTGAAGGCCCGCCAGAAATTGCAGGCTCTGACAGGCGTGTGGAGACGGTCGTCACACCTGGAGCTAATCTAACCGAGCTCCTCAAGGACATGAGAACACCCCGTGAAGCCCTCACTGAACAGAATCACCAGGATGCTAAAATTAGGTTCAACAATAAGGTAAACTAAAAACACAGTCAAGGTCAGAAAATTAGGACGACTCCCCTTCCCTGATAAATGACTCTGTTTCATAATGGCATTTCAGAGCAGAGTGCTACTTCAGCAGATCGCATCCTAGTCTGCTAAGATTCAGATGAACGAGCTAAAGTGCACTATTCAGGCCATGGAGTTAGAACCATAGTCTGCAGGAGCTCTGGAATGTAACAGTCTCCTCCTGGGTGAATATGCCAAAAAAAAAACCTATTTGTCCTCACAGGTGATTTCATGATTTCACCTCAGCAATAGGTTTCCAAAATATTATATTCCCTAATGAAATTTATTTTGAAAAGCTCTTACAATTTTAAGATCTTTGGCTTCTTAATTACTAACTCAGGAAAGTGTTCATTTAATATATGAAAAATATCTAGAACAAAATTAACTCCACATATCAACCCCTATTTTGAAAATACTCCAGCCCCTGAATCAGCTAAGACACCGCAAGCATGTCAACATGAGCTCGCTGTTAGAGAAACACTGGGCTGGCTCAGTTCCAGAATGAGATCACTTGTTTCTATCTCCAGGTAGGTGGTAAAGCAGGACTCCTGTCTGAAAGCTTAAGAGAATTAATCTAGGTAAAATGTCTTCATGAGGGACGCCTGGGTGGTTCAGTCGGTTAAGCGTCTGCCTTCGGCTCAGGTCATGATCCCAGGGTCCTGGGATTGAGTCCCGCATCGGGCTCCCCGCTCTGCGGGGAGCCTGCTTCTCCCTCTGCCTCTGTCTCTCTCTCTGTCTCTCATGAATAAATAAATAAAATCTTTAAAAAAAAAAAAGTCTTCATGAAGATCCACCTAGGATTTCTTCAATATCAAGGAGTATATATGTTGTGTTTTAATTAAGAAGATTTTGTACATTTACACTTGAATTACAATGTTTTCTTTTTTCTTTTTTTTTAAGATTTTTTATTTATTTATTGACAGAGAGACACAGCGAGAGAGGGAACACAAGCAGGGGGAGTGGGAGAGGGAGAAGCAGGCCTCCCACTGAGCAAGGAGCCCGATGCAGGGCTTGATCCCAGGACCCTGGGATCGAGCTCTGAGTCGGGCTCCCTGATCAGAAGTGAGTCTGTTTCTCCCTCTCCCTCTGCCACTCTGCCTCCTTGTGCTCTCTCTCCCTCTCAAATAAATAAACAAAATCTTTTTTAAATAAATAAATAAATTTTCACTTGTACTCCCAAAAGACAAGATTATTTGTGATAAGCATTTATCAAGTATCTGATGTTTCAGAAGCTGTGAGATAGGAAACAGGATAGCGGTGGCATTTCTGTCTTCTGGGAAGCACACTTTAACTATAAGGAAGCTTTTATTAAAGTAATAATGCATTACCCAGTTGTTATATTTTGCATCAGCGTGGTAGACCTGAGCCCCAGTCCTAGGCTGCCTCTAAACTCCGTGTGTGACCTCAGATAAGTCACTCTTCCAAAAGTATCCATCTCTAGACCTCATTTTTCCTTTATCTATAAAACAAGGGAGTTGGTGATCCATAAGGTACTTTCCAATTCTAAAATCTATGACTCTATGCAACTAAATTTTAAAAACAATTAAAAAAATCAAGGTGGTGAAATGAATGTTAGAGTGAATTAAAATTAGGTCAGATTCACTCTAATTCAAGGGGTTTGCTGAAACTTCTGTAATACATAACATCCAATGTCAGGTTCTAAGGTAGGGTGTATCAACGTTGACACTCTAGACATTTGAGGTTGGATAATTCTTGGGCAGAGGGTGGCTGTCCTGTACAACCTTATCGGTTGTAGCAGCATCCATAAGTTTTATCCACAAGATACCAGTAGCAACCCCTATCATCCTTTGTGACAACCAAAATGTCTCCAAACGTTGCCAAATGCCCAGAAGAGGAGCAAAGACATCCTTTTGAGAATCAATGCTCTCCATATGCAAGCAGGATTTTCATACTCCACGAAAGCAAGTGCTCACCATGGTTTGAAATGCTTGGCTTGGTGCAAAACACACGAAGTGAAGTACCCTCCTTCTCTCGAATCTGAAAACTTCACCCCCTTGGGGCCCCTGGGTGGCACAGTCGGTTAAGCATCTGACTGTTGGTTTCCGCTCAGGTCATGATCTCAGGGTCATGACAACGAGCCCCTTGTTAGGCTCCGAGCTCAGCGAGGAGTCTGCTGAGGTTTCTCTCTCCCTCTTCTTCTGCCCCTCCTTGCGCGCATGCCCTCTTTCTCTCTCTCTCTCTCAGATAAATAAATCTTAAAAAAAAAAAAAAAAAAAATTCATCCCCTTAAAACATGGTGTCCAAGTGGAAAAGTTTATCTCTGTTTCACTTGAAAGAAAAAGGGCTAGAATAGAGAGAAAATGGCTATGCATTGTGTCTTCTTTCTTGCAACATGAATAGGAACACTTTGTGATACTTATCTGCCTAAATAACTCTTTGTTTCATCTTTTCTCTGAGGGAAAACTGCAAACTTCACGTATCCTCAGAAAACATCCACGGAAGCCAGGCCGACAGAATCTGAGGCCAACTACCAGACTCAGCTTTCACAGACCCAAGTGCGGATACTGACCCTGGAGATCGAGGTCCTCCAGGAGGTGGGGAGCCAGAGTGCAGGCTGTCAGCAGGTGCTGGACATCAAGATGTACCTGGAGGATGAAATGGGGACCTACCGTCACCTGCTCCAGGGATGGGGCTGGTACGTGGGAAGCTGTGAGTTTGGTGAAGAAGGGGAGCAGGTGGGGCTGGGGGCAAGTATAGGTATCTAGTTGCTCCTATTGACGTTCTTAACTAAATGCAACAGTATTATACCACAAGGGCTGAACACACGTCCACAAGGTCCATCCGGTAAGTACTATTTTTAATGCCCCCCTTGCCAGCTCTATAAAGGCAGTGACCAAGATCTTGATTCACATACCCTCCCCTCCCCCCGCCCCAGTTCCAGGCATTATCATCCCGCACAAGACACTCCACAAATGTTTGCCCAACTGAACTGAAGTTTAGGGTATCACTGTGGCTCTGCTTTCCCTGCCCAGAACACAAGCACATTCTATCCAACATATTATATGCTTAACAGTCATTCGGGGCCATGTAATTTAAAACGAGAAGGAATAAAAACACAGAAAGTTAAAAATTCAATGTCTTCAACTCAGAGTCTTTAAAAACAGTCCTGGGTATTACAATTTTTATGACTATTTCAAACAATCAATATAGAGTATAAGATGTGCTATTTTTCTTTTCAGTCGTGAGTTTGAAACTGGATCAGAAAGAGGAAATAAAATCAAGGGTAAGTTCGATAAGAAAAATTTTCCATTATCCAATTTCATTTTCTTTGGAGGAACAGTATATTTGGGTCCAAGAGAGTTGTTTTTTATATGAATTTGTCACTTATATTAAGCAATTAAAGGCATATGAAACCAAGCTCTGATTGTGGAATAGTTTCAACTGAGATATTTATCAAAATAGTACTGTAATTTTTTTCTTTGAAATGTACACCCGTATAAGTAATAATAAATGTCCTAGAAGCTTTTACTACATCATATTTAAATGCTTTCCTTCCAACATTATTCAACTCAAAATGTGGGGAGACATTTTATTTTATTTTATTTTATTATTTTATTTTACTTTACTTTTGAGAGAGCATGTGCAGAGGATGGCAGCAGAGGGAGAGGGAGACAGAGAATCCTAAGCAGGCTCCACGCCCAGCGCAGAGCCTGAGTGGGGCTCAATCCCACCACCCCGAGATCATGACTGGAGCCAAAATCAAGAGTCAAGACACTTAACTGACTGAGCCACCCAGACGCCCCTGGAGAGACATGTTAATGTACATTTACTCTGAAAGGTCAAAAGAAATAAAGAAGGAAAGGAGACAGACTAAATAAATAGAGATGCTTCATGGAAGACAAAATGGGATGAAACCAGGTTTAAGCTAATAGGTGAGTTTAAGACCATTTTTCAAACTGCAGATTTTGACCTGTTAGTAGATCTTTAAAAATATTAGGTCCCAGTCAGCATTTTTAAATGGAATGAAATAGAAAACAGTAAAGTACATGTTAGCTATGACTGATAAATATTATTTCACAAAAGTTTTGTTTTAACTATATATACATGTGTGTGTTGTGTACTGATGTTACAGCATGAAATGCATTTCCCTTGTGGGTTGTAAAAATAAAGTTGGAAAGCTACTGTGTTGATTTGGTTTGGGGATTTTGAGGGGTTTTTTGGCAACCTGTCTCTATCTCTATCAGTTCATCTTCCATACTGCTGCTAGAACCATCTCCAAAATTTGGATCACATCATTCAGGCACTGTTCCAAGCATTTTATACGTGTCAACTAATTCAATTCTCACTATGGCCCTATGAGATAGACTATTAGTATCCCCATTTTACAGATGAGGGAACTAAGACACGGAGCAGATTAAGTAAGTTAGCTAAGGCAGTCAGTAAGTTACCTTTCCAAGTTTCTGTCACAGGTCCCTCTGTGTATGAATCGACAGCCTAGAAAGAGAAAGAATATATGTAAATACGTAAGTTTATAAATAATAAAGCACTAACCGTAATTCTGACTGGATTTTATCAAAATCACTCCAAATTAGTGAAGCTTTAAAAAGTAAAGATCGAGGGGGACCTGGGTGGCTCTTTCGGGTTAAGCATCTGACTTCAGCTCAGGTCATGATCTCAGTGGCACAGGATTGAGCCTCTCCCCCTGCTTGTGCTCTCTCTCTCCCTCTCTCTCAAAAAACTAAATAAAACCTTAAAAAAAAGTAAAGATTGAAATCAATGAGATTTATACACCTATCTTTCTATTTAGTAGGTAGTTAATAAGTGCTCAATAAAAGAACTCTCTTACTTCTGATTTAGGTGGAATGCTCTATCAATTTCCTTCATATCCATTAACATAAAATTGATATTTCATTTTCCATATTTTCTTTTCACAGAACCAACAAAAATATTCTAGTACAATTGTTGAAGAATTTGCTGATGGCCATCATTGTCTCATCACAAATAAAAGATGTTCACCAAAGACCAACTTAAGGAGCATCACACAAATCAGCCCACAAAAGTAAGACAAATCAAGGACCATTTAATCTTGGTCATGAATGTAGGATAAGCCATGCAATGTTTAGAGAGTCAGACTGAAAGAGATGTGAAGACCATGGCATACATTCAAACAATATTGATCTTTTAACAATGGGAACAAGAAATGTCACCAAGATATTTGGAGATCTTTTTTGGCTCATATATAAGAAAGTCATATGAACAGATTCACTTCATTTTGAAGTTTTTTTAATCTTTGTGAATTTACCAAAAATGAGTACCTCTAACTCAGGAGGTCTAATTCTGAGTCTGAAGCAATCAACTTGGGTCAAGTGCCTGGCTAAACACTCTAGATAGTAAACAATAAGTATTCCCTTCTAGAAGCTAACATCCAGCTGGAATGTAAGAGATACTCATGAAAAAGTTCAGGGGCATCAGAATATCACATAGCACCAAAATTAGTAGTACAGATGATAAGTGCCAAGGGAATTCACAGATGAGAGTTCAAATGGGCCAGAGAGGCCAATGAAAAGCTCATAAAGCTCTAAAGCTACAATAATATAACAGTCCATACTCATCAGTGAGCAAAAATTAAAAAGACAATATCAAGTGTTGACAAGGATGTGAAGCAACTGGAACATTCTGCAACTGGAACTCAACATCTACTACTGATGGGAGTATAAATTAGTGCAACCACTTTGGAAAACAGTTGTTATTACCTACTACAGTTAAAGAAGATACACTATGAACCAGAAATGCCTTTCTTTCATTCATTCATTCATTCATTCACCAAAGTAAACCCTAAAAGATTAACACTTAGGATTTCTCAAAGAGAGCTGAAAATGTTTCCCTAATTCTCAAACGATGCTGATTTCAATGGCCATCCCTTCCAAGGTATGACTCACTAGTTTTTCTGGCTACTTGGAGAAGTTTCAAAGGTAATGATTTTTGAGGGTAACTGAGCTTGTTGTACCTGCATGTCAACCTATCACCAAATTTCATTTCAGGAGTCAGCAATGATAGATGTACTGAGCCACTGGTGAGATGAGATATTTGGGGGGGGGAAAAAAAAGCAATTAAGAAGGAGTTGAAGCTTAATGGATTAGTATAATGAATTTTTCCAAAGGCAACAGTGTGAAAATATTCATAAAAGGTGTGGCAGAATGTGGAATCACTGAAGGGCAACTATTCTGGCCCTACCAACCGTTTTGTTTTTTCATACAGACTAGACTAAATATCGGAAAGTTCATTAATTTCCAAATGTAATTGTTTAAGATTTAAGCCAAAAGACATCTTAAAATGTATTAAACTTTAAAAAAACGTTTTTTACTGAATAGACCAGTGGTGTAAGAAGCCAAAGAGAAACAAAAGTCAAATTGAGGAGCCAAAAAATTTAAAGGAAACAAAAAACATTCAGTAATTTCAGAACACTTTGTATCACCAAGGAGCACAGTATTGCAGAAGACTACAGTCTTCAAGAAATCAGCAACTGTGTTCAGCACTAAATCAGAAAATGAATCATGCGGGCGCCTGGGTGGCTCAGTTGGTTAAGTGACTGCCTTCGGCTCAGGTCATGATCCCAGAGTCCTGGGATCGAGTCCCACATCGGGCTCCCGGCTCAGCGGAGAGCCTGCTTCTCCCTCTGACCCTATCCCCTCTCATGCTGTTTCTCTCTCTCTCTCTCTCAAATAAATAAATAAATAAAATCTTTAAAAAAAAAAAAAAGAAAATGAATCATGCACACTTTTATCTTAATACCAGATTACTTTTAATAGCTCCAAACTTATTGTTAACTATGTGAAGTTATAGTTAAAAGTAAAAAGGTAATATAGCTAAACTATTAAAGGTATCAAATAGAATCATATAGTTGAAAAGAAGGGGTTTTGATTTACTCAATCTCTAAGATTGACACTGAGAATTTATTGGGGCATCTGGGTGGCTCAGTCGTTGAGCGTCTGCCTTCGGCTCAGGTCATGATCCCAGGGTCCTGGGACCGAGCCCCGCATCAGGCTCCCTGCTCCACGGGAAGCCTGCTTCTCCCTCTCCCACTCCCCCTGCTTGTGTTCCTGCTCTCACTCTCTCTCTCTGTGTCAAATAAATAAATAAAATATTAAAAAATAAAATTTAAAAAACACTGAGAATTTATCAAAGAGAATAGGAAATGTTTCCCTAATTCTCAAACAACACTGACTTCAACAAACATATCATTCAAAGCGTGGTGGCAAGTTTTGTGGCTGCTTGGGGAGGTTTCAAAGATAATGATTTTTGAAGGTCAAAACTACCGATCCCAGCATTTTCTCCAAATGCATAAAATTATTCACAGAGATAGAAGTACTATTGTCACATAAAATGATATGATCTATAGATGTAATTATGTTGCATTAAGCTGAGTAATTGCTGGGTATGCTGGATTAGTGTCTTTAATCTGAACACAGCCCACGCCCAAGAGGAAAAGATTCCCATTCTATCCTAAATATACAACAGTAATCCCTAAGAGAGCAACGCTTCTCTTGGTTATATGAGAAAGTCAAAACAAACCTGAACCTGGCAATGAACATTTCCAGGACCCAAAACATATTTTTGAAAGAAGTTTAACAATCTTCACTTAATTTTTAAGACAAGATATAAAGTCAATAAAAGATTATCTACTCTGATATTCATTCATTTGTTCAAAAGCATTAAATGAACATTAAGTCTAAAGGATTAATGGCAAAACCCATTAAATTAGTGGGAGTTGGGGCAGGTTTCAAAGAAATATAAAACATGCATTCTGTGCCCTTGAGAATCTCACAATTTAGTTAAGGAGAAAATAATTACCAAGCATTTTGAACCATACTTGAAAGTTGTGGAGAAATAAAATTTTTATTAATCTATATATTTTAAGTGCCATTCATTTAATAGTCAAGGTTAAATAGTACCTCCTCCAAGCCAGTGGGGAAATAATTTTTTTTTAATTTTTTTGTATGGCTAAAATTTCTTTTGCAAAATGTCTTTTTGTAAAAAGCCTGAATGTACCTCTTCTGAGACTCCAGGGTTTTTTTTGGGGGGGGGGGGTTGTTTTTTATTTTTTTATTTTTTTAATTTTATCTCTATTTAAATTCAGCTAATTAATGTATAGTGTATTATTAGTTTCAGAGGTAGAGTTCAGTGATTTATCAGTCTTATATAATACCCAGTGCTCGGGGCGCCTGGGTGGCTCAGTTGGTTAAGCGACTGCCTTCAGCTCAGGTCATGATCCCAGGGTCCTGGGATCGAGCCCTACATTGGGCTCCCTGCTCGGCCGGAAGCCTGCTTCTTCCTCTCCCACTCCCCTTGCTTGTGTTCCCTCTCACGCTGTCTCTTTCTCTCTCTCTCTCCCTGTCAATTAAATAAATAAAATCTTTAAAAAAAAAAAATACCCAGTGCTCATTATATCATGTGCCCTCCTTAATGCCCATCACCCAGTTACCCCATCCCCCTACCCCCTCCCCTCCAGCAACCCTCAGTTTGTTTCCAATGATTGAGTCTCTTATGATTTGTCTTCCTCTCTAATTTCATCTTGTTTTATTTTTCCCTCCCTTCTCCTATGATCCTCTGTTTTGTTTCTTAAAATTCTGCATGAGTGAGATCATACGATACTTGTCTTCCTCTGATTGATTTATTTCGCTTAGCATAATACCCTCCAGTTCCATCCACGTCATTGCAAATGGCAAGGTTTCATTATTTTTGATGCCTGAGTAGAATTCCATTGTATATATATATATATATATATATATATATATATATATATATATCACATCTTTATCCATTCATCTGTCAATGGACATCTGGGCTCTTTCCACACTTTGGCTATTGTGGACTTTGCTGCTATGAACATTGGTGAGACTCTGGTTTTTATATATCAAGCTTACTTAGAAAGAGGTCCACAGGTATCTACAAGTCCGAATGTCCTACCATGCTCACCGTGTCCTCCAAAGCTGTAGAACCGATCTGAGCAACTGGGAGGTGCTCATATACTTACAGACTGACCTGGAAGGTAGAAGCAAGGGAAGAAGAGAAAGATGGGGAGACAGAAAGAGATGCCTCTGCAAGCAGCTGTCAGGGAGCAGAGTCTGGTCCAGAGAATGTTGGGAGGCTCTGCAATGGCAGCCCCAAAACTAAGGAGACAATGGGCATCGTGGAACAATAAGGCAGAAAGAGGCACAGGACGCAGACAGTTGCTTCTGGAGCAGACGCATTCAGCCACAGCCAGTTTGGGCAGTGGAAGGGCATTTTTTTTTTTTTAAGATTTTATTTATTTATTTGACAGAGAGAGACACAGCGAGAGAGGGAACACGAGCAGAGGGAGTAGGAGAGGGAGAAGCAGGCTCCCCGCCGAGCAGGGAGCCTGATGCGGGGCTCAATCCCAGGACCCCGGGATCATGACCTGAGCCGAAGGCAGCCGCTTAACTGACTGAGCCACCCAGGCGCCCCTGGAAGGGCATTTAAACCTGAAAATAAAACTCAGTAACTCAAGTCATTATGTGAAGACCAATAAGCAAAAATAATACCTAAAAATGTACGAACTTGAGTTATAGATAAGAACTGTGTCATACCTTTGAAAGCAATCCACTCACATCTCATGCTGCTCACACAGCCTGTCATGGGGAGGCTACTGGAGAGGACAAGAGGGAAACCAAAGCGGGGTCCTGCATGCAGGGCATGTGAGATGCATAAATGCTCCATTCTGAGGACTACACTGTCCCTACTATAACAGTTGCGCAGGGCGACATCCAGAACCAGGAAGTGACCGGCCCTATGATCAGAGAAGGTTCATACTGAGGCACCAGCTTGCGGAGGTAAGCATGGAGAGGAATCTCTGTAAAGTCTCACCTCTGCCATCATCAGCCATCCTATGGTTTTCTACTTACGGCCTCTTCCAATTTATTACTTCTATTTACCAGAAAAAAAAAACTCCACATGATGACCAATCACACCATCTCTGATAAGAGTTCAAAACCTAGGGGCGCCTGGGTGGCTCAGTTGGTTAAGCGACTGCCTTCGGCTCAGGTCATGATCCTGGAGTCCCGGGATCGAGTCCCGCATCGGGCTCCCTGCTCGGCAGGGAGTCTGCTTCTCCCTCTGACCCTCCTCCCTCTCATGCTCTCTGTCTCTCATTGTCTCTCTCGCAAATAAATAAAATCTTAAAAAAAAAATTTAAAAAAAAAAAAAAGAGTTCAAAACCTAGCATATAACGTCTTCCCAGGTATGCCAAAATATTCCCTCAAAAATTTTTTTTGTTTACTGATTCTGGACATTTCATATAAATAGAAGCATACGATATGTGTCCTTGAGTGTCTGGCTTCTTCTTGTATAATGTTTTGAAGGCTCTTCCGTACATCAGTACATCATTCCTGATTATGGCTGAAGAAAATCCCGTTGTATGGATATACCACAATTACTTTATCCATTCACATGTTGATGGACACTTGGGTTAGTTCCTTCGTTTGGGTAGTATGATCAGTGCTGCTATCCATAAAGACAAAAAGCAAATCGATGGTTACATAGGCTGGGAGAAGAAGGAAATGTGGAGTGACGGCTTGATAAGTACAAGCCTTCCTTTGAAGGTAAATGCTTCGAAACTACACAGATATGTTGGTCACACAACACTGTGAATGTACTAAATGCTAATGAACTACACATTTTTAAAATTCTATGTTATATAAATTTCACCTCCATTAAAATATATTTTTTTTAATTTCAAGGCAAAGCCTCCACCACCACCTGCCTAAAATGTGGGTTAAACTACAAATAGAGAGTGTTATATATTTTTAAATAGATTGCCTGTAACATGTAGGCCATCCTTCAAAGTCAAGGTTGTAATGATCACATTACACACGTGTTCTCAAGATAAACGAAAGAGATCACAAAGACAGAAAAGAATTTCGCTTCAAGCAGACAGAACTCATTACACACATGTTCTCAAGATAAACAAAAACTAGTCCTCAGGTAAAAGGATTTGACAGCATCATTTGTCACATGTGGCTCATCCTAACTTTACCCGGCAACTGGGGTCACCACCTGTGTTAGCTGGTAGGTTTTATATAAAGCTCCTCTTGGGTGCCTGGGTGGCTCAGTAGGTTAAGCGACTGCCTTCGGCTCAGATCATGATCCTGGAGTCCCGGAATCGAGTCCTGCAACGGGCTCCCTGCTCAGCAGGGAGTCTCCTTCTCCCTCTGACCCTCCCTGCTCTCATGTGCTCTATCTCTCTCTCTCTCTCCTTCTCTCTCTCAAATAAATAAATAAAATCTTTAAAAAAAAAAAACCTCCTCTTATCTTTATGACAGGAGGTGGTTTTGGAGTGAGGTGCCCACCAAAGTTAGGTTCCTAGCCTTCTAGAGAAACTGGGAGACAGGACTCTATGTTCTTTGGATATGTACCATCCAAAGATTCGGTGCCCAAGTCCTTGAGAAAGACATTCCAGGGCCGTAAAGCTGGCCAAAGGCTTATTTAGCTTTTAAAAAGATTTACTTATATTTCAAAGAGACAAAGAAAGAATGTACAATTAACAAGGTTTCTGAAGTAAATGCTCTAAGAAGAGAGAGTGGGAGTGTATGTGTCTTCCCTTATTTTCAACAGGGAGAATTAAGACTCTTATTTTTAATTTGTATTTGCCCTTACAAGCCTTCTCTGATCCCCTCAGCAAAAAGTAATTACTCTCTCCCCAGAGGTGCCTTTCTGTGGCGCCTCCCACTTTCCAACCTTGAATTGAAGTAATTTCGGCAGGATCCATATCTGATTCCTTTCTTCATCCCTCACGGTGCCCAGCACGTCACACAGAGCCACCATTCAGGAAAGGCCCCAGACAACCAGAAGGAACTTTGTGGCAATGGAAATACTCTGATTCTTGATTGTATAATGTCCATATGCTGGTTGCAATAATGTCCTATAGTTTTCTAAGACGATATCACCCGGGAATCTATTCTTTCCAATTGAATCTACAATCACCTCAAAATAAAAAGTTCAATAAAAAAATAAAAAGGCCCTTGAATAAATAATCACCTGTGCATTATCAACCATCAAACACTAGTCACAGAACACGATAAAAAGAAATACAGACCAAACTACAGAGAAGAAAATTCACAGCTGCATTCAGGGGAAGAGTTAAGCAGAATTAGGGGATGCCTTTAGGAAACTGTGGGGAATATCTGTCAGGATGCTAGAAACTGCTGGGTACAGTGGAAAAACTGTGAGACGAGCCTAAATAAAAAACCGTTAAAATTAAAAAAACTTAAAAAGAAGACAACAGAGATAATATCCAAGAAAGGATGGATCCAGGGGCGCCTGGGTGGCTCAGTCGTTAAGCGTCTGCCATCGGCTCAGGTCATGATCCCAGGATCCTGGGATCCAGCCCCACATCAGGCTCCCTGCTCAGCAGGGAGCCTGCTTCTCCCTCTCCCACTTACCCTGCTTGTGTTCCCTCTCTCGCTGTCTCTCTGTCAAATAAATAAATAAAATCTTAAAAAAAAAAAAAAGAAAGGATGGATCCAAGTGCAAGGGATTCAGTTGTCTAGAATAAACAAAGACGAGGGGAAAATAACTAAAAGTAGAATATCCAGGACACTAGAAGAGAGCAGGGCCAATGTCATGAGAGAAAGGGAGTTTAGAAAAATCAGTATTTCAAAGACAGAAAGGGAAGCTAAGGGAACACCCGTCCAACTGGTGAGAAAGTTGTACTCAGGGCCCAGCAAAGACCTGTGTCCCAGGGATCAGAAAAGAAAGGCAACAAACAATGAATCATCGAACACTATATCTAAAACTAATGATGTAATGTATGGTGATTAACATAACAATAAAAAATTAATTTAAAAAAAAAGAAAAGAAAGGCAAATATTGTAACTCAGGTGGGACCAGCACACAGGTGCACATTTCAGCCTAAGAACTATACCTTTGGGGCGCCTGGGTGGTGCAGTCGGTTGAGCGTCTGACTCTTGGTTTCAGCTCAGGTCATGATCCCAGGGTCGTGAGAGAGAGCCCCGCATTGGGCTCCACACTCAGCATGGAGTCTGCTTGAGATTCTCTTTCCCTCTGCTCCTCCTGCTCATGCTCTCTCTCTCTCCCTAAACTAAAAATAAATAAATCTTAAAAAAAAAACAAAAAACTATACCTTCAAAGGTTGGGATTTAATGAAGGCACCTCCAGAGGAAAAGGGGATGGGGAAAAGGAAATTGAATTTCCTGAAGAGTTTTGCTTAGTGCTTATACTCTGTAAAGCTAACAGTATAATATGAGTTGTATGTAATTGGGATCTTAAATTGCCCTCACCCCCTGGTGGCGTTCGTGTTTGAGCACAAAACGTCTGTGTGTCAGGCTGCAATGAACAAAGTAGGAGAGGAAGCACTGTGGGAAAATACGAGAGGAAACGGGAACCAAAGGCAGAGTCCGCGATTGGAGAAATGGCCCTGCTTTTCACTCGTGGGTTCCAGCAGCAAAGAATGAATTCAGTAGCTGCCGAGAGCAAGCCTGCCCGGACTATATAGCCTGCTTACTCACTCCGTATGAAATGTATGTGCAAGACATGTTGTACGTACATACGCATTGCACATGCGCCTTGAAGCATGCCGAAAAAATGCGGACCGATATATTCCAACACTAGTCTTGGTCTAATTATATTCTTAACTGACACATGAAACAAGATTAAGCCATATCATGTGGAGGCATGTTCCTATAAGTAAAAAACCAACAATATAACAAAAAGGGGACAAACCAGGAAAGTAAAGGCCTGTCACATAACATGGTTTTTCACAAGTACAAAAATAAAAAAAATAAAAATCTTTATTTGCTGACTAACGATGCATCTATAATCTTATTAAAATGCATGATTGATTAAAAAAGAAACACAGGGGGCGCCTGGGTGGCTCAGTTGGTTAAGCGACTGCCTTTGGCTCAGGTCATGATCCTGGAGTCCCGGGATCGAGTCCCGCATCGGGCTCCCTGCTCGGCAGGGAGTCTGCTTCTCCCTCTGACCCTCCCCCCTCTCATGTGCTCTCTCTCTCATTCTCTCTCTCTCAAATAAATAAATAAAATCTTAAAAAAAAAAAAAAGAAACACAGGATCTTCAGCTGCGGAAGAAATTACACTTAATAAATAAAATAATACTCCAGCTCTTTGGGATTATTCCCCCAAATTAAAAGATCAGTTGGACTGATATGTCTGTCTAAAGAAAAGAGATTCTTATTTACAACAGCTTGGAGAAGAAATCCATTTAATATAAACTCGTGTGCTGTCAGTCCTATCTGGCATGCTTGTTAGAATAAAACCTGATCACACTGATGCATAGGACAAAACATTAAATGGACTAAGATTTGTGACTCTTGTATACAACAAAATTAGGTACTTTAAAGGAGGCCCAAGTGCATTACATAAAAAGTGCATACCTATGTCCCCAAGTGCAATGCATAAAAATAAATTTGCCCATTATTTTCTTTTCCAAATTTTTTTTCCTCCTTAAAGCAAAAATCCAATCTTAAGTAGAAACGGGTCAGAAGAGATGTTATTTCCCACAAAGATTAATGCAGCTCTCATCATATCACCCAGTGAAAATCCACCAAGAAGGTAGGTGGGTGTGTGCCTGACTCGCTTGCATTTACAAACACGAAAAACATGAGGAGTATAACGTTCTTGAACTACTTACCTGTCTCCCGCTAGTTCATCACCAGCCAGGCTCCCACCTCCTTGGAGCAGCAGATAAGTGACTCTGTTCGTTGCCTCTGGGGTGAGTGAACAAAAGCCCTCTAGTCTTAGATTGAAGAGGACTCGGGACCGAGACAAAAGGTACAGAAGAAACATCATTCATTCTACACACATTTTCTGTCTGCTGTCTCAGTGCCAGGCACAATCATGCATCCATTCATGACCAGACAGACAGGTCTTGGAACTTACATTCTAGACTAGAACCCTCAAGAAGAGAAGAGCTTCGGGGCGCCTGGGTGGCTCAGTCGGTTAAGCGACTGCCTTCGGCTCAGGTCATGATCCTGGAGTCCCGGGATCGAGTCCCGCATCGGGCTCCCTGCTCGGCGGGGAGTCTGCTTCTCCCTCTGACCCTCCTCCCTCTCATGCTCTCTGTCTCTCATTCTCTCTCTCGCAAATAAATAAATAAAATCTTTAAAAAAAAAAAAAAAAGAAGAGAAGAGCTTCTCTGGACCAAAGGGATAGGGGAGAAAGGAGAAGGGCAGCCGTGTGGGTCCCTGAGAGAGGAGCCCCAGGCCCTGCTTCTGAGTCAGAGCCACCTCAAAGCAGCAAAACGGGAGGTAAGTTGGGGACCTGACTGCTTAGCAGCATTGCACCCTGCTTCTTGGATTGTGGTCCCAGGAAAGGGATGAGGGCCAGATAGGTTTGGTTTGAGCAGTGCGTCTGGGCGGGTGGAGCCGCAGCCTACCTGCCATTTCCTTGCCCCTCTGCACATTGAAGCCCAGAATGGTTCCCAGGCCCTCGGGCACGGAGGGAAGTCTGCAAGGGAGCTGTTGGATGCAGGGAGGGCAAATACAAACTAGAAAGGAGAGGCTTTAAAAGAAGAAGAAGAAGAGGAAGAAAGAAAGGAGAAGCTTAATTCTCCCTGTTGAAAACAAGGCAAGACACACACTCCCACTTAGAGCATTTACTTCAGAAACTTTGGAATTGTAAATACTTTATCTGTCTCTTTGAAATGTAAGTAAATCTTTTTAAAAAGCAAAATAAGCGGCTTTATGGCCTGGAATGTCGTTCTCAAGGACCTGTGGATGGTAAACATCCAAGGAACATAGCGGCCCTGTCTGTTTCTGTAGGGAGGTAGGAGCCTCTCTCCAAACTACATCCTGTTATAAAGAAGTGTATTTTTCCTTTAGATGAAGCCTCTTAGTGAATACAGATGGTCACCCCATAACCAGGTAAAGTCACCAAATTACCAGATGAACTATGTGTGACAAATGGTGCTGTCAAGTGTGGTGTCTCTCCCTATCGGTCGGGGGCCCCCAGATGTGAGGTGATGATCGGTAGCATGGGGTCTAGTGGTGCGGGGCAGTGACAGGATTCACCTGAGGCAGAACAAAGGAGGTAGAAGTTTGGGGACTATGGAATTTTCCCTTTTATGGTAACTGTGCCTGGTTGTAAGTAGCCCATTGGTAAATTAGGGCCCATGCGTAGTTTGAGGTGGGTCACCTGATGAGCCTGTCTGTATTCAGCTCAGTGGCCGGTGGTTGCTGTTGGGCCCTTTCTAATTTCCATTGCTCAGGCCCGTTGCCTATTAGCAGCCTCTACAACAAGTCCTCCTACTTGAGGACTAGTTGTTTATCTTGAGAAAAGGGATGCGTGGGTTGTATATGGATGGCTACATAAAAGGGTGAGATCTCTTTCTGTTTTTGCAGTCTCTTAGTGGATTGTCTGTGCTGTGCATCACATTCTGGTTTAATGTTTATTCAATAATAACAGTGTTTTCATTCTCTACTACCTTTGCAGAGAGGATTTCTAGGTTGGGAGATTTTGTTTTAATTTTTTTTAAGATTTTGTTATTTATTTGAGAGAAAGCACACAAGTGGGAGGGGCAGAGGGAGAGGGAGAAGCAGACTCCCTGCTGAGCAGGGAGCCCGATGCGGGGCGCAATCCCAGGACCCCGGGATCATGACCTGAGCCGAAGGCAGACGCTTAACGACTGAGCCACCCAGGTATCCCTGGGAGATTTTGTTTTTGTTTCCCCAACAACTTGAATGGGACAAATGGAAAGAACAATGATTGACTTAGTGAACACAGACTTGGACAGATGACATCAAGGACCATCCTGACCCCCTAATCCTAGCTACCGAAGTTCCCAGAAACTTAGATGCAACATTTTGGAGAAAAGGCAGGAAACCCAATTGAGGAGATTTAATTACTCATCCTCTACAGAATGGGAGCTCAAAGTAAAGATTAATTTGTTATAGAAAAATAAACAATGCATATGTCTTATCTACCTGACTCAGATTTGCACCAACCACAACATGAACAGTGGAGACTTGCCATTGTTTAACTTCTGGAGTATTACTTCAGACACCTACACTAACAACCCATTTCCTATGGGTGAAGCAAGATAGGGGAATGAGTAGAAGGAAACATTTGTAACATGTATAGCTATAATTGTCAAACTTTGCCGCATATTAGACTCAACTGGGGAGTTTTAAAAATGCTGACGCCCAGGCAAAACATCCTGAGCTAGAAACTCAGAATCTCTGGCAGGCAGATGCAGCATCACTATTTCTTAAAGTTCCCCAGATGAGTTCATTGTGCAGCAAGTTTGAAAACCGGTGATTTTAGGGCGCCTGGGTGGCTCAGTTGGTTAAGCGACTGCCTTCAGCTCAGGTCATGATCCTGGAGTCCCGGGATCGAGTCCCGGGATCGAGTCCCGCATTGGGCTACCTGCTCAGCAGGGAGTCTGCTTCTCCCTCTCCCGCCCCCCCCCCCCGTGCTCTTTCTCTCTCTCATTCTCTCTCTCAAATAAATAAATAAAATCTTTAAAAAAAAAAAGAAAGAAAGAAAGAAAGAAAACTGGTGATTTTAAAGCAGTACTCCTCAAACTTCAGTGTGCACACAAATCAGCTAGAGATCTCGATAAGAAACAGATTCTGATCTAGGAGGTTGGGGCGGGGCCTGAGAGCCTACATTTCTAACCAGCTCCCACTCTAAGTAGCAAGGATTTAAAGACCTCTCTTATGTGCCAGGGTTTTACTTCCGATTCCTAAGAAATTAGCAGTTGTGCTGTAAAGCGTAGGCTCTGGAGTCAGACCGCCTGGATTTGACTCTTGCCTCTGCACTTGATTGGACTTCAGTGTCTTTATCTGTAAACCGAGGATGATGATAACAGTATCTACCATTCTTAGTAGCCGTATAGTAGCATGAGAAGTGTATCATTAATCTCAATTCACAGATGAGGACCTTGAAGTTCAAAGAGCATCAGTACTTTACCCAAGCTCACCTTGCTAGTAATTGGCAGGCAGGGGCTTGAGCCCTGGTCTTTTCCCACTTTATCCTGCTGCTTTAAGGGTCTGGATTGAATTCAGTCTCATTATCCTCCTGTCTTCCCTGTTTCTGATCACAGGATCACTGATATTCTAGGTGCAGAGAGTACAAACCTAAGTGACCTCTGTCCCTGCTTCCCCTTCCCTTTGTAAACAGCTGTCCCTCGCTAAAGCTCTAGAAGTCATGCCTGCTCCCCTGCTCTATTCCCACAGCATTATTCAAATTCAGTTTCCTAGGGTCTCTCACCCTGAACTTCTGAAATAGCTTTATGTTCTTTTTCATTAGTACTGCATCTCTCATTGGTGTCCCTACTCTGAAATCTTTGGCACTATTTCCAAATTAATCCGACCATGTGACTTCCCCTTTCATAAACCAGCAGTGACTCTCCATTACTTTCCAAATAAAACCCAGTCTTCATCAACTGCTTTTCCGCAATCTGACCCTGACCACTTTTTTTTTTTTTTTAACTATTTCCTCTATAATGCCTTCTCCATCTTTTCTCCCCACCACGTGCCGGAAGAGGTCATCTCTCCTCTTCAGAACTCCTCTGCACCCAGCACACTTCTTGCCAACAGTAGGCATCCAATAATCAAATGACTGAATGAATGGCCTTCAGTCCTGAATTCTAACTCCCAAGGGTCTGGGGGCTCACTCTCATGAATGTCCCTAGAGCCAGTGTCCTCAACCACAGCATTTTGGCAGTTGTGAAATGTGTTATAACTAATGAGTTTCTATTAATAAGGTATAACATTGTCAAATGATTTACTTCTGATAACTAGAGTGGACTCAAGATGGTCTCTGTGACACCCTTTGCTTATTTGCATTCTGTTATGATTCTTGTGATTTTTTTGTTTTTTTTATTTAAGATTTTATTCATTTATTTGACAGACAGAGACACAGTGAGAGAGGGAACACAAGCAGGGTGAGTAGGAGAGGGAGAAGCAGGCTTCCCGTGGAGCAGGGAGCCCGATGCGGGGCTCGATCCCAGGACCCTGGGATCACGACCTGAGCCGAAGGCAGACGCTCAACGACTGAGCCACCCAGGCGCCCCTCTGTTACGATTTTTGAAGCATAAGAGAACAGGATGTGACTATAGTTAATGTACTGAAAATGACACGAAGCCTGCAATTTTATATCTGCCACAGTGTTTAATGAGCTATCGTTACTGATTTTTTTAAATAAAGGGCAGTGTTTTTGGAAAGTAAATTAGCAACATTTTTTCTTTGAAAAATAACAGTTGAGATTTTTGAAATAGTTAACTTCATTACTCAGATGCTTGTAGGATACCTTTCTAAATACTACTCCCATCGCCTCCCCCCTTCCCCGCCCCGCCCCGCCCCAATCTAGCACTATTTCCTTTAAGATTCCCTTGGAGCGTTGCAGGCATGAGCTCTCATTTATGTGAGGCAGGAGCAGCCAACTACGAAGTGTGCTGTTCAACACGGTAGCCGCGTGGCTATCAAGCACCTTAAATGTGGCTTGTCCAAATTGAGATGGGCTATTAAAATATCCAGTGGCTTTCAAAGAGAGTATCAAAAATAAAGAGTGTAAAATATCTCATTAATATTTTAGATTGATTCCAAGTTGAAATAATTATATCTTGGCTATATCAGGTTAAAGAAAATATAATATTAAAATTCATTAACACTTGTTTCTGTTTATCTCTCTTGATTTGGCTACTAGAAAGTTTAAAATTCTAGTATGCGGTTTGCATTTGTGGCTCGCCTTATATTTCTATTGGGAAGTACTGCTCTAGGGCGCCTGGGTGGCTCAGTCGGTGAAGCGTCTGCCTTCGGCTCAGGTCATGATCCCAGGGTCCTGGGATCGAGTCCCGCATCGGGCTCCCGTTGGGCTCATGCTCACTGGGGAGCCTGTTTCTCCCTCTCCTGCTCCCCCTGCTTGTGCTCTCTCTCTGTCAAATAAATAAATAAAATCTTAAAAAAGAAAGAAAGTACTGCTTTAGGGTACATAAGAAATATCGGGGAGTCCTGTTTAAAATGCAGATTGCCAGGACCAGCCCTCTGGGGAATCTAGTTCAGCTTTCTGTATTTTCTGCAGAGACGAGCAGGAGCTACATGAAGTAATGACTGTAATTATTTACTTTCTTGCTTCTCTTCCCACTACTAAGTGCCTGATTTTCTTTGTATTTCTCAGTTGCAATTACCAAGAAAGAGGATCAGTTTGGTCTAGATAATCGTAAGTGACCCTCTTTAGTGAGAGCTTTCGTATCAGGCTACCTCACAGGTCTCTGCTCCATGGATTGGCTATCCTTTGGTCAAGTGTCCATCTCTAAACCAATCATTTGTGGCTGATGGGGAGGGTGGAGGAGGCATGGGTCAGGTTAAACAGAGGACAGGAATGACCAGAACCTCTCCTCTCAGCAGGGCCAATGGATGGCCAGCTTTGTTTACAGGGGACTGTGGGAATGCCCAGCACAGATCGGCCTGGCCAGCAGTGAATTAATTCAGAAATTTAAAGAACCCAATGCACATTCAAAGGCCCTGTGAGCACTAGAGCCAAGGATTGATTATTTCCTGAACGACTCTTTGGATACAATTCCAGCCAAGCCACTCTACAAATAACGATGACAATAGATCTATTCTCGAAAATATTTCAGTCACTTCTAACAGCCAGCTGGCCAGAGTAAACAAGGAATTTAGGTGGGGAGAGAGAGCATGCAGAGGCCAATGGGGCAATACATGGAATACAGCGAGGCAGTCACAGTTCTAGTCCCGAAGATGCCATGACGTCGCCCTATGACCTTGGGCAAGACACCCCAACCCCTCCTGCCTCAGGCTTGTCACCTTTTCAGATTACAAAGTGACAGGGATCGTGAAGGTTAGATGGAATGATAGATGTAAAGGTGCTTTTTAAAGTTAGAAGGGCTGCGCAAATGTTATATTTACAGGTATGAGTTGTCATCAACTACATGTTTACTAACAAAGGAGTAACCCCTACAATAAATCTTACCCAGTGGATAACCCCTGTACACACACCATCTGGTTTTATTTCTTCAACTTTGTTAAAATATTGGAAATGTTAACTCTCAGCTCTCACAGTGTATTAGCACTTACCTCCAGCTGTAGCTTCATCTGGATATGCCTTCAGGAATCCACCTCAAGACATCAAACTCTGCCGTGGGGCCAGCAGCCTGCCATGAACCACACAGCATGCATTTGAGAGAAATACAGTCAGTCCCATGGCTAATGACAACTGTCAGCTTCATCTGATGGTAGCTTTTCCCAATGCCTGTCAGAATATTCAAGATTTACGACATCTTCTAATGCCCTACCACAGCATTTCTGTTTAAACAATCCAAATGGCAAGAAAAACTGTAAAAGAAAATTTTAGCTATCATGTTTTCAGCCCTGATTAATTGCCATGCAGTATCTTGGGGGAAAAAAACAAAATACAATTTTCTTCACCTTATTCCCCATTTCTTTTACACACAAGATAAGTTGACACCCCCACCCCCACCCCCAAGTGCTCAATTTTACAGAGAACCAATTTAGGAATGCTGAGGATGCTTTCCTTTTCCTGTTCCTTTATGGAGAGTCTGACGCGTCTACTATACCAACAAAGGAGGAGAAAAGGGTTTGCATATTTGCATAATTGATTGGAAGCACGGGAATTTCGGTGGTTCTGAAAAAGGGAGCTCTGCGTCTTTAAGGCTCCATGGAGCTTCATCTCTGCTCGACGCAGACAGACCAGCTCTGCCGCAGCGACTCATCCTATCGATAAGGTTCACTTAGCCAAGGTGGAGGATGGGAAAAGAATGGAGCTGTCCCAGCTACTCAATGAGATCAGGGCAAACTATGAAAAGCTCCTCATGAGAAATCAGATAGAGACCGTGCTCTCAACAAGGATCCAGGTAATGATTTCATACAGACAGGCACCTTCCAGGATAAGGAGACAATCCCTGTCTATCCAATTCCTGTCCCGGCCTCTCTGAGGTACAGTATTTCCTTTTCAATGCAGCGTCTACTGGGGAAGGAATTTAGGTTTTACTGCGATGTGACTGGGACCACAGGGGGAAATGCTCTGATTATACTGTTATGTGGCCATTCGATTAATGTCAATTGATGATTTTTACATCAGTGGTGAGGTTCCTGTCATTAACAAAACATGGGGCCAACATGCAATAAAATGGGGCACTCTAACCTCTTTTAGACATCCTTCAGGAAGGAAGCATTTCAAAAACCCTTTGAAGATATTACAGAGTTATTTATAGAGAATGTTTCAATTACGTCTTTAAAATGGCAAGCTTTATGGTAAGATTTATTAGCTTGCACACTTTGTAGAGATAAAACGAAGTAAAATATTTCTGAAAGGTTTCTGTCATCAGTTTTATACCAGATTGTTATAAATGGAAATTATCTAAGTATGTGAAGGTGGCATTCAGAAACAGTGATATAAATTGGGACAATCAAAATTCCCCAAATTGATACTGACTCTCCACTTACAGATTTTTGCTTTTGTACTACAAGATGAGAAAGGTTTATTTCCAATACAAGTCATGAAATATTTAAGTATTAAAAAGAGGGGGAGCCAAGTTGAATAAAGGCTAAATCCTAATTTCATAGACTTACTTTGTTTTAAAGTGACATTCACATTTAGCAATTAATTAAGATCGCAAACATTCAAATAAATGTTCAAACAAATATTTTAGAAAGAAGATTTAAAAACTCAGGGTTGGTTTTTTGTGTCTTGGGGTTTTTTTTTTACCTATCATATCTGAGTTCAAATTCTATTCCAGGTACCCAAATACAGCAAAGAGTGAACTTAAGAACAATCACCAATAGGGAAAAAATATTTCTAGGAAATCATAGGACTTTATATCATTAGCAATTCATTTTTGGTAACAATATAAATTTCACCTCTAGGTAATACTTTCAGTCTTCACAAAGAATGATCAGTACCCTAGATCAAGCAAAGTCACTGGGATATTTAAGTGTTGGAATAGTTCACTCACTTTTTGCAAAGAAAAGGGAAAAAATTACTAGATGACCATTTCTGAAAATTATAAACCAAATAAACATTTTATTTTGCGATGGTCCCAATACAAGTTACTCAGTTTGTAAGTCACAATGCCAAAATTAGTAAATTAAAGGGAAAAGGCAAGGCTACTGTAAGTTTTGTTTAGGGTCTTTTTAACATACATCTACTTTAGAGGATTTTTTTTTTTTCAAAGAATTCAGGAAGTCAGTTGGAATAAATTCAGGGAAGCCTGTTCATTATTACAAAATAAAGATACATAAGCTTTAGGGATTTATTGCTGTAGAACAAACTACCCCCCAAATTTAGTGGATTAAAACAACCATGGCATTCTCTCTCATGATTCTATGGGTTGAATGGGTTCAGGCGGGGGTGATTCTTCCACTGTGTGTGACATTGGCTAAGACTATAATCATCTTGGGGCACAACTGGGCTGGGACATCCAAAGTGGCTCACTTTTGTGTCTGGCGCCTTGGCAGGGGATTTTTGGAAGGCCGGCTCAGCTGAGACAATTGGGTCTGTTCCTCTCTCTCCGGGTCGCCTCAGGGTCTTTCTCCATCTGGCCTCTATGCGATCTCTCCAGCAGGGTATCCAGACTTCTTAACATGTTGGCCCAAGGCTCCCAAAAGCACAGGAGTGCAAGTTGTCAGGGCTTCCTGAGGTTTAGGACTAAAGCTGGCACTTCTGCCATGTTCTGCTGGCTAAAGCAAGACACGAGGTCCGCCCAGATTCGGTACAGAAGGGGACCACACAAGGACATGAATTTGGGGAGGTCTGGGTCATTGGGGGCTGTCTTCGGCATCTAGCTACCACACAAAAATAGCTGCCAGTTCCATACACAAAAGCCAAAAGACCAGCAGATACGAGCATTTTTATGCCCTCCTATTTCCTAAATTCTTGACATTCTCTTTTGTAGTTGCTCTGCTAAGTGTTGCTGCTTAACTTTGCCAACTTAACACTAAGAACAAGTGATACAGCAAACCAAAAGAGATGTATGAATTTTGTTCTTTAATGCCTTGCCCTCAACTTTATTTGTGAACTTTCATTTACTGCAATGCTTTCTTTAAAAAAAAAAAAAAAACTCTTGTACCATCAAATTAAAATTTGTTATTTCAAAATGCATTTTTATAAAAGCATTAATAAGTTGTAATTTTTGCTACAAAAGACTACAATCAATTCCATACATTGCCCCTGCTGCTCTTGGGGCCAAATGTTGAGAATTCTGTCAAAAGGTACTTTCATTTGATTTGAACATCAGCATAAGAACATTTAAAGCCAAATATAACATATTCCACTTGCTATTTAACATGATGACATTCAGAAAACAATCTTTAAAGATGTAATTTTGGCCACTTCCCTAGACACCCAAGATTAACATGCTTTCCAAAAAGATCATTTGCAAAAGGTAAATCAACAGTGGGTTCTCTTTCTACGGAAGTCTATTTTAGAGCCTCTAATGCCGATGATAACCTAATCCTCTAAACTATTCATAATATACTTTCCAGCAGTATTTAATCTCTGTCCATATGCCCAGTCCCAGAATTGATCAGTTTAAGATATATAACTGTTTATCTGCTTTTACAAAGCAGCCTACAAGAAAATATAGGGGGAAATAATAGCTGAGTTTCAATCTGTCTTCCCCATAATGCCATAAATAATAGAAAGTTAAGAATCAGAGGTCTCAAACTTAGATCCTGCAAACTGTTACTTTTCATTAAAACAGATGTATTTTTCTCTGCGTTTCATGGACTGTCATAGTAGGAAGAGACGCCTGAGGTTCCTTGTATTATCTGAGAACGCTGAAGCTGAGCATGCAATTCACTTACTCCCACATCTGACTAATGAGTAACTAAGCACTGGAACACACTTTTGAAATTTGGCAGTTTAAAGGAAAAATGATGAGATACCTATGCTGTATTCCTAGGATGACTTTTAAAAGTTCTCATTTTCAAGAGTGCTCTTTGTTTCTGTTGTTCTTGTTGCTGGTGGCTTTCTTAAAGCTAGAAGAAGATATGAGCAAAAAAATGGACAAAGATGAAGAGGCTTTAAAGGCAGCTCAAGCAGAACTCAAGGAAGCTCGACGCCAGTGGCACCACCTGCAAGTGGAAATTGAGTCTCTCCAGGCAGTGGTGAGAATGAGCTCAAAAGTGACTGGCCCACTGAGTCCCCAGACGTTTGTTGACTAAGAGAGAAAGGAATAATGCCCATTACCTTACAGTGAGAAACTTAAAAAGCAAGGCCACTGCATTCTATCCTTGGTCCTAGTTCAACTACCCCCCTCCCTCCATCATGGCCGTGGCTATTATCAATTCATTCAAGGTCTAGTTCACGCCTATAGAAAGGAAGTCATCCTTGCTTATCATCCTGGGGTTCTCTAATTGCTGTAGTGGGAGAATATAGCCTTTGTCATTATCCAAAGTTATCACGGGGCGGGGGTGGAGGGGTGGGGGGGAAGGAGTCTTCTATCCCCACGCCTGAGATTTCTAATAGTAAAAAATATTTAAACACCTTCCTAAAATGCCTTTTCTAAGCAGCCCACTCTGCTTTAACATTCGATATTCTACATTTCCAATTTTTAAAAAACCAAATAAATCAGTGGTAATAAGTCAGTCATACTGCAGATTTTTTTTTTTTTTTGGCTGAAAGAATTACCACAGGATTCCTTTGAAATAGTAAGCTCTCTAGCTATCTAGATATAATTTTTTTTTCATTTGAGTCATACACAAAGTTGTAAGGAAATATCTTTTGCATAAGTGAAGTACCATTATTGCAAACTTTTAAAGAACACAATAGAATGGAGACATTGCAAATCAGATTTCAGCAGCACATTTTGTTTCACTGATTTCACTGATGAAGATCTATATAAAACAGGAAAGGGGCCTGGAAAACTCCCTACATGCCAGTGAGCAACATTACCAGATGCAGTTGCAAGATCTAGAGGCGGTGATTGAAGGACTAGAAAAAGAGCTACAGGAAGTAAGGCGCGGCATCGAAAAGCAGCTTCAAGAGCATGAGATGCTTCTCAACACGAAGATGAGGCTAGAACAAGAAATCGCCACTTACCGCCGCCTCCTAGAAAAGGAAGAAATCAGGTACCTAATTCCATATACAGTAGTTAATGGCAAGTGACCAGAAATACAGAGCTTCTGTCTTTGTTGAGGTAGTCAGAGAAATTACATCTAAAAACCCATCATCACCATGGCGTGCTCACTGGGTTCCTACAGCAAAGTAGGATTAATAGGCATGGCAAAGAATATGTGGAAGAACTATTTCCAGCCTCCCAAAATTATGAACAGAATGGCCAAAGTCAGGGACAGTAGCTACAACAAAGCGCGCCTCAAGCCTAGAGCGAAATGTAAATAATTCTCAATCGCTATAAAAATGACCTTTCTTAACTTGCTCACTTTCCTTGTCATTCATCTCTTAGAATTAGTCAGTGCCTTCTATGGACCACCCACAAAGAAAGCTTGGAAAATGCACATATTACCACATCCCCCCACCCAGGGCCCACTCCCACCACAGATCAAAAGTCAAAATTAATAATAATAATAATAATAATAATAATAATAATAATGTGATTATATTACCACCACAAAAAACAATTTAGTTCTGAATACATGACTTAAAAGACTTCCAGATGTCCTGAAACAAAAAGTATCAAAATATCAAAAGAGGAATTCTTACTAATTCACAGTTACATAATCTGCAATCACTTAAAAGGTCACATGGCTTTGAGCACAGGACAACCTCCAATTTTCCATGTTCCCATAGAAAGAAACCTTTATTCTTGCTTGCTTCAGAATTCTGAGTCCTCTACAAAATTAGATGAAACTACTTTAACCTATAATAAGTTTTGACATTTACTAAAGCTTTGAAAAACATAAATTGAATTCAAAATCTACCACTTACTAGCTGAGTGACACCAAGCAAGTTACCAAACCTCTCTGTGCCTCAGTTTTTTCAACCATAAAATGGGAATAATATTACCTACCTCATAGGATTGCTGTGAGGATTAAATAAATTGTTTGTAAAGTGCTTAAAACAGTGCTATGTGAATATACACACACACATATAATTTGTTGTTAAATAAAATAAGTGGTTGTGGATTTTATTTAATGCCTAATCATTCAAGATGTTGATAAAGTGGTCTTTAATACTCCTTTAACACAATTTTTAAATTTTTTATTATGCTATGTTTAAGATATACAAGAAAGTTTCAAGAAAAATGTCGTGAACTTCATGTACACACTTCCCCCAGCTTGAGAAGTAAAATATTTACAGTGTTGTTGAAGTCTTCCCACCCCCACCCCAGGCACCTAAACCATATCCCAACCCCCTATCCTCCTCCCTTAGTCTAACCTGGCTCCTGAATTTGATGCTTATTAGCCTTAAACATTCCTTTATACTAATATGTATATATGTATCCCTAAACAAAATAGAAAATTTTTTTGAATATTATTTTAACCTTTATAAAATTAGCTACAAATTACCTTTCTTTTCCCATTCAGTGTTATACTTAGGAGATTCATCCATAAAGATACAGTGTAGCCTTAGTTCATTTATTTTCATTGCTTAATAGTATTTCCATTGTATGAATATATTACATTTTATCCATTCTCTTACTGGTGAGCATTTGTTTCAATTATATGCTAATACAGTATTGCTTCTATAATATAATTCTTTCCAATTTCAGATATTATGGTTGTATCCAAGGTGAGAAAAAAGAACAAAAACCTACGACAAGTAGAGTTGGTTTTGTTTTACCTTCAGGTGAGTTTCTGATATAAGTAAACGAACTTGAAAAATAAAGTGCCATTTATAGGGATTATAACTAAATACTATAGAGTAGCAAAAACAAGCAATATTTGAATAAAGTTTGACATATAAATCAACTGTGACTAGTACTACAACATTGTAGTTTAATGTTTCACGGTAACATTTTCACAGCCATTATAAATGAAATATCTTTTTCAACGAAACTCCCACAAAAGTATGAGAACGAAAAAGTGGAAACAGTAACCAAACAGGCAATACTAAATGGCAATATCGTGAAGGAAAGCACTGAGGCTCGTGGCACTATTCAGTAAGTAAAATAACTTTGACTAATAATAATAAACACACAAAGGAATTAACTTCACTTGAGTAACCAGTAATCTTTGCATGTTCCCAAACATAATTTTAATGTGCTATGATTTTTTTTAATCTGACATGAGTAAATATATATAAACAAAAACTCAGATATAGGAGTGATCAATCCTTAATTTGCTATTTTTCCAAAAATATAATCAAAACATGAGAATTCCATAGAATTCCTTGGAAATTATACCTGTGTAATTTTTAAAGTATGTAAATTATAAATTCCACAATGTAAATTCTGTGTGTCAAAATGTGTCAATTATGAATTATACAAATTTCTTGATTTCTTTTTCATATGGAATTCATATTACATATTTTTAATAGATCCATACTTCTTCATATGGAAAGGTTTATTGTATCATTTCAGGACAGAAAAAGTGGATGAAGTTATTAAAGAATGGGAAGGCTCCTTCTTTAAAGATAACCCTCGATTAAGGAAAAAATCGGTTTCTCTTCGATTTGATCTTCATTTAGCAGCCACTGATGAAGGGTGTTTACAGACTAAGCAGGATAATCTACCAGATATAGAAGTCAGGCTTATCATGAGAAGATCATGCAGTATCCCCTCTATCAAACCTCCATCAGGAGCTAATTAATCCAAAGACAGTATTTGACTTGATTTGAAAATGACATTAGGGTGGACCAAGGTGGGCCATGCTGACTGCCTTCTGTCCCAAAATGTAAGTTATTAAGTATGTATGTTATGATCAATGTGTGATTCTCTTCAGAAAACAAACAGGAAGGGACAAAATTTCTCTGAATCTAATTACGGATGTATTCTTTGAAGAGAGGGAGTTTCAAAATAAAATCAGAAATTCAGTATGGTTTCTATTTTATTTACTCCAAATAGTCTTCTTTTCCTCTTGAAATTTTATCAGAGACTATAAGCGTTAAGGTGGCTTGGTTAAGTCTTTGAAATTTCACTCAGTGGCCAAATATTCTAAGGAAAGGGAACAATTTGTTTAAGTATGATTGTATTATATTAAGAATCACACTGACTTCTTCATCATTATTCCATGACTGGTTAGATCTAAAAAGATTTTTCTACTTAAAAAAGAAAACAATTGTAAACAAACTTTTAAAGAGGACTCACTAATCACAGAACCAAAAAAAAAATTTTTTTTGAGACAATCATTTGCATACTTAGAAAAATAACAGAGCCACTTTCCACGAGCCATTCCAAGCAAACTATAGAACACACCCCTGGCTAATTTGATGATTAAATAAATTTAAATTAATCTTCATCCAAAAGCTTTTTGTAATCATGATCTGATTTCCAGAAGAGTTACTTTATTCAAGGAACTTTAAGGTTGTGTCCTCCCCCACAAAAAAATCAGAAGGCCAGCAGCACAAACAGAAGATGAAAATCTCATTCTCGTTGCTACCGTTACTAGAATAGAGTCCTCTAATCTCACCATCCCAACTTTTCCATCTGTAAAGTTAAATGTGACTAATCTGAATATTCAATGTGAGCATTAGGTAAGATACTATGTAAAGTATTATAAATATTTCTTGCAATCATTTATGTGAATTAAGATAACAATATTGTTATCTAAGCGATGAGTATTTGCAGGATTTCTGTTTTTAAACTGTTCAAACTATAATAAATAGGGACAGAAAATCTATTTGTGAATAAGTCAAGTATTGTAGCAAAGTTTTTTAAACAACTTAATTTGTTTAATACAGGCATATTTATTTATTTTAAGACCTTAAATAATAAATACCTGTTTTAAAACATTAGAAATTTATAGGCTATCACTTTTTTTCTAAGCAGAAAAAAATGTTGATTACAACTCACCATACTTTTTTCCAGCTAAAGTATCATCGAAGGGCTACAGCTCAGTTAGCATTTTTATTCCAATCTTTGCAGTCTCTCTTTCTCTCCTTTATTTCACACAGAACAAAATGTGTATTTTAACCAGGAGAAAATTATGTTAAATCATCTTTAACACAATACAGGAATATAAAATTTTAATTTTTTTTTCAATTGCTTTAGATTCCTTTTAGCCTCTCTTATTCTATTTAGCAAAAGGGATGATTTTGTTTTGTCAAGGATAGGACAGCATGTTAAATGCTTATTCTTGTGTAAGCATCTGACCTAAAATACATCCTGTACATAGTGTTTTCATTCAATATTAGTTAAATGGTATGCTACTAACTTTATTAATGCTTTAAAAAATGCACTCATGTAAACTATTGTACTAAAGTCACTGTACTCAGCAACAATAATCATAATAAAACAATATATCTAGTGTAATCTACATGCAGTGTTCAGAACAGTACTGGGTATCATGAATGTAACTGCTTGTTATAGTAATTCTGCTATGCAGCTCTTGTGTGTATGACATGTACATTTTAAAATACAGTACTTGAATTTATAAAAAAAATATTTTATTTGCTTTGGGGCATTTTAAATCGGGATATGAATTTACCAAAGTAAATGATACCACTACAGTAAAAAAAAACTGAAATATGAACTCCAAAGCTGCATTTTATTTGAGTTTGATACATTGTATTGAGTTTAATTGTTCCAATATTGTTAGCTCGCTTGGGGAATAAAGAAAAATGCAACCACGGAGAGATAACAGTTTTTATGCTTTTTTTGCAAAAGAAAAGTTAAGAATGGTACAGTCTAATAAATAGTATATTCTAATTAAGAGAATCAAAACAATCCCATAACCCTGGGAAAAGGATAATAGTAGCCATAATTTGCAAAGCATTTACTCTGCTCCTGGCACTGTCCTCAGCAAACTCATACATGATATCTAATCCTGACAGCAGGGCTACAAGATTCTATCCTCATTTTATGGATGAGTATAAATTAATATTCTTCAGTCTCTCTGACTTTTGTATATGTCAACATACAAATACAGAAGCAAAGAGTAATTCCAGTTACTAACAATAATAGGATCCCAGCCCGGGTGCTATCACTAATTCCCCATGTGAGCAGGAAGGAATCACTGGAGTCCCCTAGGCCTCAATTTCACACTCGAAAACAAAGGGAAAGATGGTGCTTGGTAATATTCCTACCCTGCCTACATCACAGAGTTGTTTGAAATAATATACATGTGAAAATATTTGACAAAGCATTACTCAAATATACAGTACCATTTGGATGAAAATTGTCATTGAGAATTTGTGAAAACAATCATGGCTGATGATGATTAAGTAATAATTCAAAACACAACAGGTAAAGAAAATTTTCAAATTCTTCAATTGCTGCCAGACGAATTATCCTTTCCCAGGGAGTTGCCTAATTTGAATTGTTCTACCACGGTAGTTTGGAAAGTACAAAAACGTTCTCTTAAAAAAAAAAAAATGCTTAAATTAATTTGAAAGTTTCAAGTGGAAACATATTATGGGACATGGGCCAAAATTAAACTTTAGTTAAATAACACATATACACACATTACTCAAATGATCAACACATAAAATCAGAGTGTGTGCACAAAGAATTTGCTTCTGTGTCTATAAATTATGGCCAGCGTGGACCCACAGATTGCTAATATTGATGGACATACTACAGATACAGACTTTAGAAGTTTGTTTTTGTTTTTTTTTTTAAAGATTTTATTTATTTATTTGACAGAGAGAGAGAGACAGCGAGAGAGGGAACACAAGCAGGGGGAGTGGGAGAAGCAGGCTTCCTGCCGAGCAGGGAGCCCGATGCGGAACTCGATCCCAGGACCCTGGGATCATGACCCTGAGCCGAAGGCAGATGCCTAACGACTGAGCCACCCAGCACCCCTACAGATACAGACTTTAAAGTAAGTTATATGTGCGATCAGTAACAAGCCTTTTCCGGTTTCCCTCACCCACTTAGACCCTAGGGCAAGGTTGGCAAACTTGCTCTGTAAAAGCCCACATAGCAAATATTGTAGGCTTTCTAGGCCATATGATCCCTGTAAGAACTATACGACTCCTCCCTTGTAGCTGAAAGCAACTATAAATAATATGGAAACACATGGGCATGGTTGTGTCCTAACAAACTATAAAAACAGTAGGCAGCTTAGATTGGGCCTGCGGCAATCATTCGCTCACACCTGCCCTGGACCCTCAAATAAGGTCTGTGAATGCTAAACCATACCCCCAGATTCTCCAGGACCATCGTGTTTTCATCCTTTCCCATACCATGTGTCAAAGCTCATGTCCCAAATTCTCAAGGTATTTTGCAGGCAACGTGGAAGTTTGTAAAAGCAACCCATATTTTGTCAAATTTGACAAAACACTGTGAATTACTCTGTCCTGGAAATCTACCGGGCTCCAATATTTCACAACTATTTCTAGTGATAGAAAATGAATAACCATAACTTCTGCTTTCACAGAAACAGCTGAGAAAATTAACCTATTTCACCATTTTGCCTATAACCAGACTTTTATAAGCTATTCCGTCCGGGGAGAACTCTATCATCCCTTTCCCTATTTTAAGGGGAAAAAAAAATCCATTTAAGGGGCACCTGGGTGGTGTAGTCAGTTAAGCGTCCAACTTTTGATTTCGGCTCAGGTCATGATCTCAGGGTCCTGGAATCGAGCCCAGCCTCAGGCTCTGCGCTTAGCACCGAGTCTGCTTGAGATTCCCTCTCCTTCTGCTTCTGCCCCTCCCGCTCATTCTCTCTCTCTTTCTAAAATAAATAAATAAATCTTTAGACGAAAAAGAAAAAAATCAATTTAAAATAGCTTCATTAAAAATACTACAGACAGGGGCCCCTGGGTGGCTCAGTCGTTAGGTGTCTGCCTTCGGCTCAGGTCATGATCCCAGGGTCCTGGAATCGAGCCCCGCATCGGGCTGCCTGCTCCACGGGAAGCCTGCTTCTCCCTCTCCCACTCCCCCTGCTTGTGTTCCCTCTCTCACTGACACAGCAAGAAATCAAAGAGACCTGGGCTTAAATCCAACTTAATCACTTACTAGTTTTGGCTTCCCTGTTTGGGGGGAGGAAGAACCTCAAAAAAGTATGGGTAAGTGTCAGAGAGGAAAACAGGCCAAGTTCCTGGGTCTCACTGCCAGAAAGAAAACTAAACTACTTGGGCCTAAGACTAGGCTTCTGTGAGGGCTCCTAACAAACTTTATAGTTAGAGTAATTTAGTCATAATTAATGATGCATCTCATATTTTCCAGGAATAATCACCACTCCAAAAGTCTGTTTTGTCATTCCCATAAATACCCCAGTACATATAAGAACATACCTGAGTTTGCTTTGGGGAAAAAAAACCACAACTCAGTGTAAGTACAGCCTATCTTGCTGAATATTTTTCTCTTCAGTCTTAATTTCTCCAGGACTAGGGAACAGATTTTTTTCTATTATATTTTGTCTGTATTCTTCCTTTCTTAATTTTACAAATCTCTGGGAGTGGAAAAAGAGCCAAGCAGAGAAAATGAGATAACCATTTATTCATTCTGCAAATACTGAGCACCTGCATGGACCATATACTGTTCCAGATGTGAAAAGTCCCCACCCTCAAGGAGCCTTCATTCTGATGGGAAGAAAAAAACAACAAAATAAATCCATAACAAATATAGTATATTAGGTGCTGATAAGAGTTATAGAAAAAAAAATGAAGCACAGACCATGGAGAGAGCTGGAAAATGAGCTGCAATTCTACTTAGGTCTGAGAAGACCCCCTGAGAAGACATTTAAGTAAAGACCAGGAGGTGGGAAAGTGTATTAATGTCACTGCTCCACTCAGATCCCCTCCTTTCTTTTTCCACCATTTTTGTGCCACCCCTTTCTCACTACAGGGTAACATCCAGCACCTGCCGAGGACTGCCTGGAGATGACAAAATGCAGCACGTGCCCTGGCACTGCACTTGCCCAGTCCCCCACCATAACCCCAAGTGCAGGTTAGAAACCAGGCTGGAGGTGCTGGACAAGACCAGAGAAAGAAGGTACTGGGATCCTTGCTGAGACTTCCATGTATCTTACATTAATCCTTTACATGTCTCAGACGCTTTTATATTAAAAAGGCAGTTTCGAGTACAGTTGACCCTTGAACAACACGGGTTTGAACTGTGCGTGTCCACTTACACATGGATTTTTTTTTCCAATAAATACAATGGAAAATTTTTTGGAGATTTGCAACGATTTGAAAAAAACTTGCAGAGGAACTGCATAGCCTAGAAATGCCAAAACATTTTAAGACAGAGTTAGGTATTACTGTAAGAACACAGTATAAAATACATATAAGGTACAAAATATGTGTTAACTGACCACTTACATTATCAGTAAGGCTTCCAATCAAAAGTATACTATGAGTAGGTAAGTTTGGGGGGCATCACAAGTTATAGCTGGATTTTCAACTACTCCCCCTTGTTCAAGGCCAACTGTACATTAACTCAAGTACCACTCAGATATTATCCTTTGATGACCTCTCGATCTTCCCCTTCAATTTCACTAACCTCAGTTTATGAGTATCAAAATATTGGAAGCAGAATTAGACAAAATGTCACTTATGCCTGGCTTTGCAGACTTCTGGAGATGCCCTGGTCCCTGCTGGCACACCCAAAAGCACCTAAGAGCAGCCCAAGAATTCAGTCACTAAATGTCAACAGTGTTTTTAATTACAGATCCTTCTCCCTTCACAGAGGCCCACAGCATGGGCCGGGTGTTTATGTATCCAAGGAAGCGGGTAGTAACTGGTAAACCAACGTACTCACGATTTAGTGGAAAGAACCCTGGACTAGACCCGAAAGCTGCCTCAGTACACATTTACGGAGCATCTAACAATGAATCAAGCCCTAAGCAGGGACTGGCAATAGAAAGATGATCAATGCAGATAACTGAACCTTTGCTTTCAAGGCCCACGTAATGCGCTGGAGATGACAAACGCAGTCCGATACAATGGATTGGGTATAGGGTACAATAAAGTTTACCAAAGAACCGTGGGAGTTCAGAGGAAGGACTATGGGGGGCGGGGGGGGGGGTAGTTCCAGGAGGTCACTACAGTGAGAATCTGAGCAGGATCCGGAAGGACAGATGAGCTTAAGCTGAAAGTGGGGATGCGCCAAGGCAGCGCTGGGCAGAGACTAGTGGCACCCCTCGCGCTGCAAAGGCGCACAACCTTGGCCGAGAGGATTTGCATCTCTGGGCCCCGGCTCAGAAACCTGGCAATTACACCACACGCGTGCTTGGAAAAACTGAAAAGGTCCGTGTTGCTTTTGGTCAAGGTTTAATGCCTGGCCGTTAAGGCCGGAAGCCCCGCGAGGCGCGCGTGGGAACGGAAACTCCGCGAACCCAGTCGTCCTCGCCTCCACACTCAGCTTGCTGAAGTATATACTCTTGCTCCGAGAGAAAGAGCAAAGGAAGAACCCGGAAAAACCACCACCACCACCACCACCCGCGGGCGCGGCCGGGAGCCTGGCTGGCGCGGCCGCGGTGGTTCCGGGCCTCTCTACGCGGAGAGACCCCGCCGTCTGCCGGCCCCGCGTGTGGAAGCCGAGGCCAGCGCCTCCCGCCGCGCCACCTGCCGCCGCTCCGGCCCCGCGCGGCGGCCGACCGGGCCTCTCCCGCCGCCGGGCCCCTCCGCCCCCTTCGCCGTGACGAATCGGCGCCCGGCCTGGAGAGGGCCCACGTTCGGGGGGGTTTGAAGATCGTATGGGGCCTGAAAAAAATCCCTGACCGGACGAAGCATCATCGCGTCCTCACCTGGAGGTTTATTTTTTAAAAAGAGCCCGGCGACGCCTGGCAAGCAATTAAGAAGAGTGTGGAAAGTGCGAGTGCGGACGCTCCGGACGCGAGGGGCGGGGCGTGCGCGGGACAAAGGGAAACGAGGCCGGAGCTGCGGGCGCTTTTTCTGCCCGCGGGTGAGTGCTTCCGACTGGGCCCGAGCGGGTCGGGAGGGTGGCGAGTCGCGGTGTCCCGGCCTGGCTGGACCTCGAGTTCCCGGGGGCTGCTGGGGTTCAGGCTGGGCCGTGGGCCCGGAGCTGGGGGCCGGTTGCGGCCTCCTTGAGGCCTAGCGGAGCGGGGTTTGGGAGGGAGTCCCCTCTGGGGCCCCTCCCCGGCGGCAAGATTTGCCCCTTCCACTAACCCCGCGAAATTGGTCAAGGCACCTATGCATTCCCCTCTTCAGTGGAGTTGTTAGTGAAGTGCCTTCTCCGCAACAACCTAAAGGAAACGACCTCAGGGGAAGCCCTTGGGGCAAGCCAAGCCCGTGGTGCATCCCCCCAGGAAGGTGGCTTCCCCTTGGTTCGGCAGCGACCGAGGACTCACGGTGTGGCTTCGAGTAGAGAGCGAAAGCTCTGAAACAGTTTGGCCTGGGTTTGAAACCCAGCTCTGGCACTTCCTGGCTGTGTGGCTTTAGACAAGTTACTTAAACTCGCCGGGGCTTCCATTTGTGATGTGTAAAGTAGGGTATCAATACGTATCTCGTAGGGTAGTTGTGACCATGAACCGAGATAAGTGATAAGGCTGCCCCCGTATAAAGTGTTCAACGAATACCTAGTATTTTATGCCAGGCTCCAGGGGTGGATCCAGTGGCAGACAAACGTACAAGCCCACTCTTAGAATTTATCGTAGCAGACGAGAGCAGTAATTTTAAAGTATTAACAATAAAGTGTGATGTACCAGGGAGCTTTGGCAATTATTATCAGGGATCCCCACAGCGAGGCCTACTTGTTGACAGCCACACACACACACACACACACACACACACACTCACTCACACCCCAATATGTGCGGAGGAAGGAGATCTGCACCAGAGTGCATGGTTTCTGCCCCTTCCTTACGGAAAGGGAGAGACCCAGTTTGGGCCATTGAAAAAAGATTTCTTCCCACACAGTCCTCTGATTCCTTATGCTCCAGGGAATTCCCTTAAAATGTAGACTAGAAGCAAAAGCATCATGCTTGTTTCACATAATGTTTGATGAAAGTACTCCAGTAGTCATAGAAGTTATTTGCTCTTTTTCTAAAATGTTTGTCTCTTTGTACGCATTGTGTGTGATGTATATTGATGTAAGAAACAAGCTGACGCCTTTATGTTCTCGTTCGGAGCTGGTAATACTAAGACAAAATATAAGAATTGAGCTAGGTGCTGAGACTACAATAATGAGATGGCCTCTGTTCTACAGTTTAGCCATATTAACAGGTATAACACAATATAATGAACAATATTTTAGATTTATGTGAATTGGATAGGAGTACAGAGGAGGAAGCAATTTGTTCTCCCCAAGTAATTTATCACAAAATCTCCATTGAGGAGATATATTTTGAAATGGGCTGTGAAGGGTTAATAAGTTTTTCAGGTAGATGCTCAAAAGTTATTCCCAGGAGATATAAAGCTATTTACCACTGTAAGAGAATGTAAAGCTCATTATCAACCAGTTACCTTTTGCACTGCCTCCAGAAATAAAATGCTGCCTTGTTTTAATAGAAGTTGTTATTGTAAGAGGAAGGTAGAGCTGCTGTTGATCAGTGAGCTGTTAGTATGTGGTAGGCGCCTTTGGGATGGGCCCTGATAATACATCACATTCTATGCTCAGTCATTATATTTTTATCAGTTTGATTAAATGTTTACATGGCATTAGCAAAATGTTTTCCGTGCAGGAGGTGGCAAGAAAAAACTTGAAAGTACACGTCTAATATTACTTTTAATATCCCCAGTAGTTTGTTTTAGTTGTTTAATTCTGATGAACCAAGTGACCTATAGGATTTAGTAAAATATGCAAAGGATATGATTACTAGAAGATAGTGTAATTTTACTAAGAAATACCAATTAAACTACCCTATTCTTTAGGAAAACATCTCTTATGCTTGCTGAGTTTTGATTCTCTTTTTTTTTTCTTTTTTTTTCTTTTTTTTATTTTAGTGTCTCAGATTCATTCTTAAGGAACTGAGAACTTAATCTTCCAAAATGTCAAGTAAGTTTCATTTTTTATATTTATCTATTAATAAGAGACTAATGCCCTAGCAAATGGGAATTCCAAAATACTCTCATTTTTTTTTCTTCAAAACAGGACCATTGGTAGTTTTGTTGCATAGTATTATATCTCAGTTGTTTACAAGAAGTTATTTATTTTCTTTCAAACAGAAAGACCATCTTATGCCCCACCTCCCACCCCAGCTCCTGCAACAGTAAGTTTTAATTTTCTTGTTAATGTAATAGCCAAGTCTGGCCTTGATACAAAAACCCAGATGTCTTCCAGTGACAGTCACTCAATCATCACAGCAACAGGATGAAAAATTCAGCCAAAAAACAGCACTTCCTACTAAATAAAATAACTCTTTGCATCTTACCTTGAACCACCCCCAACATTTAAAGAAACATATTGCTGAAATTCCAACCTCCTATGCTCAGTTCTTTTTTTTAATGGGAAATAAATGATAAGTTTAACACCTCTTTCTAGATAATCTCTATCCAGAGTCTTAAAAGTTGATATTGAGTGAATGCTCATTCTGGCATTTGTTATTATTTTTAAACCTAACCTTCAACTGGTTACACTTTTCTGTCCTTGTTTATATATAACTTTCATATTAAATCAAACAATAAAGCTTCCAGTTCTATAATAACACTCATAAATTTTTATTTTTCAAGCTGTTTAAGTAAGGATTTCATTATCTGTGGGTCAGATCCTGCCTATTGAATGTATTTCCAAGTTTCTAAATAATACTTGTGAACCAGGTTTTTCACCCAGCAAGTTCTGGCCCAGCTTGGACAGCATGTAAAATAATCGTCCAATCCACAAAATAGATATAACAGGAACTGTTCAGGCCTTACTGAAACGGATTCCTTGTTGTTTTGTTGTTTTGTTGTCTTAAAAAAAAAAACAACACTGTTAACATTGACCATAGCTTACAAAAGCAGTTCTTTAACAGCTGTTAGCCCTCCTTCCTGACCCCTTATCCCTGAAATTGCAGGCTAGCCTACTAATTAGGTCCTTGTGTAATTTTTTTCTCCACTAGATGACTGCTCTTACTTACTAACCCTCAGATGTATGCTTTAGTTCTGTTTATCAACAGTTGGTTTCTCCTTAGTAAGATACTTCTTAGAAGAGATACTGTATCTCATGTTCTCATTTCAATTTATGTAATATACAGTTTTCAAAGTTACTTCCCGTAGATCTTAAAGTCCTGTGTTTGGTTTGTTTTCTTTCTTAAATCAAAGAACATCTCTTACGACCATCTCCTTGGCACTCTGCTAGTGGTTATACAGGTGGAATTGAACAGTTGAGATTCCTGACCTCAGAGAGCTAACCATGTACTTCAGTTTTGGAAATGGTACAATTGTAATGTTTTAGTTTTGATTTTTTTTTTATTCCCTTAATTTTCTTACATTATTGCCTCATAATGCTGAACAGTGATGCTCATTCTTTATGCAACCTTTGAAGATGTCATTTTGACGTACATACTGCCTCTGACAGTGTATAATCTCTCGAAGACAGACTTGATTTTTTGGGATAATAAAAATAGCTCAAAAACCAAGTGTCCCCCTTATGACTTCTCAGATCTAGAGAGGGATTTTTTTTTTTTTTTTTTTTTTAGCCTTTCTTTAATCCTATTTCTGTACTATTGTAATTTCACATTGACACATAAAATACAGAAGACTAGGGATTAGGACAGCCAACAGAACGGATATTAAATGAATTATCCTCCTTCCTTTTTTTTTTCCATTACTTCTACCATCACCACCACCACCACCACCACCACCACCACCCAGATGTACCACTCCAAGTAATACACACTTCTCTTGTGCCTTTGATACTTCATCTGTGTTTTGCCTACTTAAATATGCCTAATTTGCGTCTTTTATAACTATACAGACTAGAATTGATCAATTCTCTTCTAAAGAGTTTCAAATGTAATATCTGCTTGAATATCTTTCTTTTGGACACTAAGGATATGTGCAGCGGCATGTTTTAAAAATTGTGTTTATAACAGCCACAGCTTGGTTGGGATGTGTTAAGTGTATTTTACATTCTACAATTGAGGACTAATACTGTTAATTGCATGTTAAAATTAAATTAGTTGTTTTGATTGAGTTTCATTAGGTAAAATACCCTACTTTTGGTTTCTCTTTGCTACATCCTTTTTATGCATTATACCTTGATTCTCATGAACATTGGATGTCATTGTATTAACCCTGAGGGCACTGCTATATAAGAGCCCATTTGTGATTACATCAACACATAATTCACGAAACCCAAAAATTCCATTGCTGCAATGAGCAGTTGTGTTTTGAAAGGGTCAGAGCTATCAAGAAACTAGATGGAAAAAGAAAGTTCAAGTCTGTCAACTAGAAAAGTAGTTCACATTAAAACTAAATGCAGAAAGTGTTCATGATTGACCTATGGACGATGGATCAAAGAAGAGATGGAAGAGAAAGCCTAAAAAAAAGAGTGACTGGGTTTAAAAGATCAGATAGCACCCCCGAATGAAATCCATGCATTTCTTACAAGTCTTTGTTTTGAAATCATGTATGTGACACCCATTGAATCCCACATATGTTCTTTTCTACTGACAACTCTGGCTTCCTGATTTGAGGATCTTTTCATTTCTCACATTATGTAGAATGATTTAAAATTGTCTCTGAAAACGGTCCATTTCTTGTTTTTGTTTTTAATAGATAAATACATTAGCGGCATCTACATAACTGTCAAGTAAATCACGTTTTGTTTTGCATGTAAAGTGTTTCAGACTTCTAGTTTATCACATTTCAGGCCTTCCTATCTCAGACATCTATTGCTAAGTTGTTATATCATATTATTGACCATAAAGTAATCCAGAGTGTTTGAGACACTTCAGTGCATTGCTTATTCTGAAAAAACAAGCAGAGACACTCACACTGACAACAAACACGCCTGGCCCCCTGCAAAGAGAAAGAAAGGGAAGAAAGGAAAAAAAAAAAAAAAAAAAAACACTTGCAGACTGGTTTCTCAATGAAAAAAAAAGAACAATTACAACACATCATTGCTTGTTTAAATTCAGGTTGCTTTTGCATGCCATATGCAGATCATTTTTCATTTCTGTGTTTTCCTCGTTTGAGCTCATTTCTCATTCGTGTTTTTGTCTCATTTGTTTCCATCAGCAAATGCCCAGCACACCAGGGTTTGTGGGATACAATCCATACAGTCATCTCGCCTACAACAACTACAGGCTGGGAGGGAACCCGGGCACCAACAGCCGGGTCACGGTAGGAGAATCAACTATTACAGCATCCGGCAAACAACTGGATTTGACCAGAAATGCCTCCAGAGTTAGGTCCTTTTGAATCATCAGCACAGCCATTTTAAAAAAATATTTTTTAACCTGGCTTTTTGACTATTTTAAACATTCGTTGTACGATCTTACACTGGAAAAAAAAAAGAGTGAGATCTGGATATGTATGTAGAAGAAAAGAAGAATCCATTCTGTTTGGTGGTTGGTAGAGCTAAAGCCCTGGGCACTTACTGCTTATACTATATGTAGATAAACCTAGAATTTCTTATGGTTAAAATACCCTTTTTGAGATAAAGAGTATCTTTCATTTAAGGTAATTGGCATCAGGCTCAAGAACTCAGTTTCTTAATAAAAGCCCGGCTTACGGACCTGGGCTTTTTTCGGCTGGCCTCCCAGTTTGAACTGCTACACATAATTATTTGTCTTTTGGATTTAATAATTGACTTTCTGAGATTCATTTCTCTCCAGTTAAAAAGAAAAAAGGTTTAATGTAACTTCAAAGAATTGCAGAATGCAAGTTGAATGAAATTAATTTGACATGCCAAACTAGATACCTACAACTAAAAGTGCATTTAAAATCTATAGGACAAGGGGTATGATTTCTGAAACTGAGGATGTTTCATTTAAATGATCAACCTAAGATACCCAAAATTGGGTGATATACTTCAGATTTTTATTTTAGAATCATCTTAAAGTGTATTCAAGGAAGCTTAAGTAGCAAAGAAATAAATGTAAAAATGATTTACCAGAAATAAATAAAAATAAATCCAAAAGCCAAATACCTAACATACATTGGAATGTGGCATTGGTGAGAATTTATACAACCGAGAATGGCTGTAAACTTTTTAATACTTGGTTTTTGTTTGCTATATTCATAAATAATTCATAAATAATTAATGTGACTTCAAAAGAGCCCTCTCACCCTGTAGTCAAGCTAGAGCAAAAAGCTTGTAACTATCAAACTATATGTCTATCTTGGTAAGCATACTGCTTAGCTTGATAGGTTTTGTTTGTCTAAATTTTTCATTGTTTCTGCATAATTTGTATTTCATAAGCATATCAAGTTTTATGTGCCATGCATATTTCATGGTATCTGAAAAGAATTTTGACAAAGTGTGTGTATGTATGCATTTCACAATGCATACAGTTTTTATGTACATCGGTATGTGTTTTTCCCTGGCCTAAATGTGTTTCACAAGTATAATAGGTGGCAAGGTTATCCAATGATAAAGAACATTTTAATTTAAACAAGGAGCAGAATCAATTTTGGATCATTCATGTTAATGCAGAAAATTATTCATGAGGAGTGAACAAGAGAATGATTATATTTTAATAGCTCTATACAGTCAGCTCTTGATTATCTACATTAATGGAATAGAAATGGTGATAACTGTATTATTAGAATCATTTGTATCTCAGTTTGTACAAGCATTTTGTTCCTAACTTGGATGTATCTGTGGGAATTCTCTGTCAATAGAGAGAAATCATTCAATAGGAAAAGGAAAGGTCACCCACTGTCTCAGGGCCAGAGTCAATTATCTTTTTGTCCTCATTCTCTCTTGGGAATGTTCGAACCCAGCATTTGGAGTGGGCATTAGCTTCGGGATAGATTAGTACAGGAGGGTTGCTGGGCATGGAAAATTTGGTATTTTGGTTCTTTGTGGTGGTTTTCTTGGTATTATTGTCCTCTCAGCCCCAGATTGAGGTGTAACCAAACTGCTGTCTAGACTTAACCTGAAGGGGCCTAGAAACTGAAGGCTTTTAGCCTCTTAATCCCAGCTCCTTCAACTTTTAGGTCACTGAATTTGCTGTCTTAAGAAAACTAGTTATGCCCTAAAGTTTTACACAACTTTTTTTTATATATCTAACTTAAGCTTTGTTAGGACTTAATGGATATGATTTTGACCATTATAAAAGTGTTTTATTTTAAGATGACCCCAATGATGTGTTACCTTTTTTTTTCCTTTTGGCTCCTATTTCGTATTATGGTTTATAAATAGCCTTAAGTCAGTGATTTGAAAGAATGGGTCTGTGACACCCTATCAAGTAGCTTCCAGTAGGCTCTATAGAACATCTGGTTTCCCTCATGACTCCAACACACTTGAATAGTTTTGAGACTTTGTACAGCGTGGCGAAATCTTTTGGAGTGCCTGCGATAGCTATGAGATGGAATTCATTCCTAGTCAGTCCTTTCCGATGGCGGTTAACATTTTTTTAAGTACAGGTGTGAAAAGAGTTTGAGACAAAACGTTAAAAATGGCTTATTTCTGTGCTGTAATGGAAATTCCATTCTAGAAGAAAACTCTACCAGAGAAAGCGGAAAATTAGAAGAAACAAGAACAGTATCTTTTGAGTGGCCAAAATAAATTTCACAAAATCATGATCTTTATTCATAGGTGATTCCCAGGAATTACTCTTGTATAAGCACAGTTTTAACTTAGCTAAGAATAGTTACTTACGTTCCCTCCAACTCATTGCCAGTTAGAAGCAGAAAATTATAAAGAGGGACAATTGCTGCTAGTGGTAGCTTTCCTGATAGAAACAAGGAAAGAAACTGCAAAGAAAGGGAACATTCCCTCCAAAGGCATAACCACTGGGCCATTTAGTAAAGGGACCAGCAGCTCTCATTCCTCAAGCCAGAGGAGTAGAGGAAGCAGGGGTTGTTTCTGATGGACTCTTATCAAAATAAGGTTAAAGTGTTTTCAGTGCAAACAGCCTTTTTTTTTTTTTTTTGTAAGGAGTAATGTTTAAGACATTGTAGAAAGATGTCTGCTGAGACGGTAAATAAATTGGGGATGTTTAGTGATTATAAATCTTTAGTGTCCTGAAAACCAGCTAGAATTTAACTTTGTGGTTATTGTTTTGGGTCTTATTTTGTTTGTATTTCTAAATTGACTAGTCAATGAAATATAGCCTCGTTTCATTCAAATAATGAAAATATAGCCTCAATTTGTAGACAATTTGGGTACTTTCCTTTGGAAGAAAGAAGGAGGAATAAGCAAATCCATTAATATTATCAAATGTGGTTCTTTGAAAAGTAGTCAGCATATATTACTATGATTTGTTTTTAAAGTGTTTTAATTCAATATATTTAAACATAGACATTTTAGAGTTCTTTATCTCTTTAAAGAAAATTTGTTAGTGGTGATTGTAATTGACCAACTTCAATTATTGGCACAATTCCAACTTATTTGTAACCCACTTCATGGAATTCTGAAGGTTTGTGTTGGATATAAGTTGGAAATGCTTTCTAATCACTTTACATATGAAAAACCAGGCCTTTGTGTATCTTGCTGTGAATGATGATGTAAGCTTAACCCTCCTTGAAGGAGCTGCAGACCTTGAGACAGATCTTCTCTTATTGGCTGTTCATACCATTGCTGTTGACAGTGTCTATCCCTTGTGGCTTATCTCACTCCGTTGCCCAGTGCTGGCTAAAAAAACAAAACAGGGTCTGTCTGCATGGGCACCAGCATGAGGTATGGTATGAATGTATGGGAGGAGTGGAAAGAAGAGCGGAAATACTGTTTCAAAAGTGATACGCTTTCTAACAATTTCATGTATGAAGAAGCAGTGTTACTGAAAGTACATAGGGATGGAGGAGGACCCTCGTCATAGGAGGAGGAAGCATTGTTTGAAAGCAGTGGAATGGGACAGACACTAATCTCTGAGCCCTTGGATAAAAAATAAGGTTATAATTGGTGTCCCAACCAGAAAGGAGGCGTCTGTCCAGGGTTTTATCACAGCAGCAACTGAAGGGCAAGGGAACAAAATATCTCTTAGTCTCCTTATAAGGATTTGCCAGTCCCTGTCTTTTGATAGAGTGAAGCCAGCACTTCTTCCCCCTAGCCTGGCAAGAAGAACCAATATCCATTGTCTCCTAGAAATTGGGGGGAAATAAATGTGACTCAGCCATGATTAATTTATTCTGGGTCCTTGATCAAATGTAGTCATATATGTTCAGATGAAACTAAGCTCAGAAGTAGGGGCTCATGGATTGGAGTTATCTGGGGTGCTCACTAGACGCTATCTGATATCTCTTATCTAGATATTAGCCCATAGAAAGAACCAGTCTCTCATCTTTTTCTTTGCCTTTTTTCCCTCTCTATCCCACTTTTTTTTTTAACCTTTTTAAAAAATACTTTTAGTCTTCCCTCCTTTTGTTTTCATTTTTCTTTCTCCACACAAAACCAGAAATTTTTAATCAATATAAGGCCTCAAAAATAATCTAACTGGGCCCTGTGTCTGCCATTTCTCTGTCCTTGGTAAACTTGTTCACTCCTACATTATTATTAGGACTAAGGACAAAAAAGGCATGACTTTAGTTTATACTTTTTGATCTCCTTTATAGAAAGCCACTAGATGCGGACCTAGAGCCTTAAGAAAAATAAAATCTCTAGTCTTGATAAAGGAAATAAGGTTTTTGCTTTCTGTTTTGAACCTAGAAGGTAGTTTTTGTAGGGATGTTGTTTATGTAGGGGTGCAGTGCGTTCCTGAAATAGTGCAAGTAGATACAAGGTCCCTCGCAGACAGTGTGAGAGTGGTAAGTGCTGAAGGAGCCCAGACTCGGGCAGATAATCAAGTGTTGACTGTATGTGTAATGGTAAATTAAGCACAATAAAAGGGTGCTAGGTTATGTCCTAAACGTGAGACATGTGATATGTAACCATATATTTTCGATGTATGGATTATTACATAATACTTTATTTGTTCTTACAGCCAGGTTGTCAAAGCAGTATCAAAAAACTGCTAAGTAAAATATTTTAAAATTATGTGCCTAAAGTCATTTTCTTTATTTTCTTTTGATGTGAACATTTCTGAATTTGCAGTGATAGCTATTTTCAGTGGAGAAAATATAAGAATCTTGTATCCATGGACGAGTAGAAGAAAGGCGCATTAGAATTTTTTAAGGGACTCTCTTTTCATTTTGCTGGTGAACTACTTGCAATTGAATAATGAATGTATTTAACTCTTTTGTAGGCATCCTCTGGTATTACGATTCCAAAACCCCCAAAGCCACCAGATAAGCCGCTGATGCCCTACATGAGGTACAGCAGAAAGGTAGGTGCCAGGGGCCAGAGGGAGTAAGGACTGGTCTCTTTGCTGCTTTGCTCTACATCAGATTTCATAATGGCTTAGCCAGCATTTCTGTGCATAGTCAGAGGAAAGGATAAGGAATTGCAGTTTTTAAAGAACTTAGTTCTGATTTCAGAATTCTGGAACTAAAATCCAGCAAGAGGAACATGATGAAATAAATGGTTTAAATCCATAAGACAGTGATACGTAGCCCTTTGGAAAAATTCAGTGACATGAGAAAAATGTGAAGTGAAAAAAGGCACATAGGACTACATGTATTAGTATCTTATTTTTTATAAAACGATAGCAACAGTATGTTAGTCTGAAGAAAAAAAAGGCCTAGAAGGCAGTGGTTATCTCTACACAGTAAGCTTATGGTAATTTTCATTTTCTTTACACTTTTTAAATTTTCCCTCGTGGTTTGGTTTAGTGATGAACCTATATTCTCGTAAAGTAACAAATAGAGCCAGTATCTTTATTAATAGCAAGAGCATTTAGCTATTTTCACCACTATTTAGAAATTTTGGGTCACAATTACTATACATGTATTTGATGATATGGTCTGTTGTGTTATGCAGATTAATCACTTTCCTTCTAAATTCTCTGAACTTTTAGAGAGACAGAGACTGTGTTATTGGGTTAGCTCATCCTAACTGTCAACACTGATTGGAGATGTCTTGAGATCTGCCATGGATTAATCCAGCAGAGGAAATGAGATTGGCCAGCTATTAATAATTGTTGCAGTGGGCTGATGAGAACATAGGGATTTGATACTATTCCTTCTGCTTTTGTTTATGTTTAAAAATGTGTATATTAAAAAGGATTTTTAAAGGTCTATATTTTTAGGCATCCATACTGAAATTTCATGTTTCCTTTTTAAGGTCTGGGACCAAGTAAAAGCTTCCAACCCTGACCTAAAGTTGTGGGAGATTGGCAAGATTATTGGTGGCATGTGGCGAGATCTCACTGATGAAGAAAAACAAGAATATTTAAACGAATACGAAGCAGAAAAGGTAGAATGGGGACCACAGTGGGATGGAGACAATATAAAATGCATAAACATTTGCTTGTTTTTTATAAAAGAAACAAAAGATCTAATCAGCTGAGGCTGTACTGTCTCTCTGTGCTGGCTCAAGTCACTTAATTTCTCTACACTTCAGATTCCTTGTCTGTAGAAAGAAGATAATTATATCTTTTGATATTCAAAGGAGATAAAGGTATTTGTATAACCTGCAATATGTTAATTATAAAACTGAAAAACATTTGAATTTCAGATAGAGTACAATGAATCTATGAAGGCCTATCATAATTCCCCCGCATACCTTGCTTACATAAATGCAAAAAGTCGTGCAGAAGCTGCTTTAGAGGAAGAAAGTCGACAGAGACAGTCTCGCATGGAGAAAGGAGAACCGTACATGAGCATTCAGCCTGCTGAAGATCCAGACGGTAAAAAAAAAAAAAAAAAAATGGGGTTTTGTTTAATGCGTTCTCTGAGAACTAAAGTACAATCAGTCTTTTAAGTTTATTTCCTATCCTAAATGGAAAACAAAACATATTTAAGTGCCATTTTAATATTTTGATTAATTATCTTAAGATCTGTATATGAATTTCCCATAAGAAAACGATATATCCTTGTTAGTGCAGAAGATAGCAAAAACTATTGTTTATGAGAATCTTTATACTCAGAATGCAGGAAAGGTTTTTGAGTCACAATCAGAATTTTGCCTCAACTACTTTTAAAATCTAAATGCCTTCTAGTTACATCCTGTTTTCCTATTGGTTCCTTAAACTTGCTGAATTAAAGGCTCTTAAGGGAGAAAGTTAATGAGTGGGTAGAAGCATTATGGAATTGTTTTCCAGTTAATTCCGAAATCCAACGTAGCTCGTGATAACACATGAGGATGCACACATACACACTTTATACATACATACAAATAGGGGAGGTTCCTGATTGGCATCCACGATTAGTTTGCAGGTACACAGATTACACGCCTGGTCTCTAGAGCCAGGCAGGGTCTGAAGTTGCAAGGAACCTCAGAGCTAGCCCCCTGCATCGGGGAGCATACTCCTCCATGAACCACACCTGCTTTACAGGTAACATTTTCTCATGTGCTGCTGTGATGTGGAAAAGGCTAGAAGCTCTGGCTACAAGCAACAAAAACATCAAGAAAATAATTAAAGATCCCATTTCAGAGTAGGGGTAACAAAGAGGAGGCTTGTAAGAACTTTAATGGAGAGAGGAAGCAATAATGCCACCTAAAAACATGAATAAACATACATCCAAAAGGAGAGGGGAAAAAATGCTTTTAAAAAGAATGGACTGGGATATTGACAAATATTCTCATAAATATAGAATGGAATAATGTAAATAACAGAATAGAATATGGAATAGAAACTATACCAAGTGTTAAACAGAATCAGCAGTGCTAAGGACACGCTAGCAAACACAGACCAAAATTACTCAAAGTGGATGATTAATGCAAGAAAAACATATAGAACTAACAAATAGAAGAAGATCCAATCTACAAATAATTGGAAGGATGAGGGATCAGTATAAACAAAGACTAGCAACATGGAAGCCACTAGTAGAAGCAATTAAAGTTTTCTTTAGGTGAAAGGTGACATTGTGAACATTGAGCAGGACTTCAGAGATTCACTCAGCAACAGTCTTCAAAAGAAGATCCTCTTCTCTGTTCCTCAGACTTCGGCCCATTACGTCATTTAAGTTTAAGATAGGAACTTAAAGCTGCTGGTAAGAAAGGACAGGTGAAAATGAAGATGCCAGGATAAGAGTGACTTCTGGACTTTATGCCCCAGAACTGAGTAGAAAGAGGAAAATTAGCGAGGTGGGGATGAGCATCAGTCCAAGAGAAGGGCAGCCCCCCGTGAGCGCAGTAGCTACCAGCTGCTATTCTAGAGAAGGCATATGCAGTTTCCACACAAGACAGTGAAGGGTTTTTTTTTGTTTTGTTTTGTTTTTTTAATTCTTATGTTAATCCCCATACATTACATCATTAGTTTTAGATGAAGTGTTCCATGATTCATTGTTTGTGCATAACACCCAGTGCTCCATGCAGAATGTGCCCTCCTCAATACCCACCACCAGGCTAACCCATCCTCCCACCCCCCTCCCCTCTAGAACCCTCAGTTTGTTTCTCGGAGTCCATCATCTCTCATGGTTTGTCTCCCCCTCCGATTCCCCCCCTTCATTCTTCCCCTCCTGCTATCATCTTCTTTTTTTTTTTCTTAACGTATATTGCATTATTTGTTTCATAGGTACAGATCTGAGATTCAACAGTCTTGCACAATTCACAGCGCTCACCATAGCACATACCCTCCCCAATGTCCATCACCCAGCCATCCCATCCCTCCCACCCCACTCCCCACTCCAGCAACCCTCAGTTTGTTTCCTGAGATTAAGAATTCCTCATATCAGTGAGATCATATGATACATGTCTTTCTCTGTTTGACTTATTAGTGAAGGGTTTTTTAAATGGCATTTTAGAGAATGAGGTAAAGAACTGGTGAATTAGAAAATAACTAGAAAATGGGGCGCCTGAGTGGCTCAGCCGTTAAGCGTCTGCCTTCAGCTCAGGTCATGATCCTGGGGTCCTGGGATCGAGCCCCGCATCGGACTCCCTGCTCTGCAGGAAGCCTGCTTCTCCCTCTCCCACTCCCCTTGCTTGTGTTTCCTCTCTCGCTGTTTCTCTCTCTGTCAAATAAATAAATAAAATCTTTAAAAAAAAAAAAAAAAAATTTTAAAAAAAAAAAAAAAAAAAAAAAGAAAGAAAATAACTAGAAAATATAAGCCCACCCCCAAAAAGTCAGACAACTCTTAAGTGTAAGGGAAGACAAGCCCAGATTGCCAAGACTTGATTTCCCCTACCAGTGATCAACACTGGAGCCATATAAATGAAAGAAGAAAGCAAAAAACGAAAAAGTATATATAGTTTAGATAGAGGTAACATGAATATACCATGTATAATCTCAAGTGTGAATATGAAAAACTTCCTTAAAGAAATAGGAAGGTCGCAGAATTTTTTTTAATGGTATCCTATATTCCAGTAATTTTAATTTCAGAAGTATATGTCCTAAAGAAATTACTTGAAAGGAGACAAAAAATAATTTGCACAACAGTTTGTAGCTGTGGTGTTTTTAATGATGAGCATTTTGGGAACTACTTAATTACCAAATAATAAGGGAGGTGCTAAACTGGGACATAGCAGTACAATTTGGGCCTCTGGCAAAGTTTCCTAAAGTGTGGTCCCTCCACGTCTGGTGGGACACTAAGATGATTAGGTGGTTCGGAGAGGAACTTTTATTTTTATTTTTTTAAGATTTTTTATTTATTTGAGAGAGAGAGCGAGAGACAACACCAGTGGGGGGAGGAGCAGAGGGAGAGGGAGAAGCAGACCCCCCACTGAGCGAGGAGCCCCATGTGGGAATTGATCCCAGGACCCCGGGATCTTGACCCGAGCCGAAGGCAGACGCTTAACCAACTGAGCCACCCAGGCGCTCAGGAACTTTTATTTTAATGTGTATTGCTTAAGAGGAAGCTTTTTTTTTTTTAAGTGAGTTAATTTAAGTAACTATATTAAATAAATGATAGTATGGATTGTTAGCAGATACGTCCAAAACTGTGGAGGTAATAGAGCAAAGGTGGAGATTAAGGAAACACTGTTGCATAGCTATTCAAAAAAAATATTTAAACCAGATCCATGCTATATGTGTATGAACTTGAGTGAATGAAAACAACATAGTATCTTTACACACTGACAACTATGTACGTGTATAGATTGACAAAAATTAAAAGTAAAATTTGGTAGTAAACATTCTTTTCCTATAAAACTAGCTTAGGGCTTTAATGGTTTTTTGTTTTTTTTTTTTTTAAAGATTTTATTTATTTGAGAGAGAGAATGAGAGAGAGAGAGAGCACATGAGAGGGGGGAGGGTCAGAGGCAGAAGCAGGCTCCCCGCCGAGCAGGGAGCCCCATGCGGGACTCGATCCCGGGACTCCAGGATCATGACCTGAGCCAAAGGCAGTCGCTTAACCAACTGAGCCACTCAGGCGCCCTTTAATGGTTTTTTTAATCAAATAAAATGTATATAGTGGTCTGGGACACAGTATTGCTAGAGATAATGTTTTCTCTGCAGTCGGCATTTTCATTACTTTGGTATTAAAGTAATACAGTGATGGGCGCCTGGGTGGCTCAGTTGGTTAAGCGACTGCCTTCAGCTCAGGTCATGATCCTGGAGTCCCGGGATCGAGTCCCGCATCGCGCTCCCTGCTCAGCAGGGAGTCTGCTTCTCCCTCTGACCCTCCTCCCTCTCATGCTCTCTGTCTCTCATTCTCTCTCTTGCAAATAAATAAAATCTGAAAGAAAAAAAAAAAAAAGTAATACAGTGACAAAGACACTGCCCAATTCCTATGTTGTCATCAGGTATAAATGCCTTAAATTACTACCAAGAGAGTGAACTGTTCAGCAGCATTGCAGTCTTGCTGTAACATGCAGCTTTCCCGTTGATGGATTTCCAGACCAGAAGACACATGGTTTTATCTCATTTGTGTTTCAGCGAAGTCCGTCTCAAACATATGTCATCACTTAAAGATTTCATGAGAATAACCACTACCCTGGCCGGTGAACACATTATGTCCTCCCCATGGTTTTTATCAAGCAACTGCCCCAGTGCTCCCATGATGCCCTTAAGACCCTCTTGGGTTTGTTTTTGTTTTAAAGATTTTATTTATTTATTTATTAGAGAGAGCATGGGGGTGGGGGGGACAGAGGGAGAAGCAGACTCCTCGCTGGAAAGGGCCCCCTTGTTAGACCAGTGAGGGCCACGGCTCCTTGGTGTTTAGGTGTTAATATTGTTAGTCTCTCCTGTTTATGGTTACTGGTGACTTCATTTCCAGACATCTTGTTTATTCCAGATTATGATGATGGCTTCTCAATGAAGCATACAGCCACCGCCCGTTTCCAGAGAAACCACCGCCTCATCAGTGAAATCCTTAGTGAGAGTGTGGTGCCAGACGTCCGTTCAGTTGTCACAACAGCTAGAATGCAGGTCCTCAAACGACAGGTCCAGTCCTTAATGGTTCATCAGGTAAAGTCACAAAGCATTTATTATAATAAATTAGGCCTATATCACGGAGCCCCAGTGGCATGATTCTCTACCATGCATCAGTGTTCAAGCTAAATATTTCTGTGTTCAGTCTAACCTGTTCCTGATTCAGGGAAGAGGCTTGAAGAAGTGGAGGTTTCCCAGAGATTTAATAAGTTTGTCATTAAAACTGTAATACAGACTCTTGTGATGTAAAGTTTGTGCATTAAGAATTTTAAGACATCTTCTCAACCTTTACTGCTTAACTAAATATTTTTTTCTGAAGAAATTGCTCAGGCCTGAAACAGTATTCTTTAACATACACTTGTTAATTGTAGTTACTCCTCTATGCTGCATTTTATGTTTTTAAAATCTTAGCTAGACACGTTGTGCAATAAATGATTTAATTTAAAAATTCAGAACCTTTGTCATGCTGTGAGAAAGCATGGACCATTAAAAAATGAGATGTACTTTCTGTTTGACATTTGCTTTCAAGAAAATAATTCAGTAATACTAAAGCCTGATCATATGTCTTTCAGCGAAAACTAGAAGCTGAACTTCTTCAAATAGAGGAGCGACACCAGGAAAAGAAGAGGAAATTCCTGGAAAGCACAGATTCATTTAACAATGAACTTAAAAGGGTATCAATTTAATATGTTCACTGTACTTTTTATCACCATGACTGTTACTTTTTTCTCATTCCTTTCTCCAAGATAGTGTTTTTATTGAATGTTGTTCACTTTGAAACAGGGTGAACTTTGCTCTAATGGTAAGGTCTTTGCTTTATGAAATTATTTCCATTTTCTGGCAAAATTTCAATAGGTTTAAGATATCATATAGTGGGGCGCCTGGGTGGCTGAGTCATTAAGCGTCTGCCTTCGGCTCAGGTCATGATCCCAGGGTCCTGGGATCGAGCCCCGCATCGGGCTCCCTGCCCGGCAGGAAGCCTGCTTCTCCCTCTCCCACTCCCCCTGCTTGTGTTCCCTCTCTCGCTGTGTCTCTCTCTCTCAAATAAATAAATTGTATCTTAAAAAAAAAAAAAGATATCCGGTAGTATCCACACATGTACTAGGACTAGGCCTGTAGACCCTAGAATCCCCGGGTGTTTTAAACTCATGCAGTCATGAGTTGTTTCCATTTTTTTGAGATTTATTCATTAAATGTAGCTTATAGTATACACTTTGTATTACAACAAGTAAATCTTGTGTTTGGTAGCTTGAAATAGGCGCTGGAAGCCTTCTGTATAAACCCAGTGCTTTCAGCATCGCCTCGCCATCCATTCCGCAGCACTTGCTGTTATGTGGCTACCAGAGCAACTGTCTTTTCCCGTAGACACAGGAGTTTCAGAGAAGACCTAGAACCACGTTGTTTTTTCCCTCCCACATATATGGATATAGTTCACAGCCCAGAAAACCCACTTTTGAAATAATTTCTCTGGTTCAGAGATCATAAGAAAAGAACATTACTAAGAGAGTCTCCTTCCTTTCTGACTACTAGTTGTGCGGTTTGAAAGTCGAAGTGGACATGGAAAAAATTGCCGCTGAAATTGCACAGGCAGAGGAACAGGCTCGAAAACGGCAGGAGGAAAGAGAGAAAGAAGCAGCAGAGCAAGCTGAACGCAGTCAGAGCAGCATGGTTCCTGAGGAAGAGCAAGCTGCTAGTAAGAGCGAGGAGAAGAAGGACGACGAGAGCATCCCGATGGAGACAGGTAACCTGCCGTTGACCACAAAGTCAGTGTCAGGGGCGAGTCTCTGTTTGATCTGCACGTTTCCTCCCAAATCCTAACCTCTGTAGTAGATGCACATAAAATGTTGATGTCCATACAAAACAGCAGTGGGGCATTGGTCCTTAGTGTGGCTATTTGAGGTCTTGGTTATTGTCCGGATTGAGTCATGTCATTTTCCAGGTCAGGCATAGAAAGTATAGTGCTAGGAATGGTGGAGGATACTGGCCCTGGAGTCAGGCAGATCTGGCTCTAAAACTCTTCCTCACCACTTGCTAGCATGTGACTGGATAAATTATTTAATCTGTTTCCTCGCTTGTAGGTACTCTGGTACTGGCCTCTGAGAGTGAGTTCCGGAGGACAAATAAGGAAATGTACATAAAATCACTTAGTATTGGTTTTGACGTGGTATTGGCACTCAGTGTTTTGACCTTTATTGCTAAAGCGTAGTATGTGGTTGTTGCTTTTAGGATCACGCATCTTTGGTGTCCTAGGACAAGGTTGGGCAAGTAAAACCTGCAGGCCAAATCCTGTCCTGCCACCTGTTTTCATAAATCAAGTTTTGTTGGAACACAGCCTTACCTGTGTGTTTACGAATGATCTGTGGCGGCTTTGGGGCTCCCACAGTATAGTTGAGTCGTTGCAGAGACGCCTGGCCCACAAAACCCAGAATATTTACTATCTAGTCTTTACGGAAGAGGTTTGTTGACCCCATCCAAGAGAAGTTCTGACTTCCAAGCATACTGATTTTCCTGATTAAAAGCATTCCTCAAGGCACAGAGTAACATGTAAAACTTTCATAAAATACCGATTAATTGATTACTTGAAATTTTGAGATCACCTCACCTTCTGGCACTATTTTGACCCTGCCCAGTGCCCTGTGCAAACCAGGAGTAAGTTAAAAGTGTTACAGGAAATACAGCCAAAGGCTCCCTGGACCATCACTGCAAGAAGGGGGAGGGACAGTAGTCGTACTTGGCATTCAACTGACTTGTGATTTGACATCAGGAAAACATTTAATGGAATATAGATCGCTTTACCAGATGTTACTGCAAAATTTAATTCCGTAGATCAGCATTTCACATAGTCAGATTTTAAGTTTCGTTATCTGACCCTTTTTCTGTTTTGTGTGAACATATTTTTTATCTTAAATTTGGAGCATAAGTACATTTTTATGGTTAAAGCAGGAGCTTGAGAATTAGGGTATGGAGTATGATTCTTTGCTCATTTTGCAACTAGACAGAACACTCTGTCCTTTGCCACTGTTCTCTCATTTATGAGTAGAGCGTGCCTATGGATCTTTACCCAGATTTTATCCTTTTAGCTGAAGGAAAAAACAAAATTGAGACTATTAGAGCAAAAACCTCATGCTCTTAATTTCTTACAGAAAATAACCCAGCATGACATTTAACAAAGTACCTAAAATATCACCCTTATATCATTTCCATACCTGCTTTCTCACTAATTAAATCCAAAGCACAGAACAGCATTGTCCAATAGAAATAAAATGCAGGTCACTGTGTAATTGTAAATTTTCTAACATTTTTTAAGTAAAGCAGAACAAATGAATTAGTATTAGTAACATATTTATTTATTTAACCCAGTATATCTTAAACAATATCTCAACATGTAATCAGCATTTTTAAGGATTACTTTTTTACATTTCTTTCATACTAAGTCTTCCAAATCTGGTGTGTGTTTTATACCTGTTAGCACATCTAAATTTAGAAGCTGAATATTCATCAGAAATACTTGATCTGTATTTAGCTTTTGTAAATTTACAGCTAAGAAGTAGATCTTCAGACCAATTCATGAATTGTTTCCAAGGTGCTAACATTTCCTCAGTCACACTGGCTCGTCCCGGTGCTTAATGTCACACGTGGCGCATGGGCTCTGGTGAGGGACAGCATAGCTCGAGACAGTCCGCGTAATTAGAAGAATCAGCTTGTGTCTTGGAACTGACAGTGACACGTGTGTGATTACAGAGGAGACACACCTTGAAGAAGCAACGGAAAGCCAACAGAATGGTGAAGAAGGCACATCTACTCCTGAGGACAAGGAGAGCGGGCAGGAGGGGGTGGACAGTATGGCTGAGGAGGGGACCAGTGACAGTAACACTGGCTCAGAGAGCAACAGTGCCACAGTGGAGGAGCCGCCCGCAGACCCCGCGCCGGAAGACGAGAAGAAAGAATAAATGTTGCCTTGTTTTATGTGTTCTAAATACTTTTTTAAATGGAAAAAAAAAGATGTTTTTTGAGTTTTAATGGTGTTATGTGGTTTGTGTATTAATATTTTTCTTGTCCATATCGCACCACCAAAGGCTTTTGGACCATTTAGCATCACAAGCCAAATGGCACAGTCCCCTTTCTTAAGCCTTTGTGAAGATGGTTCTTTTCTTTGGGTCTTATTTCTAGCCCTCAACTCCTGAAAGTCTCAGAATTTAAATTAACCGAGAAAACGCCCACCTCTTTTTAAAGAGTTAGCCTTTGATGCTGCACAATCGACTCTTCCAAATGCCTTCCTACAGCTCACTGGGATGCTTACCAAAGCCATAGCTTTAAACCTCCCAGTCCCCATCAACAGCTTCCCGAAAGTCCCCTTTCCTGTATACTTCCACAAAGAGTAGTTTCTTGAAAACGTAATCATGTATGAGTATATATTTGTTCATTTACCCTTTTTTATTTTTAATCAGTGTCGGATACCAAGAGTTGTGTTAAGGATTGACTACAACTAAGCTTGGATCGTATTGATCCAGAAATAGTCTCCATTGTTCGAGTAGTTACCAGCTTATGAAGTAGTCATTAAAATGAACATGGCACATACACATTATGTATACTCCCTTTTGTTATAATTCATACTGGGTGTGTTCTGATAAATTCATCCTTACTGTACAGAAAAAGAAAATTACTTTTCTACCAAGTTTTCCAAAGACAGAATAGGTCACAAAGCTTAAGGAATTGAATATTCTTGCAGTGGACTAGACAACTTCAAAATGATGAGCCTGTTCCAGGAGGAAAACAGCTGGGAATTCAGTTCGTCCATGTGAAATTGTTCTACAACAATCAAAACTCAAAACCTCAAGGCTCAGGATCCCATAGATCAGAGCCTACCTTTTTGATAAACTCTTAGTAAAGTCCTGGAGACTAGAAGCAAGATAGTTTGTGACACATATGCTTCCCAAAAACTAGAATAGATTTTTATTGAATAGTGGGATATCTGATGGTATATGTTTCTTAAAGGTCCAAATGTAATAAATAAGTGGAAAAAATGTCTCTGTGTTTTTATCACTATTTCTATGCAAAGCAAGTGTATCCTTTTGTTACTGTGATGCAGTGACAGCAGGGAGCGGGCCCCCACAGCCAGTACAAACTTGCGTCCTCGAGGCCCTTGGCTCACCCAACAACGTCTAAACTACAGTATTCAGTTCATTTGTACAAGAGGTTTGTGAAAATCAGTTTCCTTATAGTCATGTCACATATAAAGGTTGGCCTTTGACTCCAATAGTAAAAGGAAATACGTTTCTACATTTAAATTACCTTTGAAGAAGTGGGTAAGTAAATAAACGTAAGTCCTCCGCTTACACGCAGAAAACTTCACACGGGCATGACTTAATTTACAGCGACTTTTTTATGATTCACTGCTGTTGAACTTGAGCTGACAGCACACAGTGTCTATGGCTGACTGCACTTGTTCGGCCCCCAGAGAATGAGAAGAGGAAAGGAAGCTTGAGACTGGGTGGAAACAGCCCTCCATCTCTGTTTTTCTAAACAGCACATGGGATCTTTCTTCTGTTTGTGAATTGAAGAACTAACTGTTCAAATAGATCAGTTTCTAGGTGTCGGACACTGTAGGGCTAAAAACTTTCACCAGCTGCCCAACAAATTGGATAGTTTCGTTGGTGCATTCCCTCTGCCAAAATGGGGCGGAGAAGTGGTTAAATACAAGTGTGGAAAAAGTACAGAGCAAACCGGGTCGTTTACCGCGGTATTGAAGCCCCTAAGATGACGGAAGTGGCGCCTTTGCCAGTTTGGAGAGGGCGCTGGAAAACAAGCACATCTCTACTGAGCCTGCCCACAGCATGCTAGGGCAATTGGCTGGAGAATGAATTTAATCAGATGTGATTTGACCGCTTTTAACCACAGGGCAGGGAAGATTGAATTAAAATTCCCCCGTGTCAGAGTGATCTGTTGCAGAAATCACCAATGTTGGAGATGTTTCTTAGTTTCTTTGAGAATGTGGGATATAATTGAGGTCTTTGATTTTTTTTTTTCTTTCCATATCCCCGTAGGCATTGGGCAAGTCACTTAAACTCGGAGCCTGTTTCAACTGTAAAATAGATGGAACTGCTTGGTCTCAGTGCCCTTACTGCTCCAAAAAGCCGTGATTTTTAGTGCATTTATTTTTGAGTATGAATGCATAGAATTAAGGGCTTATATTTTCATGAATTTTTAACAAAAAAACCAGTCCCCTGGTTTTCTCACAAAGTTTCAAATTTCCTATCTTTCCCTGTCTGTCAACAAGCATGAATTTTTAGAAGGCTCTGCTGAAAAACAGAACTTGGAGGGAAAGTTAGGAGCTTTTAACACGGAATGAATGTCCTATGGAAAAGATAAAACACTCAGTTCAGTATATTTGAAAAGAGAATCTGACATTTAACTAAGTCGCTCTACATTTTTTAGTTTTGGTCCTTCACATTTAGATACCAGTTTGGGGTTTCAAACAGTTGGTGCTGACAGTGTGAAACTCACTGCTTGCAGTTAAATTGAAGCTTTGGTTTCTCATGTGAACAGGCAAGGAAGCTGGGATCATGGTTTGTTAAATCCTCATTTCATGAATAGATCTCTACCCCCAAGCACTACCACACACGGGCTCCCCACCTGGTTTCAGCATGCGCAGGAGTTTTATCTTGTTTCTCACCACTGGGCAAACCTTGCTGGAACAATTGGCTTCTTAATGGTTTGCACATTAGAGGGCTTAAGGTCTTTGCAAATGAAAAATCTGCTGTGCAATAACAAGTCAAAAGGAACTCGGGAGCCTTTTTAGAAGAAATCATGCTGAATTATAATTCGGCTTACTGTGATAATGTTTCTTTGATCAGTATGCGAAGGCAAATTCTGAGTTTAGTAGAAAACGATATCCAAATGTATTGGGAATTATAAAACTGTTCATAAGTATCTTTAGTATTAGGTTGAACTATATGAAATTGCCAGTGTACGTTTTTGTCTACAAAATGACAAGTTCACCTGGTTCAACCTAATAATTCTGCATTTTAGAGTGTAAGCTCTTAATAGCAGTTCTCTGAGTGTAAAGTGATGGAACTTTTGATTTACCAGACTGATCTACATACCTCTGTAATAATTACAGCCTATTGTTAAACAAAACCCTGATTAAAATGCAAATCCCAAACTATCAAGTATTTAACCACCTGATTTTGAAAATACATTGCAGGAAATTGTTAAACCAGCGGGCTTATGTTCACATGTTTTCTCATTTAGCACCAAAAAGGTTCTTATAATTTTTTTGCATGATTTTTTATTTTTTAATTTTATTTTTTTAAGATATTATTTATTTGACAGAGAGAAAGTACAAGCAGGGGAAGCAGCAGGCAGAGGGAGAGGGAGAAGCAGGCTCTCCGCTGAGCAGGGAGCCCAATGTGGGACTGGCTCCCAGGACCCCGGGATCATGACCTGAGCCGAAGGCAGACGCTTAACGGTCTGAGCCGCCCAGGTGTCCCTGCATAATTTTTTTAATCAAAAAAGTGTTGTGTGGGGAAGGGAAATTCCCAAATGATTTAATTGCTTTTTCCATAAAACTGAGACAATTGAAGATAATGGTTTCTTATGATAAGCCATTTGAAAGGAAAGAAAGGCTACCTCAGATTCCTTGACACTCAAGAGTGGCAAAGACCTTAGGTCCCATCCGGTCCTTGGATAGAGAGCATCCCCTTCCCCATATCCCTTAGGGTTGTCACGCACTGCTAACATAAACACCTCTAGTCTTGGGGAGCCCATCCTCTCTGAAGACAGCTCATTCCTTGTTTAGTTGAAGTATTTCTCCTCATTGAGCTAAAATCTGCCTTCCTGTCAACCCCCTTGTCCTGCTTCTACACCTTGAAATCAAATAAAATAAATGTAATCCTCTCCCAAATAAAAGACCTTCAAACATCTAAAAATCTAAAATAAGAAGGGTTGTTCTTTGATGACCTTAAGGTCCTGTCCAGCACAAAATGCTTATAGTATAGATGCAAACTCCATAAAGTGAGTGTTGATTAATAGTTTCATATGGAGCAAAATGGGGAGCAAGTGGGTTCAATTCACTAACACAGTACTTCTCAAAACTCAGTCATTTGCATGCACTGCCACGATTTCTACCATTTCTGGGTACCACCTCCTCTATTATTACTACTTAACAGCTTTCTCTAAATCAACTTACTTATTCCACTTGAATCATTCATTTTAAAAGGAAACTTGATATCAGCATAAATGTGAAACAATGGTCTTTTGTCATAAAAAGAAAATACTCTTAAAAAAAAAAAAAGAAAATACTCTTTTTTTAAGAAAGATTTTATTTATTTGAGATAGAGCATGGCG
>NC_058417.1:38905923-38931930 GCF_002201575.2 Neomonachus schauinslandi | reverse complement strand
GGGGGGGGGGGGGGGGGGGGGGGGGGGGGGGGGGGGGGGGAGACGGGCAGAGGGAGAGGGAGAAGCAGGCTCCGCACTGAGCAGGGAGCCTGACTCGGGGCTCCATCCCAGGACCCTGGGATCATGAGCTGAGCTGAAGGCAGATGCTTAACCGGCTGAGGCACCCAGGTGCCCCAAAAAGAAAAGACTCTTAAATACAGATATTTTACTGGTGATATTTATACTTAAATAAGTACAATTCTAAAGAACGTTATTTAGAAGATCTGCACATCACCCAAATTCATCTGAAGGATCCCATAGAGTAGTCTGGATAAAGGTCTTTGGGGAAAGCTGCAATAAAAGAAAAGTCTATTTCCTGCTACCTGGAGGTTCAGGAACCTTGTCTTCTTAGAAACAATCCCTGAGTCAACAGCAGTTTGTAACTCAAGGACAAATTAGTGAAAGCTGATCCTGTGATCAGCTAATATTAAAAGCCAACATTTTTGAGCACTTACTATATGCCCATGTGCTTTTCATACTTTTGAGTCTTATTTCTAATTTCCTAAAGTTAATATTAGAGTAGATCACTTTACCAATATAATCTGTATTTATACTCTTGGGCTGAAGTTAACCCTTACAAACCACTTTTTTGGAGGAAAAAAAAAAAATAGGCTCAGTCTATAGCCCAAGGTACTAAGATGATATAGAGATTACATATGTGTCCTCGGATTTCATCACTGTGAATCAATAATCTGAAAGACTTAAAGACAAAAGAACCTACTTGGAGATCAGTGTTCTTATACTGGGAGATATACATGTAAAAATTATTCCCTTTTGAATCCACATCTCCTTTCCTTCAGAGTTCTCCATACCACCAAAAAAAGAAAAATGCACAGATTTAAAACAAATGACTTCTAAACTTCAATGATACAAGTTATCATGCTGCATGGAGAGCTGCCCCCATGTCTGATAGGGTGTGTTATGTTTGCATTTTACCCCTGTTGTGGTTTCCTGTCAGTCTGTGAGCTTTGGGGAAGCTTTTACGAGACCTGAGTCTCAGAAATTTCAGGAAGTACCAATATCAGACGGCTGTCATGCACAGTTACTTACTCTCTAAACTTTACCCACCTCTTCCTGCGTGTGCACTTTGGATGGGTCTTCCTCCTCCTCAAAAAACACTCCACAATATCCTGGGACATTAGCTTTCAAATCAAATGTCAGTCATGGTCCAGGTGGACGATTCTCAAATTAACGGGCATCAGAATTTCCCCAGAGCGGCTGCCCGGACCCCACCCAACTCTACTGAATTAGAGTCTACCAGGTGGAAGCCTAGAAATCTAGCACATCAAAGCTTTGAGAACCACCAATGTGGTTTAATCCCCTCATTTTCCAAAAGGGGAAACTGGGGCCCAAAGAAGAGAACTGAGTGACTCATCTAAGAGCCAACCGTAGGAGCCAGACCTAGAATTGTTCTTTACAGCTTCTGGGGAGAACAGATCCTCAGGACACTCAAAACCCTGCTCAAGGAGCGCCTGGGTGGCTCAGTCAGTTGAGCCTCTGACTCTTGATCTCAGCTCAGGGCTTGATCTCAGGGCGGTGAGTTCAAGCCCCACATCAAGCTCCACGCTGGCATCGAGCCTACTTAAACCAAACAAACAAAAACCCTGCTCAAGCCTAGTGGAACTGAACTTTGCCAAACGTTTGACGTCCTTCTTGAATGTTTCCCATCATGCCAGTTTATTTAGACCAGGATCACTTTCCTTGCAATGAAATCCTACTTATCCCCTCCCCCTAAACTGCAGGGCACAGCACCTTAAGTTGTCACCAGAAACCCAAAACCGGTTGTGACCAGTATCCAGGAACCTAGAGTTTGATGGGCTCTCCAAAAACAAAACTAGTGAAATCCAACCTGTAAAAGGTGAGATCGCCACATGAAGAGAGGCAGTGAAGAGTGGGGTCAAAAACACAGGCTTTAGCGCAGTTCCAGGTTCAAGTCCAGGGACGCCATCTGCACAATGGGGACAAAGTTACTGCAGTATCAATTTTCCAGGGTGATTGGGAGAAGAAAATGAGAGGCGGATGAAAGTACCTTGCCCGATGCCTGGTACACGGGATGCACGCAGTAAGTATTAGGGGCTGTTGGGGGGCGGGGGGGTGGTGAGGACGATGACGGTGGTTCAAGACAGAGCACCTGCCTGGGAAAGCATGGGAAACAGCCAAACCCACACAATGAGTATATCGAAATACAAAGAAAGCCTAACTTTTTTTTTTTTTTTTAAGATTTTATGTATTTATTTGACAGAGAGAGACACAGCGAGAGAGGGAACACAAGCAGGGGGAGCGGGAGAGGGAGAAGCAGGCTTCCCGCGGAGCAAGGAACCCGATGCGGGGCTCGATCCCAGGACCCCAGGATCACGACCTGAGCTGAAGACGCTTAACGACTGAGCCACCCAGGCGCCGCAAGAAAGCCTTACTTAACCAACCACCATCTAGTTCTAGCTGATGCAGTATTGGCTGGAGGCAGTAGGCAGTCAGCTTGGAGGGCAGGTAAAGGAAGCCACTAGATTCTTCAACAAAGTGTGGTTGGATCCCGGCCAGTCACCCTGCTCAGAGCTACGTGCTCCACACACATCATCTCATTGAACCCTTACAACAACCTGACAAGGGGATACTCTGAATATCACCCCAGCTTTAAAGACGGACAGACTGAGGTTCGGAGAGGTGAAATAACTTGTCCAAGATCACCCAGTTTATGGTGGAGACAGGACTCCTCCCACCCCCGCCCCAGACCCACCAGAGTCCTGCGCTAGGGGGATCGGATACCTCCACTGGTGAGATACGAACGCAGACTGCCCGCTGGCCCTGGCCTTCTCTCTTTTACAACTCTTTAAAAGTACCACCGCTTTCTCATAACCCCTCCAGTTCTTGAAATGATTTTTTTTAAGAGGGAGGAGGGCTTAAAAACAATCACCTTCTCTTTTGAGAGCATTAACATAGACTGGTCTCCTAATCAGCATTTCCCGGATACTTGGGCAAGTGGAAATACCCGCACTGATGACATGACTTGACATGGCCGCTCTGCGTTTTTAAACATTGTGTTGGTGTTTTCAGCCAGGCCCCCCTTACAAAACAGTTCTCACAGAATACCTGTTGAACCGTAATTACCACCATAGTGAGAAGCGAGAAAATCCAAGAATCGGTAAAAGATCCCACCACGATAGCATCTGTTTCTAAACACTGCTCAACCCGGTTGAGCACATCTATGCTTCAGCGGTCAGGGTCATGCACGAAAGGAGGGGGCTGATGCATGGAGCCCCAGGAAATCGGTGCTTATCAGAATAGCTGACTCGCTGTTGACTACAGCCAGACTAACGCCCAAAGCAGGATCTGCACGGGTCTCCTCTCTTGTAGCAAGATTATCTTACCATTGGCCGCCTGGGTGGCTCAGATGGTTAAGCGTCTGCCTTCGGCTCGGGTCATGATCCCAGAGTCCTGGGATCGAGTCCGGCATCGGGCTCCCTCCTCGGCGGGGAGCCTGCCCCTCCGCCTCTTATGAATAAATAAATAAAATCTTAAAAAAAAAAAAGATTATCTTACCATTATCGACCCCCCACTTGTGAAAGTAAATTTTATGATTTCCCACTTCCCAAGGTAGGTCTACAAACCAGGGACAGGTGAGTAGTTGACAGACACACTTAGAAAAAAGCAAACCACTTTGTTCAGCTGTGGCCCGAGATGTTCTAGGTCAACACAGCTGGAGCATCCTGCTGTCAGGCTGGTCAGAGCTGCCATCAGCCAGAACAACTGGGTAGTCTGAGAGCCCGAAACAAAGAGCAATATATTTATACATGATTTGCCTTCTTGCGGCCAAGAAACCGAGAGGGTTCTGAGCACCAAGCTTGTCTGACAAGGTAACACCCTCTTCTGCAACAGGTGTCAGCCTCCTGCCAGAGGGGGAGGAGATGGGCTATTTTCTGACCCCCCTCTGGCCGGAGACAGAATCCCTAGCGTGATGGTGTCCAGGTGGTGGTGCCTCACACCTGGGAGGGCAGGCAAATGCTCCGTCCACCTGGGCGCCTGTCTCCCGGCCTGTGCCTCCAGTGCCCTCTACAGGATGCAGGGAGCTGGGACAAAACCCTCAGGTTGACGGGTTTCACTGGGACTGAGTGGGGACTTTCAGTGCTAAAACTGGGAAAGTCCCAGGCAAGCTGAGACAAGCTGGCCACTCTATTGACTAAAGGGGGATCTAAAGCTGGATGTAGGGGGTGGAGTGGGGACCCTGCTTTTTTTTTAAGATTTTATTTATTTGAGAGAGAGAGAGCAAGAGAGAGCACGTGCGGGGTGCGGGGCAGAGGGAGAAGCAGACTCCCCGCTGAGCAGGGAGCCCAATGCGGGGCTTGATCTCAGAACTCTAGGATCATGACCTGAGCCGAAGACAGACGCTTCACCCACTGAGCCACCCAGGTGCCTGGGACCCTGCATTATTAAACCATCATTACTTGATGGTTGAAATCGGGGAATGGGGAAGGGAGAGCAGACTGTGAGAGAGGGCAGGAGCTATTTAAGGGTTGGAAGTAAGCTACTGACTAAAGAGCCCTTTGCCCTGAGTCAAAGTCTCTCGGCCCTATAGCAGAGCCATGTGTCAGATTCTGCAGCAGGCCGGGGAAAGAGCTGGGGTTGGTGACTTACATGTTTCCTTGTGAGCTGTGGATCATTCTTTCAACTTTCATTCCCTCAGCAACTACCGAGCACCTATTATATGCCAAGAACCCTCCAAGGCACCAGTAACAAAGATCCGTATGACCTGGCCCGTGCCTTTCATCTGGTCGAGGAGATGTCTATGCACGTGGTCAGAGTCCAGTGGGTGAACGCCCGCATGGATGAAACACTTCGCACAAATGTGCCCTGGAAATGCCCTTTACCCTACTGAGCAGTGAGGAGCTCCGTGTGGGCACCTGAGGACAGCAAGAACCGCTTGGCAGGAATCAGGCCCAGGACCTGGGGCGGTGTGGGGGGGGGAGGAGCATGTGAGGAAGAGCTGGGGTCACTTGAACCTTGCCAGACTCCCAAAGCTAGACCACTTTCTCTGCCTGGCCCCCAGGGATGGACAGAGCCCGGAAAAGACAGGTGAACACCTTGCTTCGGAGTATGAAAGAAGAAGCAATCACATTTCCAACCACAGGAGGTTGATTAAATAAATTCTGAGACTAGAGGTATTTTTTGGGTTAATGATGATGAGAAAGATGATGTAGCTCCATTGGACCATGCATATGCTCTCCGGTTAAGTTCTTCCAAAAGGTAAATGTCTCTTGGGATCATATCGTATATAATTAAATATGCATCTGGACGAAGACTGGAAGGGAAACTGGGTCCAGACAGAAACTGAATCCAGTGTGTTTGTGGTAAGATTAGGGGTGATTCTTTCATTCTTCTCTTTTAAAACTCAGTTTATATTTATATAAAGTTCACATGTGCTACACACTAATGAAAAATAAAGCTAAAAAAAAAACCCGTGACTGCTATGAACGAGACCTGTTCCAAAACAAAGGACAGTCCTAGATTAACACATCTGAAGTTGCCCAGGAAGAGAACAAACGTTTGCACAGGGGAGTTAATTCTCCTTTCAACCCACGGGGCTTAATGATTTTGTCCCTCTTCCCACCCTGCTGGTGCCGGAGCTAACACTGGAACACCCAGGCCCCAGGTGAAGACATCGGCTTTGCAGAGCTGCCCACAGGCAGGCTGGGAGATGTGACAAGAGGCCGGTGTCCTTCCAGCAGATGATCTTTGAAGGATAACAAATCCAAGCTGCCATCAAAATGAAGACATGGAAGCTGATTCAGCAGCCAGGGCTAGCGTGTGTGCGGAGGACAAAGGAGGCCCAGAGGCCACCAGGACAGGTGCCCAGCTCTGGGGCTCAGAGGTGGGTCCAGTGCCAACAAGAGGCAGCCACCCAGCGGCCTCTCCCTTCCTCGGCCCCTCACACGCACCCCAGGCTCTCCCCCACCCCCGCCCCCTCTCTGTGGAACTTCAGAAAAGGCTCAGGATTGTTTATGTAAGTTTTAAACAGGATGCTTCTTGTTTGGCCAGTTTCAAGGCTCCAGGGAAATCAGGAGGCCCCATCCCATTATGTTCTCCACCCGGCGCTTATCCCAGGACCCAAGGCCTCCCCCTACCCCCCAAGGCCTGGCCTGGATTGTGGACAAGGAACTAGATATTAGCTTGTAGGAAATTTGAGTCATTGTTGAGTCAGCTCTCTACCAGAGCTTTATCCATTTGCAAAGAAGAAGAAACTGAAATCTACCTGGATAGAACCGACCTGGCCCAAGCCCGTAGGCCAGGCAAATTCCTGCAATGCTGGGGCCCAGTTTGCAAACATTTCTGCCCCCTTCCTCCTGTCTCAGCCCAGCAAACTGCTCTGTTATTCCCAGTGGCCCTGCCTGGGTGACCCTGGAGCCTGGATCCTGACCCTGACAAGATTTCAACTCTCCCAAATCCGGGGGAGGGTTTGCTGTGAAATTTTCTTCCCAGCTCTGTCCCCAGCCTCTTCCTCAGACACAGACAAAAACAAGCTGGCTCTTCTCCAGAAAAGAAGATGGTGGGCAGAGGCCGGGGAGTCAGTGATGATCTTTTTCTCGTGTTCATTCAATACTTCCTGACAGCTTACTAGACAGCCGGGTGATGGAACATATTCCGAGATGAGGGGGACCTGGGCTCAGGCTCAAGGAGTTGAAATCTTGGAGACAGAGGAGAGAGATGGACTGAATGCCTCCAGCAGGGATCACTTGCTTGGTCCCCTGAGCCAGGGGAGATCAGAAGAGGGAGACAGCAAACCTTGGGGTGTGGAGGGGGAAAGGGCCTCCTGCACAATGATCCTGGTGCTTCTCTGTTGGGTGCTTTGGTGTGCAGTCCAGTGGGGATACCCTGCGGCCCTACATTTGATATCTGTCAAACAAAGGAAGGAATAACCGTTCCCTCCCAGCAACCCTGATCCCTAGCCTCTCCTCCAGCACCGAGCTCCCAAACCCCAAACAAGCTAAAACCCACAAGAGGCAGGAGAGGGCTGCCATAATGTGCCCTCCCCAGCCAGTCCCCTGTCCGTCCTCCATGTCCCAGGCCCTTATTCTCAGTTCAACTAAGCCACACGATGGAGTCTTCCCAAGGGGTCCTGGGAATGGAGCCATCCAAACTGCAAACACTCCGGCCACCTTAGAACTTCACACTTGTCCTATCATGCATTGTTGATCTTCAGTGCAGGGTACGTGGTCCCCAGAGCAGGGGGCACTGGGCCAGGAGACTCTGCCCTGGCATTTGGCATCAGGATTCCAACACGAGGCTGTCTTAGTCGCCTCTCGCTGCCTCCCTCCCCTCCCCCAACTCCTCTATTTAGCCCTCATATCATGTTTGTGGCCATGTCTGTCTGCGTCAGGAGACCAGGGCCTCATCCACTGGCCTCCATATTCTGCCCACCTTCCCACCCGCCTTTCCATATACCAGGTCGTCAATGAAACTAAAGCAACAAGAAAGTTTGGACTGTGGAAAGAGCCAAGATGTCCATCGACAGATGAATGGATAAAGAAGATGTGGTATATATATATACAATGGAATATTATGCAGCCATCAAAAAGAATGAGATCTTGCCATTTGCAATGACGTGGATGGAACTGGAGGGTATTATGTTGAGCGAAATAAGTCAAACAGAGAAAGACATGTATCATATGACCTCACTGATATGAGGAATTCTTAATCTCAGGAAACAAACTGAGGATTGCTGGAGTGGGGGGTGGGGTGGGAGGGATGGGGTGACTGGGTGATAGACACTGGGGAGGGTATGTGCTCTGGTAAGCGCTGTGAATTGTGCAAGACTGTTGAATCTCAGATCTGTACCTCTGAAACAAATAATGCAATATATGTTAAGAAAAAAAAAAAAGAAGAAGAAGAAGAAGGTAGCAGGAGGGGAAGAATGAAGGGGGGGAAATCAGAGGGGTAGACGAACCATGAGAGACGATGGACTCTGAAAAACAAACAGGGTTCTAGAGGGGAGGGGGGTGGGAGGATGGGTTAGCCTGGTGGTGGGTATTGAGGAGGGCACATTCTGCATGGAGCACTGGGTGTTATGCACAAACAATGAATCATGGAACACTTCATCTAAAACTAATGATGTAATGTATGGGGATAATATAAGAATAAAAAAAAATTTTTTTTTAATTAAAAAAAAAAGTTTGGAGACATGCCTACTAGACTCTGGGGAAGTCACCCCTCTCTTGGAGGCAGATACTACAGTTAGGAGCTCCCAAAGTCCCCGGGCTTTGGGGTGGGGGATCCCCAGCATCCAGGAGAGTCCCAGAGCTGGGAGCAATCAGCAGATGATGCCTCGGTCCTGGGGAGCACAGCTCCTCTGTCTTCCGTGGCCAAAGGGCTCCACCCAGAGGACAGTCGGCTGGGATCCCTGTTTATACAGACCTTTCTCCACCAGGTATGGATGAGCTGTCCTGAAGAAACTCGGACAGCCCCAGTGCCCCTCCAGAATAGCTCTGAGGAATTACCTCCTTTTCCCAGAATAGCCAGTGCCCAGCCCTTGCCTCCAGCCCCCAGAGTGCATCCTGTCTGCAAATGAGAGGAAAAGTGGGGCAGCTCAGAATTCCGCCTCCCACCTAGAGGAACTCTGAGAACCAAATGAGGCAGTCTGTGACTGGGCTCAAGCTACTAAAAAGTACAAGTCTCTGCTCAAACCCAAGGGGATTTTTGGTTGTTATCTGCAGGGCAAGAGGCACTGTTAAGAAAATTCTCCCCTCCTGTTTTCACTTCCTCTTCTCTCTCTTTATCTTGGGAAGGGGAAAATCCTGCAAAGATTTGCAGCCGATGTGTAAAAAAATACCAAAACAAAATTCTAGTTGCATTTTAACAGTATCTTTTGGTGGCAGCCATGTGACTGGGTTCTGACGTTCCAAATTCAAACCCTGAAAGAATCATGAGATCAGAAAAATGTGTGTGTTGTAATACCCCCTGGTCCAAAGTACCACACCATATTGCCCTGTAGAAGGCCCTCCAGCCTGGACCTGGACAACTCCCAATGACCCGCACACTGTTACCATCTTCAGGCAGCTCCGCGGAAGACATTGTCTCTGTTATGTTAAAGTCCATGAGCCTACCACCCACTGGTCCCCGGTGGGGGCCAGGTGGTATTTCAATGACACAGAGAACCCAGGAATGCCCAATCCTGCCCAGCCAGCTCCCCCTCCCACAAGAAGTTCCCAAGAGGGGCGCCTGGGTGGCTCAGTCATTAAGCGTCTGCCTTCGGCTCAGGTCATGGTCCCAGGGTCCTGGGATCGAGCCCCGCATCAGGCTCCCTGCTCCTCACGAGGCCTGCTTCTCCCTCTCCCACTCCCCCTGCTTGTGTTCCCTCTCTCGCTGTCTCTCTGTCAAATAAATAAATAAAATCTTAAAAAAAAAAAAAAGAAGTTCCCAAGAAAGCCAGACCAAAGAACAGAAGCTCAATGGGAGTCACCGTCTTCTATACCAGCACCAGTAACATCACAAAGCGCTGAGAACTGTTCCTACATTTGCTGGGATTAACAGTAGCACCTGTCTGTGCTGTACATTCATATGGTGCTGGGCCCTGGGGTGAACAAAGCTGGGAAGAACAATGAAGGACTAGCCAGAGGGGAAGGTCATGTTCAGGGGGTTCAGCGGCGGAGAAGTGCAGAATGAGGGGGCCCAGCCTGCCTTTGAGGGACTGTAGGCCTTGAAATGAGCTGCCCCGGGGCTCCCCTCAGCCCCAGCCCAGCCCGGTGAATGCCTACGGAAGGTTGTGGTCCCAACCTGAGTCACCATCGTGACCTCAGAGCCTGGCTCATGTTGGGTAGTATATTACAGAAGAGGGGCTGGGTAAATGTTCCTTGAATGAATGAATGAATGAATGAATGAATGTCAACTGGTTATCGGGCTAGCATATGGCCAGACCTTAGGACAGGCACCCTGCCTTACACCACTTTCATGCCCATAGGGCTTCACAGTGAAGCAGCCCCTTCATTGGAAGGACTCCCTCATTCAACATTTCAGAAGCACTCATTGAATAAATATTTACTGAGCTCCTACAACACAGCAGACTTGGTTCTAGGTGCTAGGGATTCATCAATGAACAAAACACAAAACCTTCTGCCCTCAGGAGTTTCTATTCAGTGGGGAATGAGACAAACTCTGTTTTCCGGGGGTCCCTGGGTGGCTCAGTCAGTTAAGTGGCCGACTCTCGATTTCAGCTCAGGTCATTATCTCAGGGTCGTGAGATCGAGCCCCGCATCAGGCTCTGCGCACAGCGCAGGGGTCGGGGGGAACTGCTTGAGATTCTCTCTCTCCCTCTCCCTCTGCCCTCCGCCCATGTGTGTGCCTTCTCTCTCTCTCTAAAACAAAAAGCAAAACCCAAAAAACCTCTGTCTTCTGTGTCACATACACACTCATCATTTTCACGCCTTCTCCTGGTTCATCAGGGGCCCCAGACTTTAGCCCTTCGAGGCACTAGGGATGCCCTGCTTCCTTGCCAGAGAATCTGCGTTCTTCAGACAAGGTAACAGTCCAGTGACTCGTGAAGGGCGACTACAAGAGTAAAATGGTTCCATGTCAGTCCTCCGGGACAGAGGCAAGGGAGGCGACATCTTTGCTTCCTGGACCTCAAATCTCGCTCCGCATCCAGACAGCGTCTTCTGCCTTGCGGTAAAACTGGCCCTCCTATTTTAATTGAAGTGAATTAAATAGAATCAGCTTTCATAATTGAGTGACGCAGAGCTGTCACGATAACCTCCCTCGCCCTGGGCACCTTGCCGGCATTGGACCATTGGTGCGTCATCATCCCGGCTTTGCTCCCTGGGCTACCTGGCTTCTGGCAGGGGGTCTGTGAGCCCTTGCACACGTTGTCTTGCCGGCATCTGGAGAGGGGTGGCCAGCCCCCGCATGACTGCTGGGATGTGGGCACTGTTCTTAGGCAGCATTTCCCACTTTCCTGGGTGGCATGACTATCTCACTAGGCACTGGAAGTGGGTGCTCAAAGATGCCCAAAAATCTCACTTGCACAGAATGAGGGGGCATAGTTCGCTTTAGAGATCTGGCCTATGTGGGTTTCCTACAGAACTAGGCACACAGTGCAGTCTCAAAAAAAAAAAAATCATTCATTTTGGGGGGAAAAAAAGATACAAAATGCAGAACAACTGTCTATTTAAAGTAATCACGTGGTGAGTTCCTGCAAAGTGGTAAATCCTTTTTTATAACAAGTCATCTTAATTGGGTTTTCGTGATGTGTATTTGTTAAAGGTTTGAAGTGAACTGCATCCTTCCAGAGTCCCTTTTCCTATGTGCTCCCTGAAGCCGAGCGCTAACAGCGTCTAAAAGTGGCCATCATTTACACAACCCGTCTCGTACTCACAGCCTAGGGAGGGGTGTAAACCTAACCCCCTTACCTAAAGAAAGTCAGAATTTCCGCCATTAAAGGGAATCCAAAGGACGGTGTCAGCAAACAAAAACAATCTAGCAAGTCAATCCTCTTCATTCTTTTCCCATTTCTGCTAGTAAAACAGTTCGGCTGGCCTGCTTTTTTCCTTCTAATGCCAACTGATGAAATTGCCTCCAAAATGCAAGCCATCACCATGACCCTAGTCCCTAAGAAAGAACTGCAAAAGATGGCCTCTCTCCCCCCCGAAGCTAAGGAGGGAGAGGTGCCGCTCTCCATCAGAAAACCAATTCAAGGAATCAGATCTGATAAGGTGTTAGGATGAAGATTTTTACAACAATATAAATCTTGTTCTCCAGGGCAGTGTGTGGACTCGTGTGAGTATCCATCACTGTTCTCAGCTGGACTTAGAATAAATCTGTCCCTGGATGCATTCACTCAACAAAATGGTCTGGTAAGGGGGCACCTGGGTGGCTCAGTTGGTTAAGCGTCTGATTCCTGGTTTTAGCTCAGGTCATGATCCCATGGGTGGTGGGATCCAGCATCGCGCTCAGCCGGAAGTCTGCTTGAGGATTCTCTCTCTGCCCCTCCCAGCATGGATGTGCACACATGCTCTCTCTCTAAAATAAATAAATAAATCTTTGTTTTCTTTTTAAAAAGGGTCTGGTAAGATTCCTAAGGCTATAGAAGTGGTTGCCATGTCCTGTTAAAATTTTTTAAAAAGCCCCCAAAGACACCTGTAATTCTGACGGATTTGCTCCCTTAAAAATGGGTTGTTATCTAGAAACTAACACCTCTGTATTTCGATGCTATTCTGTGGGTTTCTCTACCAAATCACATACAAAGCCATTCCCATTTCCTCTTCTCCCGCTTGCATAATGGAACAAATGAAACCTAAGACTCTGTGGGCTTTATAACATAATTTGAAAGGCTGAGTTATTGAAATTAACAGGGCTAAGCATTTTCTCTCTCTATTGAATGCCCGTTGGGTTGTTTAAAATCCACCGTTTGGGGCACCTGGGTGGCTCAGTTGTTAAGTGTCTGCCTTCGGCTCAGGTCATGATCCCAGGGTCCAGGAATCGAGCCCAGCATCAGGCTCCCTGCTCCGCGGGAAGCCTGCTTCTCCCTCTCCCACTCCCCCTGCTGTGTTCCTGCCCCCGCTGTGTCTCTCTCTGTCAAATAAATAAATAAAATCTTAAAAAATAAAATAAAATAAAAGATAAATAAAATCCACCGTGGGTGGGCATCCTGGAGATGTGCTCCCTGCCTCCTCTCTCCCCAAGAATCCCTCCTAATCCAACCTAAACTTCCCTTTAGGATCCTTCAGAGTTTCGGTGTGAAACAAGACAAACCAATCTTTATCATTAAGTCCCTGTCACTTTGTTTTGTGTTACCAAAGACTTCTCCTCATCAGGGATGAACAGTTGGAGACAAAGAGGGGAAGGCAGGATGGGAAAAACAGTTGTCACGAAAAGTCTACTCATTTAAAAAAAAAGGGGCGCCTGGGTGGCTCAGTCGTTAAGCGTCTGCCTTCGGCTCAGGTCATGATCCCAGGGTCCTGGGATCGAGCCCCGCATCGGGCTCCCTGCTCTGCGGGAAGCCTGCTTCTCCCTCTCCCACTCCCCCTGCTGTGTTCCTGCTCTCGCTATCTCTCTCTCTGTCAAATAAATAAATAAAATCTTTAAAAAAATAAAATAAAATAATAAAATAAAATAAAAAAGAAAGCAGCATCTCAATTAAAACTAGTACGTATATTGGGGCACCTGGGTGGCTCAGTCGGTTAAGCAGCTGCCTTCGGCTCAGGTCATGATCCTGGGGTCCTGGGATCGAGCCCCACGTCCGGCTCCCTGCTCAGTGGGGAGCCTGCTTCTCCCTCTCCCTCTGCCTGCCGCTCTGCCTACTTGTGCTCTCTATCTCTCTGTCAAATAAATAAATAAAAATCTTTTAAAAATTAAAAAAAAAAAAAAACCTAGTACGTATTTAAGTTCCATCTCACCCTGTAGAATCAAATATTGAATTTCAGTTGCCCTGCGGGGTGTCACTGAGATCCCGATTAGTCAGACATAAATTGTACAGCTGGCTCAATTCTCGGGACCCCTCAGGACTTCTCAGAAGAAATAGCACTGTCACATCCCCACCCAAAAAAAAAAAAATTACACATACATGTAAGTGTAATTGACCTGATTCTGAGAACTCTTCTGCCTAGTTCCACTTTGCTGAAGTGTAACCAACACTGTGCTCCTGAAGCTTGTATATTTCCCTCCCAAAGAGCTACTTCTCTACCCCAATCTTGGCTAATCAAAATCCTACCACCTACTGACTGACTCAGTGAATCCTTCCTCATCATGAACCCATACACAGCCACTTGAAGTGATGTTGTGGAAGGAGAGTTACTTACAAGGAAGAAAGTTCCTGATGTATTTGTCAAGTGAAAACAGCAGGTAAAAAACAGCAGGTGCCATATACCCATTTTGAAAGCTCCATATTCTTTCCTTTCTGAAAAAAGATTGGACAGATACGGTCATCTCTTAGTGGCTCATTTCCTTCCCGTGCTCCTCAATGTTTCACAACATTTTACTTCTGTAATCGAACAAATGTAAGGAGAAAACATCCTACTTGTTAGAGGCTGAATTTTCCCCTGCCCCAACTTAATATGTGGAAGTCCTAAACAGTAGTACCTCAGAATGTATTTGGGAACAGGACCTTTACAGAGGTAATTAAGGTCAAATTCACAAGGTCAAGGTCACATGGGTCACACAGGCCCAAATCCAGTATGACTCGCATCCTGTCATGATGAGTACGTCAGAGCACGGGCAACGCAGACAGAGGGACGACCGTGTGAGGACACAGCGGGAAGGCAGCCATCTGCGAGCCAAAGAGGGAGGTCTCGGAAGCAACCAACCCTGCCAACACCTTGATCTCAGACTTCTAACCTTCAGCGCTGTGGGGTGTGTACCCCAGCCGGTCTGCGGTGTTATGTAATGGCAGCCCAAGCAAGCTAATACACTACCCGTCTTCAAAGACCAGCTCAAACATCAGCCCTGCCTCCCTCACTCCCAAACTTCCCCTCCTTCCGTTTTTCTGTTGCCTCCACTTCCGTGTCATCTGGGCCCATGCAGAACAAGACCTGTTCACCCCTCTCCCCTGCTACGGTGGAAGCTCTGGAGGGTGAGGCCCGGGCCTCACGCACCTCCTTGCCCAGCACAAGAGCGCTTGCTCAGATGGCCTGGAGAGGGGCACAACTTCCCTGGGACACCAGTAGGGGTCAGACAGCCTAGAGGTTCCCTAGTGGCGGGGGTGGCCCTGTCGCCGTGTGCGTGTTTGTGGCTGTGTGTGTCTCTACGGGCCGGGGGGAGGGTGTGGTGGTTCCACAAGGGCGCTGCTCGCTATGAGCTGTGTCATCTTGGGGACAGTCACACTTCACACCCAAACCTGAGAGGTTCACAAAGCATTTTCATATGTATCCTCTCGTTTTGTTGTCATGACAATCCCCTAAGATGGCATATTATTTCCTTCGGTTCACAGGTGAGGTAACCATCCTCAAAGAGGAAACAAAACATTTCATTGTGAAAACTTATAACAATAATTGCTAGAATGTCCTGAGTGCCTGGCAACGCACTAAACACTCTGCATGACTTGTCCCAATTAATCCTCGCGACAAGCCTGTAAGAGAGGAATTATTACTCCACCTACTTTACGGATAAGGAAACTGAGGCTCAGAGGAGCTACCTGAGATCATGCCACCAGAAAATGGTGGAGTTGGGGCTTAAACATGGGATTCATGTCCACAGCCCACACTTGCAACCCATATGCCATGCTGCCCCCTCCCCACATAAGTTAGTACAGAGAGAGGTGCTAAATGAGGGGAGCAGATAGGAATTGCTCCAAATACCAGAGACTGCATTCGTCTGGAAAGTCTTCTTAGAAATGGTGAGATCTGAGCCAAGCCTTTCAGACACAGTTGAGTGGTGAGGATGGGAGGGGCCAGGGGGCCTCACTTAATGCTGTTTATGACCACGAGTTTCACAAGTCAGCTTCAACCACCAGATTCAAACCCCACATCCCTGTTGAGCCCCCGGTCTGTGCCATCCACTGGGCTGGGAGGTACAGGGAAGAGGAGGACGAAGAAGAGCTCATTCCCTTGGGGAAGGCAGACTGTGTGTGCCTAACAAGAACGGCCCAAGAGGACAAGCATCAATTCCACTGCCATGGTTTTAAGGCTCTCTCCGCGGCTTTGAGCGGGGGAAGCCCTGGTTCCAATTCTGACACGAATTTTCTTTTTCTTTTTTTCCCTTTGGAGTACCTGGTTTATTTCTGATGCAGGTGAATCTCAGGATGGTGGCACTGCCATGAATTTTCTATCGAGATTTTAGGCAAATCTAGCCCATCTCATAGACTCAGCTTCTGCACCTGGAAATGGGATCACTGAATACGTACTGCAGAATGACTTCCTGCAGAATGACTTCCGTAAGCTAACAGCAATCATTTACATGCAATATCCATTCTTTGTCTCTTTCTTTCTCTTTTTTTTTTTCTTTTGTTAGAAATGTGAATTTCATGTTAAGGAGAGAGGTCAAAACAAAGAGATAGGTTTAAAAGTCAGCAGCATATAAATAAAAGTCATGGGAGCAGATAGATAGTCCAGGAGAGATGTTTGTTAAATGAAAGATTAATTAATCCACTCTCCTGGGCCCACCTCACGGTTCTACACGCCAGCAATTAAAATTAAGAAAAGCAACTGTTTATGGAAGGAGGGTATAGAAATAGCACCAATCACCAGTTTTCATTCCCTTGGACTGGCTGATGCTTGCAGAGGAGATGGTGTAAGTGGATTAACCTCACAGGCCCCCCGGGAAAGGCAGAGGCTATGGCAATCATGTGACCCCAACAGTAGCACCCATCTGAATCCAGATGGTCTTGTTTAGAGACCTCTCCTAACTTTTGCCCTTCTTGCTGGGCCCACTCCCACCAGAACAGGGGCCTCTGCAGTGGCGGAATACTTCTCATTTGCTTATTTCTTGTACGACTCAAGACACAAGACAGAGCCTTAAGGAGTTGGCTCAAGAACATTGTCTTACACAAATTGAATAAATGGGAACATTTCCCTGGCTGGGACCCAAATGACCAATGCAGTTACTTTAGATTCTGAGGCACATTTTGCACCTGTAATAGGTGTAGGTAGGGCATATATTTGATTTTTTTTCTTTCTTTCTTTCTCTTTCTTTCTTTCTTTCTTTCTTTCTTTCTTTCTTTCTTTCTGTTGGGAGAAAAACTATCTGCAGAGGAAAACTCTTCCATGTAGATTGAACCCTCTACCTTTCTCATCCCAGCCTCCAAGGTTAGATATCCAAACCCATTTTTGAGAATATGCTGACCCTCCTTCTTGGAAGGTAAAGAGAGAAGGGTCTCCTCATTCCCACATTCTAAAATCCCGGAGCTGCCTAAGTAGTGCTGGCCGGGCCCCTCCTGATCACTGTCAATGTTAGCATTCTACAACGTACCCGGCCTATCAGGGGGCTGGGGCTCTGTAAGGAAACCTCACCTTCCTGAGTTACAGCAGCACCTGAGCAGATGTGGTGAAAGAGAAAGATTTCCCAGTAACTGTGCCCTCAGGGTTCTGGGGACCTTGTAAGCTCAGTCTGTGCTGATTCTTCTGCCAAGCAGGACAAGCTATCAATGCTGCCAGTCATTCGGTGCAAGAAGAAATGTTGCCCTAGTCACCTTCATTCACTCATCTGACAAATACTATGCATCTGTCTGGCTAGCACCATATTCTGTACTGGGGATACAAAAACGAAAAGGCAAAATCCTTGCCTCCAGGATCTCAAGATCTAGTAAAGGAATAAGAACATCTTCATTCTTTCTTTCTCACCCCCTTACCCCCACTCCAGGCCCATATTCCTGATATCAAGAAGTAAGACAAATTGGGTTGAGTCAAGTTGGAAAAACTATTGCGTTGGCCTATGGACTGCCATTTTGGCTAAGAACTCAGTAGAATCTGAGATGTTTAGACTTTGTAGCAATCTTGGTAGCCTCAGACAAGCTTCTATGTGGCACTATTTGGGAGATGCGGTGAAGGTAAGCCTTACTCTAGGCTCCTAGACAAGCCTACAAAAGGAAGATAAAACAGTCACAAAGCTAGATACACTGCCTGTTCCCCTGGAGAAAAGTAAATGATACAAGTAGAAAAAGATGCAGGCAGCAGAGATTTATGCAGGGACAGACAGTCAAGTGGAGAAAAGTGTGAATCCAGCTGCTAAACTCCATGCAAGAGCCCTGAGGCCTGGCCCCAGCAGCTGGGGTGAAAAACTGTTACCACCTCCCCTTTTCCGGTTGGAGAGGTATGGAAGGTGAGTGGAGAGGTTGCTTGACTAGACTAAACTCATGCAAACCCCATCCCACCCCTCTCCCTGCCAACAACTTGGTGCCAAGAGGCTGGGTCTGGTTGGATCTGGTCAGGTCCAGTCAGGACTGGCCAGGTCTGGTTGAGTCTGGTTGGGTCTGATTGGATCTGGTCTGGCCAGGTCTGCTCAGGTCTGGTTGAGTCTGGTAGAATCTGGTTGGATCTAGTTGGATCTGGTTGGGTCTGGTTAGGTCTGACCAGGCATATAGCTCAGATTCTACCCCTGCCCTACGTGGACTAGTAGTCAACACAGACACCTGAGTTCAAGTCCCAGACTGCTCCTTGCTTGGAAAAGTCTTTGATTCTCTAAGCTGCAGCTTCCTCATGTGTAAACAGGGGCATTATCAGTACTTACCATGAAGTTGTCATGAGGAGTAAATGAGACAACTTATATAAAGCACTTGAACAGTGCCCAGCAGAAGTGGGGGCTCAATACCTGTTATTATCAGCTACATGGAGTCTTTCTACCCCTCCCCCCAGTAAAACGGCCCCCGCCCCACCTGGAACTCACATCACAGTCTGGCTTTATCTTTCATTTTCTGCCCTCGAAGGGAAATTTGACTCAAATCTTGTCAGAATTCAAATGACAAGTGAGAATTTAAGTGATTCTTGTGAGAGAGGGAGGGAAAAGAAAGATTTTAGAAGTGATGGTGTCTATTGGCAGAAATATGCGACCCAAGCCAGTTCCAAAAATAAAACCCAGATTGAGTTGCTGCTAGTCAGAGAGAAGTGGACATTAAAGATAGACTTGCTGCTACTTCAAGTGTGGCCATGGGCATCCCTTGTGAGCTGGTTAGAAATGCAGAGTCTCGTACCCTATGCCAGACCGATAAAATTAGAATCTGAATTTTAACAAGATGGCCCCTATGCTCTCCTATGTTATACTTGAGATGCACTGGATAGACCAGTGGTTCTCAATCTTGGCTACACACTGGAATCATCCAAGGAGCTCTGAAAATTCCTGAGGCCAGGCTATATCCCAGAACAGTTAGGATCTCATTTCTTTTTACAACTCATCAGGTTATTCCAATATGCAGCCCAGCCTGAGAACCATCGGTCTATGCCAACACTACAATCTACAAGTCAAGGAACTAAGGTTCAAGAGGTAAACTGACCTGCCCAAGGTCACACAGCAAGTGAGTGACAGTGCCCGGGACTGAATCCCAAATCCTCCAACTCCAGGGCTTCCTTCACTATATACTTCACTGTCATATAGCAGTTTGGGAAATGGGGGCGGGGAGGGGAGCACCAGATTTCCCTCTCTGGCTTGGCGTCTCTGTGGTTGGCTCCTCATGTCAGGTCCTGAAGGAGGGCTTCCTGGACCTGGGTGGCCCTTGGCCTCGAATTCCACAACGAACTATGTCCAAGCAGGCCTCTCCCTCCCAGGTGGTAGGTCTCCGAAGCCCAGGGCCAGGTGGGCCAGTCTCTGGGCTAAAACACTCTTGCCCAGCCAGCCTGGCCCTGCCATTCCCACACACCCCTGTCTTCCCAGAGTCTCAGGCTCTCAGGGACTGTCCCACCTCCCCGGCTGCAAGGTTCTCAGAACTCAGGTGAAGTTTCTGAGCCCCCACAGCCTCAGCTCCCGGCCCCTCGCAGAACTACGGGGACAGGCCCATTCTCAAGTCAGCAACCGCGACAGTCTTGAAACCATCAGGGCAACAGGCTCCCCCGTGACTTGTTTTTGCTCTTTTGTCAGGGTTTTTTTTTTTGTTGGGGGGGGAGTGTGTGTCTCTCAAACTTCTAATTGTCTCTGCTTTCTGACTTTTTCTGGTGTGTTTTTGAAGTGGCTTTTTGTTATTCTGCCTCGGCTCACTCACCTTTCTCAGCAGCCGTGGAAAACACAGCCCTGTTCTACTCTCCACTGAGCACTTGGATACCATGTAAACAGCTTGGCTGCTGGCCTGACCAAGCTGAACAGATCAGAAGGGCCTGGGCCTGTCGAGCCCTTGAAAATAAACATGTGGCATAAAATTTCCCCATGCTCGAGGTGGAGGATGGGGTAGACACAAGAAAGCAGAAGGAACTTTCTAGGCACACGATGACTGATGGCCCAAGCAGATCTATTCTGGAGTCCCTGGAGCAGGCAAGAATAGGGACCTTCTCCTTCCACAAGCATCAGGCCTTGCTAGAAGGAGACCCTTCTGGTCTCCTGTCCTGAGAATTAAGGGGTAGCTCTGTAACTGTGCTATCCAGTGTGGTAGTGACTAACCACATGTGGCTACTGAGCACTTAAAATGTGGCTACTGTGACTAAGGAACTGATTTTTAACTTTTATTTCCTTTTACTTAATTTTAATTACATGCAAAGAGCTACATGTGGCTTGTGACTGCTGTGTTGAACAGTGCAACTCAACGGCAGGGGTTCTCAGAGTTGGCTGCCCATCAGAATCACCTGGGCAGATGTAACACACTCTGATGCCCGGATCCTGCCCTGGGGATTCTAATTTATTGGCATAGGGTGTGGACTGAACAGCAGAGTTTTGAAGGCTCCATGGGTAACTCAAACATGCAACCAAGTCTGAGAACCTCTTGGCCCAGAGAACTTCCAACAGCGCCTCCAACCTCGACTGCCTCTATTTTGATTTCGTTTCTGTGGTTTTCAGAATTTGAGGACCAAGGAGTTTACTTAGAGGATCAACTAAAGACACGTGAAGATGTTTTTCCATGTTCTGAAGGTAATACATGTTCATTGTAGGAAATTGAGGAAATTCAGAAAAATAGAAAGAAAATTAAAATCCCCTAAAATCCCACCACCCAAAAAAAGGGTTAAAATATTTGGATGTAAACCCTCCCAGACACTTTCCCATGGATCTATCCTTATGTTTCCTTTAAAATTGGAACCATACCATGCTTCTTATTTTGTGATGGGTTTTTGTCACTTTGCTTACTTGATTAATACACACTCATGTACCATCGATTGTCATTGCTACATGGTATTCTCTCATAGATATAAACCATAGTTGATTTACCCAAATCCATACTAACACTGGTCCCATTTTTGCTATTGTTTAAAAAACACTGCCAGGAATATAATAATAGCAATATCTTTGTGAAAAGCCATTCACTAACCCCTTCAGAAGACAGGAGAGGAGAGGGGGAGGGAAGGGAAGAGAAAATAGAAGAAAATTATATGGTCAAAAGGCATACACATTTAAAGTAATTCAAATTACTGTCCAGAAAAGTCACACCTGTTTACATTCCTACCAACAGAGCATGAGAGTCCTTATTTTTATATGCATGCTGGCACTGGGGATTGAGTTTTCAAATTTAACAAAATTTAAAAACAATCAAAAATCACCAATAGGCAACTCATGGTGAAGTTCAGCATTCCTTTGGTGAGGACTGACTATGTGCCAGGCGCTGATAGATATTGGTGATCAGGATGAATGGAACACATCCCTGCCCTCTGAGCACTCAGGGCGGGAGAAATTCAAGGGCTTGGCTTTAAGTCATGGTGAACAACATGGGTGCTAAAGAGAAGTACCAGAGTCACACTGTGGAGCAGGCAAGAAAAGCTCGTAATTCTTCATGGGGATGCTGGGAAGTCTGGTGTGGGGGGTGGGGGCATTTGAGCTGGCTCCAGAAGGATGAATACAGACACCAGCAAGCAGGGAGGGGTGATGGTATTTGGCAAACACCGACAGGTGCTGGAGGCTCAGGGACTGGAAAGGTGTCACTGCCATTCTTCGGTGGCTCTTACAACTCCTTACAATCAGGAAGCTCACCCTTGGATCTATCCCACAGCCTCTTATTGTCACTTAAATCCCCTCCCTCTGGTTATTTGCAGTGGGAACAGGAGATCATGTGGTTGTCCACTGTCACCTTCAGAGAGTTCTAGATCAATGCAATATCAAGCACAGTATGGTAAGTTTTTACTTGGGTTACTCACTCCTTTTTTAAAAAGACAACATTGACATAGAATGTCACTATGTCCATTTTTTAAAAAGAGCTGCAGAAGTCAAGGTCATAGGGCAGAAGTCTGGGTGACCCGGATTCCCCAGGTCTCAGGTCCTGAGCCCAACTTGCACACCATTCTCGGGATGGCCAATACCAGCCCTGTTTAAAGAAGGAGGCAGCCAGTACAAGTCCTGCCTCTCTCTCTTAGGACCGTGGGAGAATCCACTGCATCTCTCTGAGCCTATAAAATATGGATTGTAGGAAGAGTGAACATTAGAGCTGAGGGGTGGGAAGGCATTTTGTTAAAAATAACAATAAGACAAAGAACCTGTGATTCCCATCAATGTGGGCCATGGTCAAGTAAGCCAGCCTCTTGCTTTCTCTTTTCATGAGTCTCTGTGACTCACAAGCACACACTTTTTTTTCTTTTAAGATTTATTTATTTATTTATTTATTTGAGAGAGAGAAAATATGTGTGAGCGGGGGGAAGGGAAGAAGGAGAGAGAGAGAGAAGCAGACCCCCTCCCCCCCTGCTGAGTGCGGAGCCCAACACCAGGCTTAATCTCACGACACTGAGATCATGACCTGAGTCAAAACCAAGAGTCAGAACACTCAACCGACTGAGCCACCCAGGCACCCACACCTGCCCACTTTAAGTTTAGACATACTGGCATTTTAGGAATAAGGCAAGTCCCCAAAGATGGCCTTTCTTCAGAAGCTCACTGAAAAAGGAATTAAGAAACTTGCTCAATCGTGACCTGAAGCCAGAGGTATGAAGGGCATGATAGCCACAGGACCTTTGAGTGTGAGATCCCCTTTTCTACCCATTGACCTACACTCTCCCTTTCCCCAGTTCTGTCCTATAACGTCAAACACAGAATCAAATTTCCCACTTGCTGCGCCTTCACCTCCCCCTTCTCCTTATAGCCCTGTGACACATGTCTCTGGAGAGTCCCACACATCATCACAGAACAAAAACAAAAACAACATGAAAAAATACCAAATCTGCGCCCTTACCACCCCCGTCCCTCCACTATGAGTCGCCCACATGATGAGAGTTCTTTAACTTGGGTTTCAAATACTAGAAATGAAATGGCTTTTTTTTTTTTTTTCACTTCTGCTATTTACACAGAAGTGCTTGTCAGAGACCTCAAGGCTAAACCCACCATAATTCAAGTTTATTTTTAGATTTCTCAGCTGTAGAGATCTACAGAATGCCAAAATGGGCTCAGTGATTCAGTCAACAAGAGGAAGGAGAAAGGGAACGGAGCGCTGTGGAGAACCTGCTCCAGGCCAGGTGCCTTACTGGTTCTGCTTCGGGTCATCCGCCCAGAGACTCAGAAGAAACTCTGTGAGTGATCCTACCTTCACAGGTATTGAAACTGAGGTTTCAGGTAGTCATACGACTCTGTCAGAATCAAACAATCAGCTCATTGTGGGACCTGGATTTGAAATCGGGAACAACTCAAAGCCAAAGGTTTTGTGCAGAGCCCTCCCCACCTCCCTTTCTTTCCCTTGCTCCACAGCCAATTCCCATGTACCTCCTTTACCTGAGTGTTTGCCCTCTCCCTACCCTAGGTACCTGTACCTTGCCTTTTTCTGCTTGGGAACAAGTATAGGGTCAACCCAGAGAAGGTTCTGGAAACATATAAGGGTTCCCCCCCTACCCTCCCCTGCAAAACAGTGGCACTGGCCTCATTCTAACCCGTCTAAGTGACTGACTCCTTGCCCCATACAAATCCCGGTAAGGAGGAAAGCAGAAGCGAGTTGTAACTCCCTAGTAGCAACATGGGGAGGGGGGCATGCTCTGCAGGATCTGCAGCTCCACAGATCTGAGTTGGAATCCCAGCTTGGGCACTGGAGGCACTTACACGTCACTGAGCCTCCATTTCTTTATCTTAAACTGGCGATGATAAACCCAGTGGTCAGGGTAGTTGGGTCCCTGTCAGATTCAAGCACATGGTTAACATCTAAAAATGTTTGCTCATTCTCTTCCTCCCTCAGCTCCCTGGGAGAGGGGTACAGGGCTACCATCAAGGAGCCTGGCCTGCAGGAAGCTTTGGTAACTATCTCTGAGGAAGCTCAACGCATTCATTTAGGCTTGCCTCGAACATCTGCAGGGCCTGGGCAAGCGCACCCACCAATAGAGGCCTACATACCCCATGCCCAGATATTCATGCTCTAAGTCAAGCTAATAAACTGTCAAATAAAATAGGTTCTATCCTATTCTGAGAATCTATGTTTGCATAATGAACAGTATATTTTATAATGACCTAAAAGGCCATGCTCAAATTTAGAATTCTTAGACTCCATGGAGAACTTCCCTCCAGCCCCCCAGCCCAGGCCTGCAGTTCACTCCCCCTTCCTCCTCCTCCTACTCTGCCTGCACACCTAAGCTATGTCTACACCACCACCCCTACACAATGCCAGTCTTTGGCCACCTCTTCAACCCAGGGGTTTCTGGATCCTGTGACCTGGAGCATGATGCAGAAGCAGGAACACAGACCCACCATTGCCTGACGAGGCGCGCACTCAGAAGGTCAGAGACGGGCCTCCCTCCGCCCGGATCTGTGCGAAGCTATGCATTTGTTCAAGGTGTTGTTTACCTGTCAAACTAAGCAGGAATCCATGCAGTGAGCTAGAACCACAGCAGTTAACCTCATCCATCTTCTTGCATTAAACCCTAAACCTGACATTTGAAAAGAGATGGTACTTTGAACCATTTCAGTCTTTTTGCGGTAATCTTTGTCTCTCTACCCCTGGGACAGGAGCCAAAGAGGGGGAGGCTCTCTGCCTGCGTATGTTGATATTTACACATAGGATCTCTTCAGTGCTATTTTTGTTCTTTGCTTTAAAAGCCTTTGCTTCAAAAACTATAGGGGGCGATGAAACTGTTGTACACTGGATCTTGCTTGTGGTGGTGGTTACGGATCTGTCTGCATTTGTAAAAACCCCTAGACGTGTACACTAAACTAGGTGAACTTTACTATATGTAAGTTATATCCCCAAAAATTATGTAATAAAAATTCTTCCTTGAAACGACATTTTAAGAAAGGAGCAGGATTTGAAAGAGACATTTGTTTGGGCATCTAAAATAACTTCTTTTTCTGTGACATTTAGGGTGAGTCAGTGTCCTGAACATCTGTCATATTCGTAGATGCCCATCATCTTATGAATAACCTTTCTGGAGGAAATTCCCTTAGGGTCTTGCCTTCCCCCAAGAAGTCAAGAACTCCGACTCCCAGGCTCCCTTGAAGCTAGGACACGAGCACGTGACCTACCGTCCACCAATCAGAAACGCTAGTGAAGACGGCTTCATAAGTGAGTCCAGCGCGGCCACCCGGTCTGTAAGGGGATTCCTCTTCTGCTGGTGTGTTGGCCTCAGAGGCATTCGACTTCGGGGCTTTCGATGGTTATGAAGTTGGGTTCCTGGTTACCCAACTAGTGTTGCTTAGGGGAAAGAGGATGGATGGGGGAGTTCCACTCCTTGCTCTCTGCTACAGGCTATCAGTCCCCTTTGGGAAAGTCCTTAACTTCTCTGAGTTTCTATTTCCTCAGCTGTAGAATGGGCATCCCAGAGTCTTACAGGATTGTTGGGAGATTAAATATGGTGATGCCGAGTCTGGCACGAGGCAGACTATGAATGAGTATCAGTTCCCTTCCTTCCTCAAACAGTAGGTAAGAGCCTAAAAATTGCAGACCTGCCTTAGCAGTCTGGGAGACTTCCCAGAGTATGGACCCCATGAGTTTTACTCAGAAGCCAAAGCTGACAGTAACCGTTGAGCAGGGGGCAGGTGGCCATGCAGTTAGGTCAAGGCAGGCCCATTAAGCTTCCCTCCTCTGCCCATCTCCTCCGTAGCTGTACCAACGAGCGGCCACTATTTCATGAGCTCTGGGTGAATCCTGTTTGAGGTCAAATCAACAGAAAAATACTTCAGTTTGATTTAATATCCACTGCTCTGAGCACCAAGAATATGCCAGGTGCTGGGTTAAGCATCTAAGAAACAAACAATGTGCCACTTCATTGTAACTGGAGAGAGAAAGATGCACACGTGCCTAGGATAAATATTAGACTGAGAGGTGTTATCACAGCACTGTGAACAGCATGCTGTGGGCATCGGGTATAAACGGCATGCTCTGGGCTTGTGGCATCAGAAATTCTTGAGGAGGGGCTACTGGAGCTGGTTCTTAAATGATGAGCTGGAGTCTAACAGGGGAAGAAAGAGCCTTCTCTCCTTGAGAGAAGAGCATTGGAAGAACCCAGAAGAATGAATGTGCACAGTGCTTTG
>NC_058417.1:38837172-38905913 GCF_002201575.2 Neomonachus schauinslandi | reverse complement strand
GAAGAGCATTGGAAGAACCCAGAAGAATGAATGTGCACAGTGCTTTGGGGGAACTCAAAGTTGGCCCAGAATGGCTGGGTACAGGTGGGAGTCAGAGAGTGAGGCCAGAAATCTTACCTTCTCACACACCAGGCACCATGGAGCCTGGGCTGCGGAGTGGCTCTCGGCCCCAGGCCTGAGCCTGCTCACATGCCCCAACTCGGGAGGGTCCTCCGAGACCAGGGAGCAGACCCTGGCTGCAGTGAAGCCAAATGGGGTGGAGCAGTGGCTTGTTGGGGATGGGATCCAGTGCTCTGAGAGGAGGGACTTCAGGCTGGTGGGGATGAAGATGCTGCAGGCACCAGAGTCCCTGCCAAGCACTACCATGACCTGCAGAGGAAGCCCTTCTACCCGGCCCTCATCACCTACATGAGCTCTGGCCAGCAGCAGCCATGGCCGCAATGCGGTCTGCTCCTCAAAGGCCATGATAGGACTAGGCCACCCCAACTCCGCTGAGGCTGCCCCCGGCACCATCAGGGGGGACTTCAGCATCCACATTAGCAAGAACAGCATCGATGCCAGCGACTCCATGGACGGGGCCCAGAGGGAGATCCAGCTATGGTTCCGGAGCAGTGAGCTGGTGGACTGGGCCGACGAAGGCCACCAAGGCAGCATCCACCCAGCCTGAGCACTCAGGCAGCCCTCAGCCACCCCAGCAGCCAGCCAGGATCAACGACCTCTGTCAACAAGAACCTGAGCCCACACCCATGGTCTGCCCCTCTGTCCCAGACCACCTCCCTGTCCACCTTTTGCCCCACCCCAGCACAGAGGGGTTGAGCAACCAAATTTTATGTGCCTTTTAGTATCCTAAGCCAGCAAGAAATTGCACCAAATCCTTTCTAGACCAAAGTGCCAGACAACCTTTGGGATGTCTCCAAAAGTGTATAGTGTGACCTCCCTTCCCCCAAAGTGGTGGAGGGGGACATTAAAATTCACTGTGTTGTGCATGGCGGTGCATTGCTTATTACAATTTCTGCCATCTCTGAGGCAGAGATGAAGACTTTATGCAAAGTTGGAAGAGTTTGAGAGTAGAAATAAAGCTTACCCTCTCACACACCTTAATTAATTAATTAAAATTAATTAGGGGCACCTGGGTGGCTCAGTCCGTTAAGTGTCTGCCTTCGACTCAGGTCATGATCCCGGGATCCTGGGATTGAGCCCCACGTTGGGCTCCCTGCTCAGCGGGGAGTCTGCTTCTCCCTCTCTCTTTGTCCCTCCCCCCCATTCATGTGTTCTCTCTCTCTCTCTCTCTCTCGTGCATGCTCTCTCTCTCAAATAAATAAAATCTTTTAAAAATTAATTGATTAAACTTAAATAAAATGTACACACTCTACTGTGAAAATTGTAGGGCTGACCCAGTGGTGAGCTCCATCTGGGGGGGTGGGGTGCAGGCACGCAGGATTTCTCATTCATCACTTGCCCTGAGATCAGCATCACCTTTTCCTGCCTCTGCTTTCACCACGAGGCTATTTCAGTCCAAGTGTCCAGCTGCTCTTGCCACCTCACCAAGGTAAAGGTCACTGCAAAAGTCTCTCACTAAGGGACAAAAAAAGCCAAGGAGATTCTGGGCAACCGTCAGGCACACACAGGGGCTCTGGCATGGAGCTGTTGGGACAGGAGGACAGTGTGACCATCCCTTTCCCCCCACTGGCTGAGACTAGAATGGTATGAGGTTTCTCTGAGCCATTCTAGAAGGACAAATGGCTCCCCTGCTTTCCCTTTCACATATCCCCAGACCCCATCCTCACCTGTCCCCACTCCTTCCCTCACAGAGCTTGGCTTTGGTTCTCAAAACACAGACCCATAAACTCTTCCTCTCGGCACTGAACCCAGGTGGCAAAACAGGAAGCATCTTCTTGTTAAGGCAAACCCATTGTGTTCTCTGTGCACTCGTGTCCTGACAAGTGGCAGGAAACCACCACCGGTCCGTGGCAACAGGTGTCAGGGTGACCTGAGGCCTCATGCTAGTCTGTGCCTGTCCCTCCTTCCCTTTTCTTCCTCCTGGAGAGCTGCCTCCTTCCCCCTGCCACCTGACAGCTCTTCACCTCACCCTGTTGCTACTTTCCCTCATGGTGGCCCAAGGCCTAATAAAGACCTTCAAAGGCCCTACGCCCTAAAAAGATGATAGCCTCTCTCCAAATAGAATTCTTAATACTGAGCAACCAACATAAAATACACACATACGCTGGAATTAAAAGAGCTCCTTCTTTAGATGTTCAGATTACAAAATTCTAGGTAAGTTCAAAGCAGAACATTTCTCAAATTTGGGGTGTCCCTGTCTGGCTGGACCCCTAAACCCATACCAAGTTATGCAGCACTGATGGAGGCCCACTCCCATTGGCTTCCACATGGGAATAGATTGTTCCCAAGTAAAAGGAAACAGGGATTGGAGGTGGAGGGAGGCATAAGAAATACCATCTTGGACTTGATCTACTTGCCCAGAGGGACTGGAAGCTGTAGGACACTCTGGGGAGAGCCAAGAAATGGGTACTTTGACCAGGCCTCCAACTGCAAGCAAGGCAGGACTGAGATTCTGCAGATTTGGCTCCCTTCAGGGGCCTCAGGGGTGTGCTTCCTTCTGTTGGATCTCTCCAGATCGCACCTTCCAGAAAAGATCTCTGTTCTTTCTTGCCCTGTTCAAGACTTGCCCTGTTCTTTCTTATGGTAGCAGGGGGGTGAGTTTACGGTAGGCTTTTATAACAACAGTAGGTAGTTATTCCTTTTTTTTTTTTTTTTTTTTTTTACATTTTTTCCAGTTTTACTGAGATATAATGGATATACAGCCCTGTATTAAGTTCAAGGTGCATAGCATCATGACTTGATTTATACATATCAGAAATGTGAATTGATTACCACAATTCGTTAACATCTATCATCTCACAGATACAAAAAAAATTTTTTTCTGGTGATAAGAACTCTTAAGATTTACTCTCTTAGGGACTTTCAAATATACTATCCGTAAGTGTCACCTACATTGACCATGTCTCCCACCACACTCCTGCTCAGTCTTCCTTGCTTCTGCACTCTTCCCACCTTATTTTGTGGTCTGATGTCTCAGCTCATGCCAAAGTTTGACAAAGATAAATGAGCTTTTAACATTTTTGAGAGATTTCAGCCAGGAGAGAGGGAAATCCAGACTTTTTAATACTATTTTCAGACATGCCTTTGTTTTTTTTATTTCTTGTGGATTCTGTCTTCAGTCAATATCATCCATTCTGCATGTCTTATTTAATATACATGATAAGACCAGTTCGTCTAATGTAGACCTTTAGGAGCCTATCTTGAAAAATCAGTATTTTTCCAGCTTATTGACAGAATTTGCATATGGACCCCATTTCACTTGAGAAGACTGGATGGGTCACATCAATAAACAGTACATCACTCTTTACAAATTCTAGCAGCCTAAGTTCTTGGTTGGGAAACACAACCCTAGTTAATTGATTCAGAAAAAGGAATTCGTTAAAAGGATACGAGGTGGGTCCAAAAATTGTTAAGAAACAGTAAGACCATGATCAGGGCTTTACAGACAGAAACAGTTCAGCTACGTTATTCTTTACCCTCTAGGCCACCAAGTCATCAGTGGGTGGTTGAACTGAATAACTAGGAAGGTTTCTTCCAGATCTTCTTCCCTGCTCCTTCTCAGAAACCTTCGTTCATGGGTGGGACTTCCCCAAAAGCAGAGCACACATTCTCAGAGAGCGGGACAGGGTGCAGGAAACCTTGTCTGAGGGCATGTTTTCCAGGCAAGGAGGGGACAGTCATGGCCTGAGTCCTTCAGGTCATGCCTAGTGTCAGCCTGGCACGGTGGGAAAAGCCCCTGAGCTTAGAGTCAAAGGTCAAGTCACTTCCTTTGTTTGAAATCTCAGTCAGAAAACTGAAACCTAGCAAACAGAGCAACCCTGAAGGTTACATGGATAAGATATAAGAATGGGTTTAGAAATATGGAAGCCCTATGCAAATGTGGAGGCTTATTATTTCCCACTAGTTGGCATGCCCTGTGGTCATTAGTTGGCCATGACTTACTGGGCCTTCAGGTCCTAGCACTTGACCCAATACCTGGCAGAGAGGGAGCTCAGTAAATGGATGCTGGATGAGTGGATGGATGGACAAATGGACAAACAGACTAGTGGAGAACAGTCAGTTCTAGGAAATGCTTTGCACACCACATCACAACGGCAAAGAGAGATTCGTTCCAAAGACATAGCAAAAGCAAAAGATGTCTCATGTGCCAAACGCAACCTCCCACTGCTCAGGCTAGAAATCTGGCCCACACCCTACATCTCCCTTGCAAGAAGGCCAAGTTCAACAGTGGGGCTCTCCTGGTGTCCTGAACTCCCGAATCGAGCAATTCTGAGGAAGTAAGCAACCCGTTCAAGGTCTGCTGGGCAACACTTCTGGCCTTGGCACTTGTTCCTGACCACTTGCCACCATCCTCCTTTCTTCCCCTGGGTCGCTCCTACTGCTCTGAGATGGCACTTTTCCTCATGGCCTCCCCTACGTGCTCCTGCGGCATCTTGGGTTTGCCCCATCCCCCACCCGTTAGTTCTCACCACATTGTACTATATTCTGTCCTCCATTATTTGTTTAAATATTATGAAATGTTTAATGCATGAAGGTATAAAGAATAATATCATGATATTCCTGGATACCTTTCTATTTGCATCCTCTTCCCTTCCCATGTTGAGTTGAATGTAACCTTTTCATGAATGTTTTTATACTTTTAGTGTTTATACTTTTAACTGCCTCTTTATTTTTCCATCTTCCCCACTGTTATGGTATAACTGTTTGTGTCCCTCCAAAATCCATTTGTTGAAGCCCTAACCCCCAGGGTGGCAACATTTGGAGTTGGAGCCTCTAAAGGCAATAATTAAGGTTAAATAAGGTCATAAGAGTAGGGCCCTGATCCAATAGGATTAATGTCCTTATAAGAAGAGATATCAGAGGCTTCTCTCCCTCTCCCTCTTCTCCTCTCTCCTCGCCCCTTGCACACACTGGGAAAAGGCCATGTGAGGACATAGCAAGAAGGTAGCCATCTATAAGCCAAAAAGAGAGGCTGACTCTGTTGGACCCTGATCTGCAGCTCCCAGGCTCCAGAAGTGTGACGATGAAATACATTTCTATTGTTTAAGCCACCCAATCTATGGTATGTTGTCAGCCTGAGCTGACTAATACACCCACTATGCCCCAGGTGAGCTAGGTAAGGCCAGGGACCATGGATGCTCATCCTTGTATTTGTCGAGTCCAGAGCCATGCCTGACACATAAGTGCTTGTCAAATATATTTGTAAAAGGGATGAATGAAGTCACTGCAGAACCAAAACAGATGTCCTGGGGCCTATTCCCTGGGAGCAAAGTGTTCTCTGCTCTGCCATAATACAGGTCCTATTCAAGCTGCTGCTGAGACCAGTGTCGGCAGTCAACTCCCACCAAAGTCAATTTAAAAGGAAGAAAGGAGCTCCCAAGGAAGAGGTGGAGGGAGCACTGGCATCTCAGGAAAGTCACTTCATTAATCAATTAAATGTTTATTAGGCACCTGCTTATCAGCTATTCAGTGTTGAACAGTCTCCATTTCTGTAAGGCGATCAGTCTTTAAAAGACCAAAGACCTAATGGGGCAAAGATGCTCTGGATATAAGCAAGCACAGTGCATCGGCTTCTCTTATGAACGTGTCCTTTGTACAGACACTTTGGAGTATTCCGGGCACTCCGAACGGAGAACACAGACTCGAAGAACTCACCTTTACTCATAAGACTGAGGACATCCCTGGCACAGCTTGGACACAATGGAGCCCACTCCCACAAGCCCCTGAGCATCAGTAAGGGGCTTCACTCCTGAAGTCCCTGCTTTGACTTTTAAGATTCTCCAGAAGGGGGGCGCCTGGGTGGCTCAGTTGGTTAAGCGACTGCCTTCGGCTCAGGTCATGATCCTGGAGTCCCTGGATCGAGTCCCGCATCGGGCTCCCTGCTCGGCAGGGAGCCTGCTTCTCCCTCTGACCCTCCCCTCTCTCATGTGCTCTCTGTCTCTCTCATTCTCTCTGTCTCAAATAAATAAATAAAATCTTTAAAAAAAAAAAAAAAAAGATTCTCCAGAAGGAAAAAGAGGGGAGGGGCACCTGGGTGGCTCAGTCAGTTAAGCATCCGACGCTTGATTTCAGCTCGGGTCATGATCTCAGGGTCTTGAGATGAAGTCCCACGTCGGGCTCTGTGCTCAGCAGGGAGTCTGCTGGAGATTCTCTCTCACCCTCTGCCCCTCTTCCTGTTGTGCTCTCCCCACCCCCTGCCTCTCTCTCTCAAATAAATAAATCAATCTTTAAAAAAAAAAAAAAGATTCTCCAGAAGGAAAGAGTCAGCAGTCTCCAGAAGCTGGCTTCAAGTCTCTTGCTAGACATGCAACACATGCTCTATAACAAGTGGGATGGGGCAGAAGCTTCCATGAAAGAGGACATCACCCAGGGGACCCATTGTTGAACTATTATTAAACTATACCAAACTACATTAAAAATTTGTGTTTTTGTTTTTTTTTTAAAGATTTTATTTATTTATTTATTTGAGAGAGAGAGAGCAGGAGAGGGGGGAGGGTCTGAGGGAGAAGCAGACTCCCTGCCGAGCAGGGAGCCCGATGCGGGACTCGATCCTGGGACTCCAGGACCATGACCCGAGCCGAAGGCAGTCGCCTAACCAACTGAGCCACCCAGGTGCCCCCCAAAATTTGTGTTTTTTTATCATGGCATTGTTTGAGGCAATGCAGACAACCCAGAAAAGCACACAGCACAATTTTGTTTTCAAGAAGCATAAAGTCTATTCCAGAATAGAAAATAGTTCACATGCCAATTTAGGTGTCCCCAGAGTAAAGTGCTATGGAAGTTCAGAGAAGAAAGGGCAGTGGAAGTGGGCCAACATGGGTCTCCATGGATGGGAAAGGACTTGGAAAGTCATACTGGGTTCCTCCTATACCGTACCTCCCATAAAGAATGTGCTCACAGTGAATAGTCACTGATTGCATGCTATCATGAAGAAGGAGAGCTCACAATCAGTGTTGAAAAATACTAGGGAATCCCCATGGTTTTGCTCAAAGACCAGCTAGGAAACTGAACCTGAAGGCTCCCAGGCCACAACATGCAATGTCCATAGAGCCAGAGGTGGGCGGGGGGCTGGGCAGAACAGTGAGAGGAGGAAAAGGGTTTGGAGTGAGCACCACCACTTAGCATCAGGCAGAGGTTGCTAAGGAGACCAGAATCAGCAGCTCCTTATCCCTCTACCCTGACAACATGCTGCATCTGCCACAAAATTCTCCCGTCCTTCCCAATATACTTGTGGACCTTCTATGGGGGCCTATACCAGCTAGAGAACCAAAGGAAATCCCTGAGGATAACAAGAAATATCCTGAAAAGAGAGCGTGGACCTTATGTGGTCCAATCCCATGATTTTCAGTGGGTGGCCAAGAACCAGAGAGAAGTGACTTGCCCAAAGTCACATAGTGAGTTATAGTAGAGGCAAGGCTGGAACACAGGTCGTCTGCCTCTAAGTTTATTTTTTTCTTAGAAGCATCTGGCACATGGAAAAGGGTTGCAGGAGGAAGCTTCTGGAAGAATTCCAAACTGAAGCTGCCCTGCCCTCCTTACCAACACCCTGCCCAGATATAACCCCTGAGAGTCCTTTCCACCTAGTTCAAGAGATTTCCTATATCCCTAAAGGCAAATGGGCTCCAAATGCCAATGATGAGAGTAGTCAAAATCTTTGGGCTGGAGGGAAGGTTCAGTGAGGGCTTCCACGCTTCCACTTGGGGGATTTGGGATAAAGGAAGTGGTTAAGCCATAAGCAGGACGCCACAAGCAAGTCCTGCACTTCAGTCTCAGATGCCAAAGCTTAGGTGTCTGTTAGGCAGCCCAGTCTCTCCACTCTACACTTGAGAAAACTGAGGCCCAGAGAGGGAAGCAACTTGCCCAAGATCATACAGGGAGCTAAGCTCACTGCACTACATCCCAACAGAATGTTCATCAGTCTGGGGAGAAGAAACCCTATTCTATCTACTTGTCCAACCGCCTTCCTGCCCTGTGCGATCTGGGATATCTTTCCCTTCTTTTAAGTAAAGCATCATGTCATGCTTGGTCTTGGTCATAACTGTAGGGAACAAGGGTATAATCTAACCTTAATTTCTTCTGTACCTTAAACTCTTTGGGGACAGGAATCACCCTGTATCAGTCAGGGTTGAAGCAAACAAGAGCCACTCTAGGTATTTGAAACAAAAGCAATTTAATATAGGGAGTCAGTTATCCAGGTGATGGAAGGGCTCAGAAGTCAAACAAGGCATGGTGAGGCCTCCCAGAGATTAATAACAGCAGGAAGTTGCCAGTATCCCCAGAACTGGAGGGACGTAGGGAGAAGGTGGTATTACCAGAGCCCAGAAACTAGGGCAGGAGCTGGAGCCAAGGTGGGGGTACTCATCAGGGGCTGACTGATGGGCTCTAGGATCACAGACGGAGCCACTGCTGGGGATGCCTCTGGGAGCAGAGAAGGAAGCATCCTGGTGATGGAAAAAGCTAGACCATGCAAACAACACCCAAAGATGAGTTTGAAAGGCTATACCCACATCAGACAAAATAGACTTTAAGACAGAAATTGATTATAGAGACAAAGACCATTTTATAATGATAAAATGGTCAATCCATCAAGAAGACCTAACAAATAAACATATATGCACCTCAAACACAGAGCCCAAAGACACATGACGCAAACACTGACAGAACTGAAGGGAGAAATACGCAATTCAGCAATCATGGTTGGAGACTTCAATATCCTACTTTCAATAATGGATATAACAACCAGGCAGTCGATCAATAAGGAAAGAGAAAATGTGAACAACACTATAAATCAACTGGACCTGACAGATACTATAGACTACTTCACCCAACAAGAGCAGAATACATATTCTTCCCAGGTGCACATGGAACATTCTCCAAGACAGACCTCATGTTAGGATATAAAATGAATCTCAGTAAATTTAAAAGAATTGAGATCATACAAATTACAGTCTCTGACCACAATCAATAAGAGAAGGAAATTTTAAGAATCCACAGATATGTGGAAATTAAACAGCATACTCCTAAATCATCAATGGGCCTAAGAACTCACAAGGGAAATTAGAAAATACTTTGAGATGGATGAAAATGAAAACACAACATATCAACACCTATGGGATGCAGTTAAGTGAGTACTTGGAAATTTATAGCTATAAATGCCTATATTAGGGGGGGAAAAAAAAAAGAAGATGTCATGTAAAGAACCTAACCTTTCACCTTAAGAAATCAGAAAAAAAAGACAAAACTAAACCTGAATCAAGCAGAAGGAAAGAAATAATAAAGACGAGAATGCAACCAAATGAAATAGAGAATAGGAAAAAGTAGGGAAAATCAATAAAACCAAAAATTTGGTTAGTATGTTGAAAAGATTTACAAAATTGACAGATCTTTAATTACACTTAACCCTGAGACCCAAACCACACAAAGACATCACAAGAAAATAAAACTACAGGGGCACCTGGGTGGCTCAGTCAGTTAAGCCGCTGCCTTTGGCTCAGGTCATGATCCCAGGGTCCTAGGATTGATCTTCCCTGCTCAGCGGGGAGTCTGCTTCTCTCTCTCTCTCTCTCTCCCTCTCAAATAAATAAATAAAATCTTTTTTAAAAGTTAAAAAAAGAAAACTACAGACCATTATCGCTTATTAAGTATAGAAGCAAAAATCCTCAACAAAATATTAACACCTCAACCCAGCAACATATAAAAAAAGATTATACACCATGTCCCAGTGATTTATCCCAGGAATTCAAGGTTGGTTCAACATATAAAAATCAATCCACATATTTTCCATATTTAATAGAACAAAGGACAAAAAAACTAAAGTGGACACAGAAAAAACATTTAACACACTCCATACTGGGAATAGAAGGGTACATGATATCTAGAAATTAACTCAAAATGGATCAGAGCTAAATGTCAAAACTAGAAGTATAAAACTCTCAGAAGAAAATAGAGGAATTAATTAAATCTTCTTGAACTTGAACTAGGCAATAGATTTTTAGATAGAACGCCAAAAGCAGAAGTGATGAAAGAAAATAAATGAATTGGGCCCTAAATTTTTTTTTTTTTTAAGATTTTATTTATTTATTTGACAGAGAGAGACACAGCGAGAGAGGGAACACAAGCAGGGGGAGTGGGAAAGGGAGAAGCAGACTTCCCGCGGAGCAGGGAGCCCGATGCAGGGCTCGATCCCAGGACCCTGGGACCATGACCTGAGCCGAAGGCAGACACTTAACGACTGAGCCATCCAGGCGCCCCTGGGCCCTAAAATTTTAAAGTTGTATGCTTCAAAGGACACCATCAAGAAGGTGAAAAGATATTCCACAGAATGGAAGAAAATATTTGCAAGTACTATAGCTAATAAAGGACTTGTATCTAGAATAAATAAGGAACTCTTAACAACTCACAATAAAAAACAACCCAATTTAAAAATGGGCAAATGATTTATTTATTTTATTTTTAAAGATTTATTTATTTGTATTATTTGAGAGAGAGCACGAGTGGGGTGAAGGGCAGAGGGAGAAGCAGACTCCCTGCTGAGCAAGTAGCCTGATGCAGGACTCGATCCTGGGACTCCAGGATCATGACCTGAGCTGAAGGCAGATGCTTAACCAACTTAGCCACCCAGGTGCCCTTGGGCAAATGATTTAAATAGATGTTTCTCCAAAGAAAATCTAGAAATGGTCAATAAGCACATGAAAAGGTGCACAACATCATTAGGGTGATGCAAATCAAAACCACAGTGAGATACCATCTCATAACCACCAGAAGACTAGAATCAAAAAGACAATAACGGGTTTTGTCAAGGATCCTTCATGTATTGAACCATATGAGGAACCTTCACCTATTTTGTATGGGAATATAAAATCGTGAGGCCACTTTGGGAAATAGTTTGACAGTTCTTCAAAATGTTAAACACAGGGCGCCCCTGGGTGGCTCAGTCAGTTAAGCATCTAACTCTTGATTTCTGCTCAGGTCATGATCTCGGGGTCATGAGATCAAGCCCTGTGTTGGACTCTGCGCTCAGCGTGGAGTCTGCTTGAGATTCTCTCTCTCTCCCTCTGCCTCTGCCCCTCCCCCCAACCTTGCGCATACTCTCTCTCTCTCTCATAAATAAATAAATCTTTTTAAAAAATGTTAAACATGGAATTGCCATATGACCCAGCAATTCCACTCCTAGGTATGTACCCAAGAGTAATAAAAACATTTGTCCACACAAAAACTTGTACATGAATGTTCACAGCAGCATTATTCATAAGAGCCAAAAAGTAGAAACCATCCAAATGTTGAACTGATCACAGACCAAATGTGGTATATCCATACGATGAAATACTGGGCCATGAAAAGCAATGAGGATATGAGACGTGCTATAACGTGGATGAACCTTTAAAACATGATGCTAAGTGAAAGAAGCCAGACATCAAGGCCACATATATAAATCAGTTCACGTGAAGTGTTCACGAGAGGCAAATCTATAGAGATAGAAAGATTGGTGGTGGCGACCAGGGGCTGGGGCAGGGTTGGAGGGGAGATGGGAGTCATTGTTAATGAATAGGGGGAGGTGATAAAAAATCTTCTAAAATTGATGGTGGTGATGGTTGCACAACTCTGTGAATGTACAAAATGATTGACTGGTACACTTTAAAAGGGTGCATTATATATATATATGAGTTATATCTCAATAAAGGTGTCAGAAACATTCTGACATACCCCTTCTCCTTTCATCATCTGTCAGTGCCTCCCATTGGCCAAACCTACCCAAGAAGTGGGAGGGCAAAGTCATTTGGGAAATTGTAGTTTTCTGTGACACTGAGCAGGGCAAGGGAGGGATGGGGATAATCCCTCCTTCACCTCTGACTCCCTGGCCCATGGTAGTCAGGCTTAAACGTGTGTCAAATCAATAACTGGCCCATATTCTCCTGCCTGGGGCTGGGATCCTTGTCTGCTGGGCTACACAGGGGTATTTCTGAAAATGAATAACCTGATGATTAATGATCCTATGACCACTGAGTGGGCTGTCACTCTCACGTTCTCATACCCCTTGGTTCTAGAAGACATCCCAGGGGCCATGGTTGAGGTCGGATTGGAGGAAGGAGCTGACGTAGGAGGGGCAGAGAAGAGGGTGGCTCCTCTCACAACTTAAAAGCACTTCCTCCCCAGACAGTGGGAGCTCGAGACCCGGCACAGCCTTCCTGTGTGGTTTCAGCTGCCCAGAGAGTGTCATGGACCTGGGTGAGTGAGCCTCCCTGTGTGGGAAAGAGCAGCACTGGGTCACTCTGACATCCAGCCTGACTTTGTGGAATGGAGGCGGGGGAGGGGGATGGAAGGCATGGGGGAGCCTCCCGGAGAAATCAGGTTCTACTTTGGTGGCAATCAGTATCTGCTTCCAGAGAATGTCACCCTGTTCTCCCAGGTACAAACGGATGCACCTTTCAGACCTGGGGGAAGAGGTAACCATTGGCACCAGGGAAGATGGGGGCTGGGGGGGCAAGGTGGTGTCTTTCTAGAACAGTAGGGCTGGGGTTGGTGGTGACCCGGACGGCACCTGTCTTCATCTCAGCTAGGGGTGATGGGGCCTGTTTCATCAGAGGCAAAGTCCTCAGAGGACTCCGGGCCCTCCATTCCTCATCCTCCCTCTGCTTTCTACCTTTCTCATCTGCTAAGCGGGGATCAGAAGCTTGTGCTCTTAGGAGCAAATGGAAGGTGCCGCCTTGTACCAGCGGTACTTATGAGGCAAAACGCAAGCCGGCTCCACGTCCCCCTGGCTTTGCTGCCGCCACTTGCAGGTTAAAGGCTGGGTGGGCCACAGGACACGGGACAGCCTGGAGAAGTCATAGCCCAGGCCTCCAGCACGGCCCCTGCCTCACTTCTTCACTTGTTCTGCCCTGGCAGATGACTCTTCCCTTTGAAAAGCCTGTCCTCTGGTCCAACCTCAGGCTTAACTAGAGGGATTACAAAAGAAGCTCTGAGAGGGTTCTGAGGGGTACGTCCAGCTCCAGACACCCCCATGTGTAAATCTCAGCTATGAAATCAGGCCCGGCTGAGGCTACAAGGCCAAGTTCCTGGATGGTTCATTCTCACCAGCAAGCGAAGCACCACGGCAGCCTCAAAGCCGCAAGAGGTTGCCTTTAAAAAGTGAAGGTTCACTGGTGCGCCCTGTGCTGTCCTCACACTGCTCTCACCACACCACAGCCTCTTGCCTTTACTCTGCCTCCCCCCGCCAACCCAGCCTACCCCGAGTCCTGGGCGGACCCAGCGATCCGCGGTAGAGGGGTTAAAGTAGCCACCCAGCCCACCGCTGGAATGGCTGGAAGGTGCGGCCTGATCCTCGCACCTCCATCTCTGAGGCTCTGGGGGTGTGAGCAGAAAGTTTGCGGAATGAATGAATGAATGAATGACATCAAGAACTCTGAGTTGATTTTAGTTTTTAAAAATCTCTCCCAACTTCCTCTCCTCCCAGCCTGCTCCCTAATCCCACTCCCCAGACCCCCACCCCACTTACCACAGTCACAGAATGCAGGCCATCACCCACTGAGGACTGGTTTCTGACTCTCTGTGTGACCTCTGTGAAGGAAACCTCTGTGGCCTCCGTGCGTCCCATGGGGTGCTGGGAAATGTTGGAAAACCTGCTCCCCCAGAGGGGGAAGGGCGCCGATTGGCCGTTCTTGTCAATTTCCATAGTGTAAATTCTCCCCCCAAGGGTTGATTTCAAGCCTTAGACTATTTCAGGGCTTGAAATGACTGAGCAGAGAGTCAGGGAGGGATGTGCTCACTGGTTCCCCGGGCCTCTGAGAACCAGCCCCAGTCCACCACTGAGGGTCTTCCCCCAGACCTAGGTTTGGGGTGCTAGCCTCACAGGCTTTGATGCGGGGAGGGAGGGCAACCTCTGGTTTAGGAGAAAGGGATGTTCTCGCCTGCTTCACTCAACTTGAGAGAGAACCCCAACGGTTCTCTCGGGGTAGGAAGAAATTCGGGTAGGAAGGGAAGCCACTGAGAGAAGCTTTGCTCAGAATGGACTCGGGGCCGTTGGTAGGGCAGATGGATGGGCCATGAACGATCTGTTTTTTTCTCTCTTGTCTGCCCAGCAGGGAGCAAGAGGTGGGTGAAGAGGCAGAGTTTCTGTTACACAAAATGAAAACACGAAAGCCGAGCTGAGTTGGTCTCTTTCATGATTTGAATGAGCAGCCCGAGGCGCCCTCCCCACCTTCGAGAGAGAAGAGTCTTAAGACTTCAGACTTCTCCAAAACAGAGAAAAGAAAAAAATGAGGCTGTGAGAGACTTAGGTCTCATAGCTTGGCCTGAAATGGTGGCAGAGGGAAGCTGAAGGAATGCAGGGCCAAAGCCTCCTGGCCTGGGAGCATGGCCTGGGCGGAGGGGAACGTTGCAGCCTCAGGGAGCCGTTGGAACCTCCTTTGGTTGCTTTGGTACCTTCTTCTGGTCAACTATCCTTGATGGGGGAATTCGGGCATGACCAGTCTTGCGGGGAGAGAGATACTTCTGTCAATAAGCCGCTGAGACAGAGGGAAACATAGTGCTCGTGGGATAACGGTGAGGCACGTGGGAAGCTCAAAGAAAAGTAGTGAACATGGGTCGGGGGAGCATTTAAGTTGTGTTTTGAAAGGCATGTACAAGTTACCAAACCAGACAAGGAGGAACAAGGGAGTCAGGATGTGGCAGGGAGAGCAGACTCGATTTCCATCAGAGGCCAACAAGGCAAGTGAGGGAAGGGGTGTAAGACGTGGTAAGTGGAGGGGAGCAGAGTGAACCAGTGGGTGCAAGCCCCACCTAAAGGCATCCAAATCCAATTTCTTGAAAATCCAATGTAGCCAACATCCTGGGGACTCAGCCTTTGGACTCCCCGCCAGTCAGCTCTGACAAAAGCTAACAGAAACAGGGTAGGAGCAAGTTGAGGGGGGTGTAAAGAATGTGGTCATGCCAAGGAGGAAGGTAAGAAGGGAGGCAAGAGGCACAGGCAGGACCAGTCTTTAAGATTTTGTGTGGCATCGCTGAGGGGTTTGTCCTGAAAGCAATGGGGAGCCAGTGAAGATTTTTCTTTTTCAGTCAGGTGAGTTAAGGGATGTGAGTTGCATTTCAGAAGGAGCTCTGAAGCCTTATGTCAGGGCAGAGGTGGGGCCAGCTCTGAGGTGTTAGGGGATAGAAGCAACAGAGCTGGATGACCCACGGGATGTGGGAAAGTGAGGATTCTTGTCACGCTCCATGGAGGTCCCTATACACAGAGGACTCATTGGAAATGTAAGGTAACATAGTAGTGAGAGTTCCATTCAAATCTCAGATCCATCTCTTGGCAGCTGTGTGACCCCAGGCAAGTGGTTTAATCTCTCTGGGCCTCTATATTTTGGAATATAGCATGAGAATCACAAGGCATCGCTCACAGGATGTTATGAGGGAGAGCTACACAAAGACTAAGAGGCAGCACAAAATACAGGTTAAGAGTGTGGCTTCTGGAGACTGAAGTATTCAAAGCCCAGCTCCACTATTAGCCGATGGTGTGACTCTGGGAAAGTTGCTAATCTCACTGTGCTTCCGTTTCCTCAGTACTGGATGGGGATTACAGTAGTACCTACCTCAGGGCTTTTGTGATGATGAAAATGATCATACATGGAACGGTTTGGTGCATAATGAAAGCTCAATGAATTTGAATTATATCACTGGGTAAAACAGTTGATATCATAGGGACTACAAGGTTCCACCAGCTGTCATCCATCCCTGCCTGTCTGAAAGGGGGACCCCCAGGCTTCTCACCTTCTCTCCAAATTTCCTTACCGCCTCCCTGCTTCTTCCCTCCCCCTCTCTTCTGCCCCCTTAAAAAAGTTGTGTTGGCAGGTGAGGAGTTCCGGAGAGGAAAAAGTTTGGGGTGGCTTTTAGGGCCAGCTAATGGGCAGCCATGATTCCCTAGGGGGCCTGGAAAATGTGGGGATGAAAGCTTGGGATTTGGGAGAGCAACCAACGAGCAATCCTCTCCTCCCAGACAGGAAAGCAGTTTCCCTTGCTGGGGGCTCAGGTTGGACTTCTAGGGAATTTTCTTTTCATTATGATTATTACTAGAAACTCAAGAACTCAGAAAATACCCAACGTATAAGTCATCCACTACCCAACCCCTGAGATTCCCAACTTCAGTGGCCTCACCCAAGCTGCTGCCCAAGGCCTGTTGCTTTATGACTTTGTAACAGACAGAAATGTTCTGACTCATGGCCGCTGACCAGGCTCCTGCCACACACCAGAGTTCCCCTAAATTCCCATTTGGTTACCTTTCTTGAAAATGGCCTTTCTTGGCTCTACAAATCCTTATTCATCCACCATTTCCAATACACCTGGAATGAGAAATCATCTACACACGCACACACACCCTAGTCGCACCTCCTTTCCCCTCCCCTCCACCAGGGACAAAGAAATGGGACAGGGCCCAGGGGAAGGGGTTGATGGAGTGAAATAGAAACAGTTCTTACTCCTTGTATCTGCCCGTTGTGACTTATCAAAACTTTGAGGTTTCTCAGTTCTCACTGACAGTCAAAGCAGGCTTTCTCTAGAGTAACGAAAGATTTGTACATGTTTAAAGAAACCTCGAGCACTTCACACTAAGATGAGTCAGTGGAGGATGGGCGGTGCATTGGACCCTGACAAGAGCGTGTTGAAGATAGAGATGTGGGATTGAGTGGGGCCTCCCCCGGTAATTCAGCGAGGAAGGGGGATGGGAGAGGGGAGCTAGGATGTTGCACAATCATCTATTCCCACCCAGGACTGTGGAAACTCAGGCACAAGCAGGGGACAACGGGACAGTGGGTGCCTGTCCTCAGAAAGAGAAGACACACCAGGAAGGCAGGTGCAGGTAGACGGTGAGGGGCTTGACTGCCATACTGAGCTTCAGGGCCTTCCTCTTTAGGGCTGGATAGAGAGGTCCTCAGCATTTAGGAGGCCTGGTGGGAGCTGGCATCAAAGCGCTGCCTTAGAAAGACGTGTCTAGCAGTGGTGTGCAGTATAACCTGCTTGAGGTGGGAGAAATACCTATTTATTTATGTGGCTTGAAGCTCTTCCTCCTTGGCCCAGGAACCCCCAAGCCCAGAATCCCCAGCCGTAGACCCTCCACCTGGATGGAGCATGCAGTAAACTGGGTGTCGTGCAGAGAGACTTCCAGCAGGTGGCGCTGTAGCCAAGGACAGAGAATCACAGGCAATCTGCTCCCTCTTGGGAAGCAGAACCCCTCGCCGACAGGAGGAGGGCCCCCAGCTTCCAGAAGGTGCCTGAAGCAGATTCCCAAGCATTTCCCTGTCCCTATTGAGACTGGAGGCGTGACCGGCCTGCGAGTCCTGCCTTGGCATTCATTTGTGGCATCCCAGTTACTGACTGTCCTATGGGCCAGGCCCTGGCTGGGAGCGCCTGAGGGTCAGGTTACAGGGAGGGGGCTACAAAGGTAAGAAAGCACAACTCTGGTCCACCGGGTGCTCCCAGATGGTTAGGTGAGATAAATTACCCTGTGCACTGTCCTCCCTGCTCAGCCCTCAGAGGAAATAATCTCCCACTCCAGCCCTCAGCTCAGCCACAAAGCAGAACTAAGCGGCCAAGGGCCCATCCTCTGTCCGCAGCACACCAGGCCTGTGCTAACCTGGGGTCTCAACTTGCTGCTCAGACTCAAGAGAGCCTCCCGACTTCCAGAATGTGCCCAGGTTCCGACCCTGCTCTGCCCAGGCCGGGGCAGGGTCCCTTCCCATAGCTGAGTGTCTTCCCTTTTCCCACATCTCGAGAGGCCCCAGGTTAGAAACAAGTTAAAGAGCAAACATACACACACACTTCAGGCAGGCAAAAAAAATAGTTACCTCAGAGAAAAGTCTCTGTTGTACCACAGTGTCCCCTCAGGCCACCCTGGTGCTCTCTCCCCTGGAAGAAGGGGAAGCAGGGCATTCAATCACTCACTCATTCATCCATTCATCCATCAACACATGGTTCCTGGATGCCTTCTTTTTTTTTTTTTTAAGATTTTATTTATTTATTTGACAGAGAGAGAGAGATAGCGAGAGCAGGAACACAAGCAGGGGGAGTGGGAGAGGGAGAAGCAGGCTTCCCGCTGAGCAGGGAGCCCGACGAGGGGCTCGATCCCAGGACTCTGGGATCATGACCTGAGCTGAAGGCAGGCGCTTAATGACTGAGCCACCCAGGTGCCCCTCTGGATGCCTTCTTGATTCTGGGCCTGCACTGGGTAAAAGGGAAGAGGTCCCTGCTCCACAGACAGGCTGAGGGAGTAGGCCAAGTAAACCACCAGTTGGCCTTAATGAATGCCAGTCGAATGGGGGGGATTATGGGGAGCAGATGGGTCCCTGAAGCACTTTCCCATCCTTGAGATGCCAGGAGACAACCTCACTCCTCCACCTAGCCCTGTGGCATCAGCCTATCTCCTCAGCTGGCCTCCTCCAGAGGACACTCTGGGCTACAGATGGGGCTGCCCACTCACCAGGATGCAGAAAAGATGGAGCAGTGCAGGACACACACACACACACACACACACACACACACACGTTACCACCACCCCCTCAGGGCCTTGCTTCCCACACAAGTTGGAGTGGGAGGGGCCACTCAGACCCAGGAGTCAGGGTCAGTCGAAACTCAGCCTTGAGGGGTGGTATGGGCTAGGGTGGGCTTTCCAACTCCAGAAGATGCCCTGAAGAGCCAAGAAGGGGGTGGGGCGCGGGGGCTGCCCTGCATTCGGATCCCACTTCTTTCCAGGACATCGGAGTGGAGGAAGAGGAGGTGAGGGCGGGCAAGGCTGGGCAGCCTGCCAGGTGCTTCAAGGCACAATCTGGTTCTGATGTTCCAGGCAAACGTGGTGCCTGGAGCTTGTGATGGAAGTTCCCAACAGTGCCCCCACCCCTCCCTGAGGCTTTCTTTCCTAACAAAGAGTTGTCCCTGCCAAGCAGTAACTTTCTCACCTTGTCTCCTGCAGGGAAACCAATGAAAAGCCTGCTGGTGGTGGCTCTCCTTGTCATTTTCCAGGTGAGATCTGTGGCCAACAAAAGCTCTGTTCTCTCCCCAAGCCCACCCTTTCCCAGCCCCAGGGTCCTGGTGGAGGAGGTGGGCACTTGCTGGAAGGAAAGAGACCCAGACACAAACCCACCCGCCATTCCTTAAGCTGATGGCTGCCCTGCTCCATCCTCTGAGTGACCCTACAAAGCCACGTGTGGTCTCTGAACGTCCTCGACACCATTTAAATTAAAACACAGAGGAAAATAAGATACCACCCTCTCCGCCACCCCACTTCCACTGTCCCCATCCAGGATATAGAAATGTGGGCTCCATCTGAGTCTGTGGAGAGGAACTGCACAAAGCTGTCTCCCTCCCCCAGGGTCCAGTCAAAGCCTCCCCTGGAGGCCCCAGTCCCTTCTGTGAAATAAAGAGGACCATTTGAGCCCCACTTAGTGGGGAGGGAAGAAAGCATGGGGCCCAGGACACTGGGGGTGGGGGGAGTGCACATACTTTAGAGGGCCCAAACTCTGCAGGAGCAAAGTCCCCCGATTTACACTGTTCTGCTTCTCAGTCCCAGAAATGGAGACAGGAAAGCTGGCCCCACCAAGGGCTGGAGTTAGAAGAAACTGTAACTCATAGTCTACTCTCTTCCATTTCTTGGGGGTGGGAGCTCTCAGGAGGGGAAGGGGGGGCCAAGGCCAGAGCTGGAGAGGCAGTCCTTCAGAATTTGGCTCTTCCCCAAGTCTGGAGGCCAGAGGGGCAGGTTTCCAGGAGCTCCAGCCAGAGGCAGGCCCCAAGCTGGGCACTGTTCCCAAAACCCCATCCCAAAGGCCCCCCAGAGCTTGGGCTGCAGCCCACAGCTTGGCCCCCTTCCCCATCACCACTCCCTCCCTTCTTTCTTTCCCGTTTCAGGACTCTGGAGGGGCTGTACTGCTAGAAGTGGAAGCTGGAAGGTTGGGGAGGGGATGAGGGACAGCTGGGGCTCATTCTCTTTACTTTGGGGAATGGGGGTGGCTCAGATGGGGCAGGATGTGGTGGGGCTGTGGGCTGCAGAGGCATCATGCCTAGTGGCCCAGAGTCCGGAAGTAGTAAAGGGTAGAAAAAGAAGCAGGACAGGGTGGTGGAGAGCACACTTCATAGAGGCTGGGTGTACCCCCTTATGTCCAGGGACCCTGGACTTAAAACCCTGGGACTTACCACGGGTGGCCGAGAGCAGCCAGCCTCCCCAGGACCCCCAGGCTGCAGTCACGCCCAGATGAGGGAAAGGGGAGTGCCACTGACTTTTCTCAAGATAGCAGTGCCCAGAGAAAAGGCTCCTGGATATTATTTTGTTCTCGTTCTGTGACAGTGAGAAAGTCAGGATTTGAAAGTGAGAAAGACAGAGACGGGATGTGGGGAAGAGACTAGGTTCCACTCCGGCTGTGTGACCTTGAGCGAAGTTCTCCAAAAGCCTCCCTTTCCTCATCTCTAAAGTCCCTTCAGCAGCCCAGTTGCGTGAAAACCCATCACGGTGAGCTGCCCAGAGCCCAGTTCCCAGAGGAGGGGCCGTGAGCTTCCCCAGGCAGTCTTGCAGCCCAGCTGCCAGCCTGCAGAGGTTCAGCCATCACTGTGCACAGAGGCACTGGGGCGTGTGCCCTCCTTCCTTGATAAAATCACAGCAGGCTGCCTGAACCTTCACCCTGCCCTGCAGACGGGCCAAAAAAAGGCCCTGAGCAGCTGAGCCCGGCTGATCGGGATCTGCCGAAAGAGACTGCGAGGAAAAGAGAGACAGAGAGGTAGGGGGAGAGGGTGGGAGTGCAGAGGGAGAGTGGGAGATGGAGCCACCTGCTCTTCCTGGGGATGCAGGGAGGACTCCATCACAGCTGAGGAGGCTGTGGCCCAGAGGTGCATCCTCCACCCCTGTCATAGCCGTGCAGTTCAGTGCACTCGGGCACAACTTGCCGGAGCCCCTGCCGCATGCCCGGCACCGTGCCTCGGGCCCTAGGGATCCGTAGAACTCTGCAAGTCACTCACCACCCAGTGTCACAGCAGCTTGCCCCAAACCAGGGCTTCCAGGCTTCTTAACAGAGCATCTGCCTTCCTCTCTTCTGACCCCAGGCCCTCCTCCACCTTAACCCCGACGTGGATTTTCCCTCAAATGCTGAAGTATTTTGTAGGCTCCCGGAAAACTCTTTCTAGCAGATTCTAAAAGGAGACTCAAGATGAGAGACTCACATTCCTACTCTTCTGGAGTTTCTGGGTGCCAGAATCGAGGTTAAGCACCTCATCCCAGCCACGTGAGGGAGATAGTAGTCATGTCCACTTCATAGATGAGGAAACTGAGGCTCAGAGATAAAGTGTGTTTATCCGGCCCAAGGCTCATGTGACCTCAAAGCCCAGACGATTTCCAGTCTACCGTCAGGGCACGTAATGTCGAGCCTCTCTGAGTTGGCAAAAACAGACCCTTGCTACTTATTAGAAGCACAGAATCTCAGGTCCCAGCCTAGTCAATCAGGACATGCATTTTGACAAGATCTCCAGGTAATTCATATGCATGTTAAAATTTGGGAAACACTGGTTTCAAACCAAAGAACCACCTGGAAAGTTTAGAAAAACAGATTCCAGAGCCCCGCCTCCCCCCGCCCCGAGATTCTGGTTCATAGGTCTCAGGTGGGGTCCGAGAATTTGCAGGTGATGCTGATGATGCCCATGATGGGGACCACATGTTGAAACCACTGCTCTGGGCAATCCCAGGGCAGCAAGATTAGCTGAGCTGAGCTGGATCCCACTCAGCTAAGCTGGATCGTGTTGCCCTGTTCCCTTCCCCACAGGTGTGCCTGTGCCAAGATGAGGTCACAGATGATTACATTGGAGACAATACCACGGTGGACTACACACTTTATGAGTCCGTATGCTTCAAGAAGGACGTGCGGAACTTTAAAGCCTGGTTCCTGCCAATCATGTACACCATCATTTGCTTCATGGGCCTGCTGGGCAACGGGCTGGTCGTGCTGACCTACATCTATTTCAAGAGGCTCAAGACCATGACTGACACCTACCTGCTCAACCTGGCCATGGCGGACATCCTCTTCCTCCTGACCCTTCCCTTCTGGGCATACAGCGCAGCCAAGTCCTGGACCTTCGGCGTGCACGTTTGCAAGATCATCTTTGGCATCTACAAGATAAGCTTCTTCAGTGGCATGCTGCTGCTTCTTTGCATCAGCATCGACCGCTATGTGGCCATTGTCCAGGCCGTCTCAGCCCACCGCCACCGTGCCCGTGTCCTTTTCATCAGCAAGCTCTCCTGCGTGGGCATCTGGATGCTGGCCATGGTGCTCTCCACCCCAGAGCTGCTGTACAGCGGCCTCCAGAAGAGCAGCAGTGAGCAAGCACTGCGGTGCTCCCTCATCACCGAGCACGTGGAAGACTTGATCACCATCCAGGTGGCCCAGATGGTGGTGGGCTTTCTGATCCCCCTGGGGGCCATGAGCTTCTGCTACCTCGTCATCATCCGCACCCTGCTCCAGGCCCGCAACTTCGAGCGCAACAAGGCTATCAAGGTCATCATCGCTGTGGTCGTGGTCTTCATCGCCTTCCAGCTGCCCTACAATGGGGTGGTCCTGGCCCAGACGGTGGCCAACTTCAATATCACTGGCAGCGGCAGCTGTGAGCTCAGCAAGCAGCTCAACATCGCCTACGACGTCACCTACAGCCTGGCCTGCGTCCGCTGCTGCGTCAACCCTTTCTTATATGCCTTCATTGGCGTCAAGTTCCGAAGCGACCTCTTCAAGCTCTTCAAGGACTTGGGCTGCCTGAGCCAGGAGCAGCTCCGGCAATGGTCCTCCTGCCGTCACACCCGGCGCTCCTCCATGAGCGTGGAGGCCGAGACCACCACCACCTTCTCCCCGTAGAAGGCTCCTCCGCCGGGACTAGAGGGCCGGGGACAGGCAGCAAATGACTGGGCTCCAGAAGCTGCAGAGGGAAAGGCAGTCCTGGCCTTGAAGCTCTATCTCGTGGGGAGAGCCCGTGCAGCAGCCCGGGCCTCCCCCGTGGCCCTAGCTACCTCCACCCAGGTTGCAAAGCGTTGTGACCGACGAGCCACACCAAATCCTGCAACACTCCAAAACCAAGGCTGTTGTCCCCCAGACCTAAAACCGAAAGTGGAAGTCGGGAAACAGTCCACACTTGGAGTGAAAGAGAGTCGGTGATGGGTAGACCGGTGGAGGGGGCCTGGCGAGTCCTCTGAATGAAACTCTTTTGGACCTAGCAAGACATCCGCCCTGAGATTCGAGGGCTGAGGCAAGGCCTTCCAGAAAACAAGGCTTTGTCTCCGAGGCCAGAGATGGTGGGGAGACTTCTTGGCTTGGCAGGGAAAGGGGATGCCAGTGGGTCAGAGTCTCTGAATTCCTCCCTCCATCTTTTTTTCCACTGTCATCTGAGCTGCCAAGAAATGACAGCCTCCAGCCCTCCCTGAAAGCACACTTGCCCCTCGCCTGCCCCCTCTCATCAGGCTGCTGCCCGGCCTCGGGGAAGAGTGTGGTGCTTCCTTCAGGCCAGGCCAGCTGCCTCTGCCCGGCCAAAGCCATGCTCCCGGCCAGGACTCTGGGGCGAGGATGACATGCGGCGAGCCCTTCTCGGGTCTCAGCTCTGCTCTGATGGAGGAGAGGGCAGCGAGAGAGGTTAGGGTCCAGGGGATGGTGCCCATGCTAGCTGCCAAAGAGCAATGAGCTGCTCTTTGTTCTCAGTCGTGAGGACAAAAAACTCTCATCCTGTCCTGCTTTCAGTTCATTAAGACAGCGCAGTTTACTGACATACAAATACAAATTTTCCCTTGCGGAAACAGCAGCTTTAAGAGAAAGGGGGGATATTTTTGGTAAATGGCAAACGGGTGTGTTCCTGTTTTGCAAGCCCCCACTTCCCACCTGACCACGCCCTCTTCTCTCCTTTCCCTGGCCTTCATTTCTCAGAGATGATCCGAGCCATGAGGTCTGCCTAGCTATGCTCTGAGCCCATCCAATGACACAGGCCCAGGAGGCTGAAAGAGGTAGGGGGAGGGGAAGCCCAGGGTGCCCATCTTGCAAATGCCCTTCCAGAGCTCGTGGGAGTGACCCATCAGCAGTGACCCAGAGACATGGCCTGAGCTCAGCTTTGGAAAGAACAAAGTTGTCCCTGTAACCTCACCTTTAGCAACACTTGCTCACTGGTCAGCTCATCTGTCCCTGCTCGGTCTGGAACTAGATCCCATAACCCTTTGTCAGTCCCTTCAAGCTCCCCACAGTGGTGTTTAGAGGGAGGGCCTCCCCCTGGGCACGCAGACCACAGCATGCTGGATTAAGAAGGCTTGGGATGGCACCCATGTGATAGGCTGCACCCTTTGCTGGATGCTTGAAAGCCAGGTTCACCCACGACCCAGACCACCATAGCCGATGTCCGGTGACCCATCATGGAGGGGCAGGGATCAGGGACCAACCACTGCCCTCCACATAGATCCACGTCCCTGGGTGCCCTGATGCCTGCCCAGAACCCTGACTCCTCCAAGCCAGAAAGGAGGTTAGCCCAAAGCTGTGATGCGTGAGGAGGCTTCTGAAGGGCCCAGCACAGCGACAGCTGGGGGCCTGGCAGGGGGAGACGGGGAGGTGACACTGGGGCAAAGGTGATACCATCAATTTTCCAAAGTGAAGAGAGCCTGCCTGGTAATGAAGCCCATTCCCTAATGTCATCAGCACATGACATTCCCCTCCACCACAGGATGCACTGGGCACCATTTTTCAGCCAGCATGCCCTGGGGAAAATGAAGCGGCCCGGGCACAGCCAGTGGGGAGCGGTGCTTGCCACGGCTGCGTTGAGTCTTAAAAGGTGCAGCAGCAGATGTGTGTGCACGAGTGGGGGGTGAGAGGGGGCACCCCAGAGTGCCTGTGGGGCCCCCGAGAAGAGCATGGAGACCACTGGTGTGTACATCCTCATGAGGGTACAGGCAGGAAACCGATCCTCAGTTCCTGAAGGGAGGAATTCAAAGGAACGCTCATGAGCAGGAAGCCTGGCCAACCACACAAACACACCATCTCGGCTTCAAATACATTTTTCTAAAATAACTGGACATCTCCGAGTATTTACAAAGACAACAAAACCCCAGCAATGTTAATTCCCCAAACTGCTCTATCTCACCTCATTGCTGGCCTGGCCCCTACTCCCTTGCCCAGCGCTCTCGTGGGCCTACCCTGAACTTTGGGGGACCCCTAGGAAGAAGGAACAAATTCACTGGGGAGCCACCCCCCCAGTACCCAGGGCTTCTCTCTCTGTGTCTCTCCTCTGCTTCATACAACTGGCCCCCATGGCCCCTCCCCGTCTCCTGCAGCTCCCCCTTCTTTCCATCCCCAGCCTCCCTGGCTGCAACCCCAGGGCCCAAATCTGCCCTTCCAGCCAGAAGCACCACACCTCCAGAATCATGGATTCACAGGGCTGCAAGGGACCTCAAAGATCAGCTGGTCCAACCCAATCATCCTCTAGCTGGGGAAACTGAGGCCCAGAAGGAGGAACTGACTTGCTTAAAGAGACTTTGCAATATAAGGATACTGGGTAAACTTGCTTTGGGGGCCTGAGGATCTGCAGGATTGTGGGAGGTGGATGGGGGAAAGCAGAGGCTCTGAAGCCAGGCTGACTGGGAACCTCATCTCTATTGTTTCCCAGCTGTGTGACCTTCAACTGTTGCTCAACTGCTCTGAGGCTCAGATTTCTCAACTGCAAAATGGAGAGGATTTGGCAAACATTTAGCACGGTGCCTGGAATGTTGAACGTGGTGATGAGGAGAACGGGATTTGCCAGACTGCGTGGTTTGAATCTCAGCTGCGCTACTTGGGCTCCTTACGTAGTCTCTCTGTGTTTCGGTTTCCTAATCTGTGTGATGGGGAAAATCATAGCACCTACCTCGTAGGATTGTTGTGAGGAGCAAATAAATTCATATACGTAAAATGCTTAGAAATCCTTCTGGAAGTGTTGTTGATCATTATTAAGAAATGTTTAATACATGGTAGCTAAAAAAAAAAAAAAAAAGTTGCTAACCACAGGGAAACCAAATTCAATTCCTTAGCCCCATTTTCATCCCCCACAACTTATAAACCAAGCTGGAGGACAGCCTGCAGATTAGTCAGTCTGTCCTTCCCACCAATTGTACGGGTAAGTCAACTGAGGCTCAGAGAGGTCAATTACTCACCTGAGGTCTCTTAGGAGCTCTTGGCCATGCTAGAACTTGAACCCAGGTTCCCGAGCTCCATCCAGAGCTCTTCCTGCAGATCTCCTGCACTCCCCCTGCCCTCCCCTACGCGTCCACCCTGGCCTACACCACCCCCATCCCAGACCATCTAACTCTGCTCTGGCAAGCACCATCCCTCCTGTCCTGTGGCCAGGCCCTTAAGGAGCATCTCCCCTCGCCCCCATAAATAGTCCCTGTCCTTGTCACTGAGTCCAGGAGAATGAGGTACAAAGAAATATGGCAGCAGGCCCAAAGGAATTCAGGCAACTGATCTTTTTTTTTTTTTTTTAAAGATTTTATTTATTTATTCATGAGAGACAGAGAGAGAGACAAAGGCAGAGGGAGAAGCAGGCTCCCCGTGGAGCAGGGAGCCCGATGCGGGACTCGATCCCAGGACCCTAGGATCTAGACCTGAGCCGAAGGCAGACGCTTAACCGACTGAGCCACCCAGGTGTCCCCAGGCAACTGATCTTTTTAAGAAAGAATCCCCTCTGAGAGTCAGATTTATTTCTGTAGTGAAGGTAAATAGTTGGAGGGAGAAGAAACAGGCCTTTGGGGGCAGGGGTAGGAGTTGAGGCAAATGAGATGGGGAGCGGAAGGGAGTAATTCTGAGTGGGGAGCAGAAGGAGGGGAAGGTGGGGCAGGGGTGCATTCTAGGGACGACACAGCTAGGGGCCCGACTTGGAGAATATTGTCAGTAGGTAGAACAAATCACAGGTGGGGAGAAAGGAGCTATATTAGTCTTAGAGACAGGGGGGCTCATGGCCTTCTTTGCCAGAAGGGGGTTAGAAATGGCCCAGTTTGCCTGGTTTGAGCCCCTAGAAAAACCCCAGGGAGTAAAAGAGGGGGTGGTTCTCCCTGAACTCAAAAGAACAACCCGGCGAGCCCTCCAGCCTCCACTCTGTGAGAGCAGATGTTTGAGGGGCACTGCAGGGAGTAGAAGCTTCATGACACAAACATACACACACACAAACACACATGTGTGCATACATCCACCACCCCCAAGCTCCATCCTTTGTCTTGTCAGGGGCGTAGAAGGAGATACAGACAAGGAACCTGCTGCAGAAAAGGCTGCATAGCCCCTTGCTTTGCCAAAGCAGCTCTAGACTAACACATCTCAACTAATCTCCTCCAAAATCAGAAATGAGGACACGTGAATGCTCCCACGGACTCGTGTGTGTGTGTGTGTGTGTGTGTGTGTGTGTGTGTGGCCCAGTTCAGACTGCTCTTCCTCCTGCCTGTACTGTGAGATGGATATCACCTTATTTTTGTCTATTGTTCCCTAACCCCAGGGATTTCACTTGCTGGGTTGTTCCATGTGTCGTAGTAACCACCGCACAGTGTGGCCTCCAGGTTCTCATCTCCGTGTAAATAAACACGGGCGTGCACGAGCAGGGCGGGGGCAGGCTTGGCCCGGTTCTCGCCATCTCCGCTCCCTCCTGGTGCGGTAGGTCCCCCGGTCAGACGTCCATCCCCTTAGCAAGAGGGCAGGGGAAGAAACACCTCTTGCCCCCGAGCCCTCTCATGCCTGTGTCCGTCTGCTTAGGGCAGCAGAGTTTCTGTTTGTTCCAAGTAAATAGCTGACGTTGTGAAGTTCCACGGACGCCACAGATGAAATGCCCCAAATGCTTTCCCAGCGTTTAAAAGGAGGCCTGGAAATGCACGCACATTTATCTTTTCTGGTTTATGCAAACTGTACTCGAGTAACGGAAACAGGAACACGGTTGCATGCGAAGGCCAAGTGGTGCATTCTTCCCGGGCCCAGGAGGTGTTTTCTGCGGCCAAGCCAGGGGCCAGGAGTCACCCACGGTGGCAGCAGTTCTGTCTCTTGCCCGGAGGCTTGGGCTTTGTCCCCAGTAGCTAACTCCCTGGACACCGCTGTCCTGCCTGCACTAACACCTCTTTCCGCCACCTGCCACGGGGATGCTCAGCTGCCAAGGGGTGCGGCCGGCAACCTCCGGCCTTGGGAATCCAGGGAAAGGGGAGCAGGAAGAACAATGCAAAGCTCTGAGCCCCCGGTGGGGGGGGCGGCTCAGGGAGACACCCCTCTGCCTTCATCTTCATCTTCAGATCAGGACACAGGCCTGGACTCACCTGGAAGATTTCAGTGCCTGTCAAAGGCAGAACATGGATTTTTGTCCAAGAACTACACCTGCTCAGCCTCCTTCTCAGTCACCCCACCTGCAGCCACGTCTCCCTACCCCCTAACTCGGGCAGACTGTGGACAGCCAGGAGCTTGTGAGATTTCATGGCCGGAGAGTCCAAGGCTGAGTGACAGCCGGGGGCGGGGGGCGGTGGCGGGGGGCTGTCACCGAAGTGACTGCAGGAATCACAGAGCCTCGGGGTAGAAGAGACCCAGCCTAGAAGGGGAGACAGGCGCACACTTACCGAGCGCCTATGATGTGCCGGGGACTGTGCTGGGCATAGCACCTCCCGCTGAATTCTCGTGACAGCAGGTGAAGAAACTGAGGTTTAGGAAGTCTGTGTGACTTCCCTGAGGTGACACAGCTAGGGAGAATAACTACAACCTTACCACAATTGTATTATGTACTCCACGCCGTGTGGAGCGACATCTTAACTCATTTTATCCTCACACCAACCCTACTAGAGTCCCATTTTACAGATGGGAAGCTAAGGCTCAGAGAGGTTAAGTAACTTCACCAAAACACACAGCTACTCCATGATAAATCTAAGTGTTTTGGATCAGTTCTAGCTCCTCCAAAGCCCATGCTCTTGCCACTCGACTACGCAAGCCAACTAAATAGCTCTTCATTCATTACTAAATATGCATGGAGCCCCTACTCTGTGCCAGGCATTGTGCCAACATTCTCAAAATGTACCAGCCAACATTTTGCAAGACCGACTGGACACAAAGCTCTGACCTGGGAGGAGGGAGAATCAAATAACAAAGATACAGCCCCCACCCGCCAGGGGGATGGGACCCCACAGCCCCACAGCAACCAGGACTTTGCTGCTCCTTGAGAGCTTGGTCTCCCCTTCTCTCCTCCAGGCCCTGCAGGGCTGCAGGCTCTGGGAGGCAAGTGTCTTGGCTCTGCCACAGACATACTGGGCAACACGGGCGAGCGGCTTTCCCTCTCTGGGCCTCCAGCTCCTTAACTGTGAGGTGGGGGAGCTGGGCCAAATGATTTCTACCCTTGCTTCCAGCTGTGATGTGCTGCAGGTACCTCGTCTGGGTGGGGTCAGCCAGGCAGGGCTCCGGGCACGCTGATGCCTGGAAGGGTACAGGGTGGGGGGTGAGGGGCCGAGGAAGCTGCCCCACCCCCAGCTGTGGTTTCTGGTGGGGCCACCCTGGCAGCAGGTGGAGGGAAGTGTTTGTCACCCTTCCAACAAAGCACTAAAACAAAAGCCTCCCAGGGCCCTGTGGGAGCCGGCAACAAAGGCGCCAAAAACGCCAAAAATAAAACACACCTTCCCTTTGATTGACACCAGCAGCTGCCGAAGGGCCTGGCCCGGGGGTGGTGAGGAAAAGGCCCAGATTTCATGCCCGAGAGCATGCCCCCACACACTGACACGCACCACACAAGCAGCACACATACAAGTTACACACGCTCATATACACAACCAGCGTCACGGTCCTCAGACCTGTGCGGTCACACGGAGCTTGCACTCAGAAGGGCCCAGGCTTGATTTAATGCTCCGCTGTCTCTCTCTTGAACTTCTTCTTCTTTTTTTTTTTTAAGATTTCATTTATTTATTTGACAGAGAGAGACAGCAAGAGCAGGAACACAAGCAGGGGGAGTGGGAGAGGGAGAAGCAGGCCTCCCGGCCGAGCAGGGAGCCCGATGCGGGGCTCGATCCCAGGACCCTGGGATCATGACCTGAGCCGAAGGCAGATGCTCAACGACTGAGCCACCCAGGTGCCCCTGTCTTGAAATTCTTAATAATTTGTGAACAAGAGGCTCAGCATTTTCATTTTGCACTGGACCCTACAAGTTCTGCACCTAGCCCTGCTGGTGTATATTCATCAGTACATACACTCACATTAAGCACTTCTATACAAGAGTGTGTACACTGCACACACACACACACACAAGTACAAATATGTGCACACACCCCCATATACAGCAAGAGTCCCCTCATCCCTCCTGCACCCTCACTGCAGCACACACATGACCCGAAGGACCGTGACCACTCACCAGTACCCCTCAGACCCCTGCAGTTCGCCCACAGCCTGTTGGCACAGTTCGATTACCTCTACATTGGGGGGCAGCAGAACAAAGCTCTGGGTAAGGGGCAGGATGGGAAAGCAGCTCGTTTCCTCTGTCCCCTAGAGTTCCCAAACCTACAGCTGGCTTCTCTCATTGGCCGGAGACCAGCAGCTGGGACCAGAAGAAAGGGAGAGCTTGGGAAGTGGAGAGATCAGTGGGAAGGGAGCAGAGCATGGGGTAGAGAGGGAGACAGACAGCTAGAAAGAATGAGAACGGTAATGGCGTCTCCAGGCCGAGTGAGCCAGACCAGCGGTCCCCTAAGAATTTAAAAGGCCTTGGACTCAAAAAAGTAATAGCCCTGTCCTCCCCTGAAAGCACGCCCACCCGACCCGAGGGAGGCAGTCACAGGAACCCCACCCCCTCTTCTCACCAGCTATGTGGCCCCGTGGCCCCGGGGAATCCACTCAACTTCCCAGCTTCAGCTTCCTTCTCCAAACGGGGAAAACAGCCGCATTGGAGGGCTATGAGGTATGCCTGGATATCGTGGCCTCGCCGCCTGGATTCTCCCCAGCCTTCAACATCTTGTCTCCTTGTCAAGCCTAGGAATCCAATCCTTGGTTCCAGAAACTCCAGACCCCTCATTAACGGCAGATGTTCAGACGTGTTTGTTTCCCGTCTTTTCCCCTCCTTTCCTGGCCAGATACAGACGTGACAGGTAGACACGGTCCATCGCCCACCATCCCTTCAAGGACCTTCAGCGTCCTGAGGCCCCTTTGGATTCAAACCAAGCAGGACCTCAAGGCCTTGAACCTTTTCTTCCTCCTCTACTTTCTGCCCCCAATCCTCACCTTCCCTATTAAAAATTGTTCCAGGCTCTGCCACTTCCCTGAGGGCCCAACAATCTGTTAGGTGGTACCAGGCATTAAGGAGTTAACCGGGAAACAAATCCGCTCCAAGCAGTGTCTCTTTTTCCCTAAGAGATGTAGGAACTAGCTCCCTTGACACAGGAGAACAGAAGTCCCTTGCTTTGGTTGCAGAGTGAGGGCAGTGGCCCTGTCCCCCTTACACCCACCCGTGCGGAGAGAGGAAGGGCTGCCCGAGTGGCTGCCACCAAAAACCTGGATTTCATTAGAATTCAGACACGGGTGTAGGTCCCTCAGGTCACCATACACACTCCCTTGGTTTACGGAGAAGGAAACTGAGGCACTGATGAGTAAAATGACAGGGGACAGGGGCCTGTGGTCTTTCTGCCATGCAGCCCCCGTGAAACAAAATACAGAGCGTCCTTCCCCACCAGCCCCAGCTCTCCTGCACACAGCGGGTTCCCATTCCTCAAGCAGGTTGGAGGCCAGCCAGGGAGTGGGGGATGCAGGCTGGTCACCAGGTGCCCCTTGACAGGGAGGAGGGGGCAAAGCAAGGGATCTGGCACGCGATTCCCATTCTACTTCACCATTTACCGTCTATGGAACCCTGACAAGCGCCTGATCCTCCACAGCCTCGGTTTCTCCCTCGGAAAGTGGGCGTGATGTTCCAACAACTTTCCTACAGCTGTTGGGAGAACTACATTCAATGAGAGAGGGGATGCAGGAGCCCTTTGTACCAGTTCAGTGAGGTGAAAATAAAGACTTTTTTATTGGCTTGCTTAATGATATCTAACTGGGACATGAAGATAGAAGAAGGGCCTTGACTTGGTGATGACGGGCAAAAAGTCCTCCTGCCCAGACAACACCTTTGGGGCAGCTCACAAAGAAGCCCTTCCCATCACGACGATGGGAATAGTCCCCTCTTAGGTGGGCACATGCCTTGACCAGTTAGGGGTAATTTTTCCCCCAAGAGATGTGGAAACTAGCTCCCTTGCCCCATGAGAACAGAAGTCCCTTGCTTTCGTTACAGAGCAAGGGCAGCTACATTGGTGAACCTGTGGTGTTCCTGTGTCACGTGGTCCTCAGCGGGTCCTCTCTGTGCCCCGTTCATGACCACAGCTCCTTCCTGAAAAGGAAGCTCCAGCCACCAAACTTAGTAGGAACAGACCAATTCCTGATTGGCTGGCCTAGCCCAGTATCTGGCACAGAATAGGTCAAAAACGTGTGTGGAATAAATGTATGAATGGTGAATTTGGGGTCTTCCCACACCCTTGACTCATAAGTTTTAAAATCTACCAGAAATCCCCTGCACTGCAGAGATATGCCCAGCAGGCGGGCCCCTCTGTGGGAAAAGCCATTAGTCAAGGCTAAAGGTAAGGGGGCCCTTTCACACATGCCATCCTGGAAGGGTTCCAGACGGTAAACAGATGACCTTGCCCTCTAATGCCTGCCCCCACCCCCCACCAGCATGGGGTCCAGACTCTGACGCAGGGTCCTCCGCAAATAGATGCCGTTTCCATGGGAACTGAAACCCCAGTTTGTTTTTCCCTCCAAGGCACTCTGTAATTTCCAGCACATTTCTGTGCAACGTCAGCTTCGTAAGCTCACGGCAAGCTGCTCCTCTGCGTGTGAGTCCAGAGCAGGGCAGCTGAGCGGACCCGGAAAGACCACAACGAGGCTCCTCTCCCAGAAGGGTCTCTAGGGGCGGCAGGCGCCAATCTCTGCCTGCCTCCCCAGGGCACAACGGTGCCCAGCAGGGGGGTAGAGCCAGAGATGAGTCCCGGGAACTCCCCTGGGAGGCTGGGGGGGGGGGGGGGCGGGGGGGGGCTGGACGGGGGCTCATTTCCAGTAAGAAGTAGGAGGGATGCACAAGGTCTCAGTCTGGAAGCTTGGGCCCCAGCGATGGGTAACAGATGATTTCTGGCTGCAGGGGGAGGGGAGGTTGTGCTCTCAGCAGTTGGGTCATCAACTTCTATTGTCTGAGCCTCTGAGGAAGCTGCCAGGAAGCAAAAGCAGAGTGGAGGACGTGGGAGCTGGAGGGGGTGTGACTGGTGGACGAGGCAGTGGTGATCTTAAAGGCCAAGATGAGAAGTATATGGGGTGGGGGAAATGGTGGCTTGCCGGAAGATGGTCTGCTCTCTGTCCCCCGGCCATTCGGGCTGAGGGCCTGGGTGGCAGGTCCTTCCCAAGTCAAGCCCTGAGATGACCAGAGCTCGGGAAAGACCCAGAGCGGAAGGACCCAGTGAAGCCCGCCTGACCCAGCCATGGCCCAGGGTGGCTGAGGCTCTGCTTCCTACGCACCCCCCACCCAAAAGGGTGGCAGGTGCATGGCCCAGGCCCCCTCAGGGGCCCCGAAAGGGGAGTGTGAGGCCAGGGCAGGAGTTTAGATGCCTCTGAACTAGGTCCTTGACCTCACCCGCTCTCTCTCTCTGAGCACCTTCCTCAGCAACTCAGGGCTCCAAGGGCTGTCGTGGGCAAGGTGAGGAAGCTGGTGTGAAAGTGCTCCATGCCCTCCGTGGCTGCCATTATTACTTGTGGGGGGAGCCCCACGCCACCCTGCTTCAACCCCAGAGCGGTCCACACTGCCCGCCCCTCCTGCGGAGCCCTGGCCACAGACAGGGTGACTGCCTGCCTCCCTGCCGGCCCAGTTCCCCGATTACTCAGCAGCGTCTACCAGGCAGGCCTCACCCCCGGGGAAGGTGGTTTGGACCCCGAGGAAAGGGGGGAAGAATGCTGAAAGGGAATGGGGATGTGGCCAGCGTGTCCTCTCCTCAGACTGGCAGCCATGCCTCTGCTTTCTGGCGACCCCGAGGCCTGGAGAGCCAAGCGGTGGAGGCCTGGGGGCCCCAGACCCTGGCCTCACCCTCCTGCCCTCACACATCAGCACTTGGAGGCCACGGCCGCTCATGCCACCGCCCCACTGCACCGTGTGGTTAACGACAACAGTCAAACCACTGACCTGATTTTCTGCAAAAAGGAAAAGATAATAGGGCACTTCCACGTGGGTGGTGGCGCACACACGCGCGCGCATTCACACACGCACAATGGAAACTTTCTCTGTCTCCTTGACAGGAACCCAGCCCTGAGAGAGAAAGGGAGAGACTGAAGTCTGTGTACCCGGAGCTTCCTGGAGTACAAAGCTCGGTGTTTACCTGCGGTGAGAGGCCTGAGTTCCCAGAGCCCTCCCGCATGAGCAGGGCGGGTTTGGCGGGCCTCCCCCGCGGTAGACCGTGCCTCCAACATGACCTGAGTCTCTGGGGGTGTGGGCTGTTCTGCCAGGACACTGAGCTCGGGCACGGTGGGGCCGTGCGCCATGCCCCGAGCTCTGGCACTGTGCTAGGGCCCATCAAAGGGATGAATAAGATCCCCAACCCCCAAAAGGGGGTATAGGGCCCCAGAGGGTCCTCATGGGCATAGCGCCCAGAGATCCCAGCCCCCTGCCCCACCCCAGAGAGGTCCTGGGTAGAAATACTTGTCAAAGAAGAAAATGTTTCCATCCCCGCACTTTCTCTAAACCCAGAGTCCCAAGGACCCAAACAAAAATATCCTGGGGCCAGAGTCCCCCACTTAGAAGTGATGAGGTCTCCTCATGGTTAAGTTTGCAGGGCTGGGTAACTTATTATTCTGAATCACCATCAAAGGGCAGTTGCCTTCCCCCAGCCTGCCTGGAATGGCACCCAGGGGAGCAGCTGAGTAGGTGAGTTCAGCCCTTTGGCCACCCACCACCACGTGGTCTTAGAGACGCACAGTGTCAGAAGGAGGAGGAACACCAGAGGTCACCGGCCAGCACCATAGGGACATCCCTCAGGCCTGGAGAGGCCCCTGCACCCTGCTCCCAGTTATCTACCCGTGCCACGCAAATGTGGTCCTGAGCCAGCAACATCAGCAGCGCCTGGGAGCTTATAGGGAATGCAGATGCTCAGGCCCAGACCTTTGAAATCAAAATCTGCACTTTTGACAAGATCCTTCGTTGACTTCCCAGCCCAGGCCTACACCTCCTAGGAGTTGTGTTCTGCCCAAGAGAGACTGCAACCAGCCCACCTCAGTCACCACTGCCTTCTTTCCCCAGAGAAAAGTCAGCCAAGGTGGATGTAGTCATAACCTCAGAGGGTCCTAGCTGCCTCTGTTCAAGATGAGCAGGAGAAGTCCAATGCCCTATCCTGCCTCTCACCCCACCCCTCTCTCCACCTTCCAGACTCTACGCTTCTGGAAGCATGGAGCGGTGGTGGGCAGTGGGCCACATGCAGGGTCTCATCTGGTCGGACCAAACCTTTGAAGTTCTTCTAGCTCACCCACTTGCTGGCAGTCGATGGTCACAAAGGTGACCCCGTGCTCCAGCTGTGCCTACCCCTGTCCTTTGGCGTGTGTCCCCTGGTTAGCCCTATTCTGGACTCCCTTGGTTGGCTCCCTAAGCCCAGATGAGAGCCAAAGCGCAGGCCTCCACTTCCTGCTGGCAATCAGCACTCCCGCCGAGCTCCAGCCGACTTCAGGGAGGGGAGTTCAGTCGGTAAGAAGGCTGTTTGACTGAACCGGAAGGCCCTTAACAGCTATGGAGGCCCCGAGAGTGTGAATATCATTGATTCCTTTATTGTTAGTAACATCTTCTTGTGAATTAGCTACTGGCAGAGGTGGGATGGGACATCTGGCCTGTGACGTGTTAGGAGACCTGGTCTCAGGAAGGGGAAAGCACAGGTCTGGCTTGTCACCACCCCCCCACACCCCCCCGCCCTCCTCCAGCCAACCACTCCTGCTAGGGCAAAGGATGCAGGAGGAGCCTCCACCCAGGGGTCTGTGCCGGTGGGGGGTGAAGTCACCAGTTTCCTGTTTGCCCCTCTCTCCCGACCGAGGATTTTGAGGGGTTGTTATGAGGAGGGGGGCTATCACTGTCTACCCACGGGTCTCCTGCCTCAGTACTCTGCCTTCAATGCAGGCATCATATTCCCCAGAATGGAAGGAAGGAAGGAAAACTGATATGTGTTAGCCACCGCGCTGACCGTGTAACCACGAGCTCATGCGGTTCTCACAACACCGCGAGTTGGTACTATTATATTCCCATTTTGCAGTCAAGGAAGCTGAGGCTGGAGGCAGTTAATAATGTGCACAGAGTCACCCAGCTGATCAATGGCAGAGCCAGGATGAGAACCAACTTCCGTCTGATTCCCCCACTACCTGCCAGGGCTAGCGAGGTGGGGTCATGAGTCCGTTCGCTCTCACCCTGAGACCAGCCAAAGGAGGTGGCAGCTCAAACACGTCCCTCCTCATGGACTTTGGACCAAAACTGGCAAAATGAACCTCCATCCTGAAGCCCCCTCCCCGCTCTAACAGTCTTCCTGGAGAAAGTTTACAAAAGGGAAGAGATGGCAAGCCAGCCTGAGTAGCACCTGCTGGGGCCTTGGGCCCAGTGGCTGCGCCAGCATGAGCTTAGGGCCCAGAGATTCCAGCGCCCCCACCCCGTGGCCTCACGCCCAGGAGATCACAAGCCCCTGGTGCCGCAGAGCTCCTAGTGGCTGGACGTCACAATGGCCAGAACGCCACAGGTCCCAGGGTCCTGGCAGGAGGGCCGGTGAAGGAGCCAGCGAGGGCCTCAGCTGCGGGCTCCCTTGCCCCAACCACGGCAGGCACACGGTGAAAAGGAGCAGGGGCAGTTTCACCAGGCTGGCCTGCCCGCAGCACCAAATAACAGATCCTCCCCTTCCCCCACCCTTGCCAATCCCAATATTTAGGAAACTAATATTTATTGAAGTAAGCCAGGGTGTTTGTCTTCTTTTACCCATGAGCAATAGGTGCTATTATGTTCATGTCACTTTGAGGAAACTGAGGCCCAGAGGGGTTTATCCAAGTGCCGAAAGTCCCACAGCTGGGGGATGCAGAAGCCAAGAGGCAAGCCCAGGCTTCTCTGGCTCTCACTCTCCACTCCAGGCTGATACTTCCTCCAGGACCTCAATCCTTTTTTTTTTTTTTTTAAAGATATTATTTATTTATTTGAGAGAGAGAGAGCATGCAAGAGCCAGCTTGCACAAGCAGGAGGAGGGGCAGAGGGAAAGAGACAAGCAGGCTCCCCGCTGAGCAGGGAGCCCAATGTGGGGCTCAATCCCAGGACCCTGAGATCATGACCTGAGCCGAAGGTAGACGCTTAACCTTCTGAGCCACCCAGGCGCCCCGTGGAGCTCAGTCCTTTAAAAGTGAGCTGGACTTGATCCTTGAGACCAGAAGCAGCATCTCCCCCTGCAGAATCTTCCGGCTCCCTCAGTGTGGTCAGCGCCACGGCAGGCCTGACTTATGCACTGCCCTGCAGGCTGGTGGAGCATCCCAGCACGGGGCCAGGGCAGCTGGAAAGGTGCCTCCCACATAAAGAGTGGGCCGCCAGTTCCCTCACCATCCTTCCTCTGCTCAGAAACTTCACGAGGGTCCCACTGCCTCTCAGTGAAACACAGCCTTCACATTCGAGCGCTCCTCTGTCTAACCCCACCCTCCTCAGTGTCCCCCTGACTCCCCATCACCCCTTCTGTTTCGGCGAAACTGGACTGGCCTGTGTCCCCCCACCGAAGCCTGCATTTCCCTTCCTCTCCTCCTTTGCTGGGCTCTTTCTTCCCGCCTGAAATCCCCGCCCAGGCATCTTCACCCGTCAGAGTCCTGTATCTCCTTCGTGACCCATTACAAATGCCTCTTCCTCCAACGCACACATTAATGTGAATCCCCCTTGCCGTAGCTCCCTGGGCGTCTACTTCACAGGTTTACACTTCTCTAGAGAATATCACATTCCCCCGGTCTGTCGTGAGCTCCTAGGGCAGGTGCCTAGCAGGCCTGGGTGGACCAGAATGACCATGGTATCTCCAGAGGGCCGGGGGGGCTCAAAACAAGACTCGGATTTCCTGGGGTGCAGGGTGTTCCTGAGCAAGGCCCTACCCCTCTCTGAGGCTGGTTAGAGGTGCTAGCTCTGTCACCAGGAATCATGAGAAATCCGGGAACAGTGAGTAGAGCCAAGGAATGTCCCACCCACGGCATCTGGAGCCACTTCCTTCCTGGAAGGAGAACAAAGCAGAAAGAGGAGATAAAACCTCCCCCTGCACGGAGGGTATGGAGGACTAGGCCCCAAGTGGGCAGATCTCTAAGAAAGAAGGCTGCCAGGTGACAGTCGGGGGACCTGAGAGGCCCCTAGGAGAAGGGTGGGGATTGGGTCAGCCCAAGACCCCTTTTCCTCTGTTCCTTCCAGCCTCTCTTCTGGGAAGCCCAGACTTTCCTCCCCCACCTCCTTTGTCTTTCTCCTTCCTCACCTCCTCCCCTATCTCTCCCTCTTGTCTCCATGACCACCTACCCCTGGACTCCACTGCAGAAAGACCATGCATGACTCTGCATTTCCACCCCCTTATCTTGACATTCCAGACCTTCCTAGTGGGCTGCCAACACACCTCTCCACCCCTTTCCGCCTCCGACTCTCCTCTCCCTGAGCTTTCCTCCCTCCGGACTCTGTCCATGTGATTCCTGTTGGCTGCAATGAGCTCTCTGCATCTCCCCCTGTGGCTGTCCTGCCTCTCCTTCAAGACCCTTCAGAGTTCACTGCCACACACACACACACACACAAGTCACAATACATCACCCCTTTTGCTAGGCTCCCACTGGGCTTTCGCTCCCACCCAATGCTTACTACACTCTACCCTGGATGGGAATAATAATAATAACAGTAATAGAAATCTTTGTTTACCAGAGTCTGCCTCCCCTTCGGTCGTACAGAGAGTCAACACTGGGGAGTGGCTGCCAGCCCAGGATGACATTTCCCAACCCCCGTGGCATTAAGATAAGGCCACGTGACTCACCAATAAAACGTGAGCAGAAATGCACTCCGGGGCCAAGGCAGGTAAGTAGGTGATGGGCCTTCTCTACACTCTCTTCCACACCCACTGCCTAGATGCCCATGACCAAAGCAACCTTGGCACAGTTGTCAGCACCTGGTCTCCACACGAGCCCCACTGCCAACCAGGGATTTCCTGAGACCATTACAGGAGCAAAAACCAAACTTCTATCGTCTCTCAGCCATGACACATTCTTGGGCCTATTTGTTACACCAGTTAGCCTATTCTGACCAATACAAGCAGCTACCAATGTATTGAGCACCCACTATACGCCAGCAACCTTCTCGAGTGCTCTCACATTCATTATCTCAGTTAATCCTCACATCACCTCTATGAGGGAGCTGCTGGTGAGTCCCCATTTTATAGATGAGGAAACTAAAACTTAGAAAGATTAAGTAACTTGGCCCAAGTTACCCAGTTAATAAGCTTCATTCTAACTGAAACCAGACAGCAGAGTCACCTACAGTGAGTTTGATACATGTCCGATACCCCCCACCCCAGGGTACTGTCACTGGAAGGTTCAGGGTGGTGTTCTAGTCACATCTTCCCCCCCCCCCCCACAGAGACAAGTGTCTGAGCCACACTAGATATACTTAAATGTAAATGCTTTTTAGTTCCTATTTTCCAAAAGCCTGCTAGGTCCTACACAGAGTGGGGGGCACTGCACATATGCCAACTCGAATCACCCCAGAAACCTGGGCTGATCTGGAAGGAGGCTCCAGGAAGTTAAGTGACCTGGCCAAGTAGAAGGAGCTCTCACCTCCACTCTGCCCCCAGGAGAAAACCTCACCTTCATTCCACCTCGCCCTTGTCAGGTCACTTCTGACCCCCCTGGGGGTTTCTAGCAAGGCAGGGGTGGGAAATGAAGGCACACACGCACACATGTGGGTGTGTGCGCACACAGCCTACGTGGGTATATCAACCTCTATCATTCAGTCTGGTGAGGAAGGGGGTGGAGTATGACAGAAGAGTAGAAGGAAAGAGCATTCCTCAGGCTGAGGGAATAAAAGATCAGAAAACATCAAGGTCGACAGACACTGTAGATATCATGGCCAACTTACCCCTGGCTTACCCCAGGAGGAAACAGGCCTAAAGAAAAGGACTAGCTCAGTGAGTTGGGGCTAAAATCTGCACTTCTAAAACCCCGCAAGTGCTCTTTGCACAAACCCCTCTGCCGCAAAGCTTGGGGAGGGGCTATGGCATCCCCAGTTTCGTGGCTCAGCTCACGTCACCTCCTCCAGGCAGTCTTCCTTGGCATCTCTGCCACTTCCCTGTACTGCAGTGGTTTACCCATCTGTCTCACCCACTAGACTGGGAGAGGGCAGGCACAGATTCTGTCTTTGTCTCTGTTGTATCCCCAGACCTCGGGAGACCTGGCACATAGTAGGCGCTCAGTAACTATCTGTGGAACTGAAAGTCCAAATGAGCAAATGGATAAACTGAGTGATTATATGTGCTCTTATACATAATAATGGCCTCATGTCTACACAGTGCTTTGACTTCTTAAACCAGATACTCTCTATGGAACCCCTGAGACCCCTGTGACAAGGAGAGTGGTATTGAGCATACGCCCATATGCACACGTACACACATGCAAACCAGGACAAGCAGCTCCCATTGGTGTATAAGTATAAGTAGATAGAGACCCATCCCCTTTTTAGCCAGTGAGGAGGATGTCATGACGTGCTATTTCCTGGTTTATCTGCAGAAATGGAGGCCTCCCCCACCCTGAGACACACAAACACACAAACACACACACACACAGGTATCTGGTCCCTCACACATGCAGGGCTGGCTTTCCCCTTTGGGTGGGCGGGGGGGAGAACAAGAGAAAGCCAGCTGTCCACAAGGGGGCATCCAGAGACCATTGGACTCAAGGTCTCAAAGCCAAGATGAGACAAGGAAACCTTCGGGTACAACGCAAGAGCCTGGTGGGGTCTCGTGCAGAAGCCCAGAGGAAGAGGTGGTCAGTCACTAGAGAAACAGGACCAAAGGATGAAGTCCGCGCCTCAGTCACTAGATAATAGAAATGGTAATAATGATAAATATGAGGGATAAATAATAATATTTATTCAGTGTTTACCATGTGCTGTCCCATGCACTGACCTGATCACCTAACATGTAATAACTCATTTAATCCTCATCTCACCTCTGCGAGGTTCAGTATTGCTATAATTCCTGTGTGATAAGTGACAAAAATGTCTCAGAAAGATTAAGAGCGCAGTCAGAGTTTGAACTCAGGACCTGTTGCCCACGGTTGACACTGTTAACTGCTCTGCCCCCTTGGCATGAGACCTGCAGACCTCCTACTTCTCAGCACAGGACCCCATCCTGCACCCCACTGGCCTCGTCTGTGAGGTAGTTTTCAAAGGTCCTGGAAGTTGATTTCCCAGGAATGAATAGCTTGTTGCCCTGAAGCTACCGCCTCATATGTTCTAAACTGTTGACATTGGTTGGCATAGTTCCTTTGAAAGCAATAAACATCTCAGAGCAACACCCATAAAGCTGTTTCTCTCCCTTTGACCCAATAATCTCATCCTTAGGACTTTATTCCAAGGAAATAATTCCAATGGAAGCCCAGTGTTATCTGCATAAATGTGTGCACTGGAGTCTTTTCTTTAAAGGTCAAAAACTGGGAACCAGAGTAGGGAAGTGGTTTAGTAAACTGGGACATCAACACAATGGGCAATCAGGCCTGGAAAACTGCAGCTGGTTGCCTGTGACGGAAATGGGGAATGCTTTTACTGTACGCTGTCACCACCATACCCCCCCTCACTAGCGAATTCAACTAATCACGCTGATCAGAGACACAGAGAGGGAGAGAAATCTCTGCTCGTGTTCAAAATAGATTCTTAGCCTCCACCCCCCCCCGAGGAAATGGCAGAGAAGCTGAAATGCAGCAACAATATCAAGCTAAATGATTCGTGGCTTTTGAGTTTCCGAGGCCCCAGATCCTGATGACATAGAGGAATTTCAGAGTGATTTTGATTATTGGTTATAGGTGATTTTCATTTTTCACACTGTGTTGGAATAGAATTAAGTGATGTGATTCTTCATATTAAATTTTGTGAAGGTAAAAAAAATAAAATAAAATAAATTCTGCAAAGGTAATTGGTGCGGTTTCTCTTTTCTGGCTGGACCCCAGTGGACACATACACAGACCGTGGACCCTGATGTACGATATCTCTCCCTTATTAATAAGTGGGGGGAAAAAAGAAGATTTCAAAATTAGTGTGCCCACCATGAGTTCAAATTACATGAGGATATATGTTAGGATGGTGACAAGTGTGGCTGGATCATACTTGGTATTAGTGACCTATTGCTGCAAATTACCCTAAAGTTTAAGTGTCTTTAGCCAACTTCTATTATCGCACAGCTTCTGAAGGTCATGAATCCAGGGGAAGCTTAGCTGAGTCCTCTGTTTCAGGGTCTCTCTCAGGCAGCCACCAAGGTGGGTCAGCTCAAAGCTCCACTGGGAAAGCGCCAAGCTCACTCACGTGGTTGTTGGCTGAATTCAGTTCTTCGTGGGCTGCTGGACCGAAGGCCTTGATTTCCTCACTGCCTGTTGGTGGGGGGACTCCTCTGCACATGGCCACCTCCTAGGGCCGCAGCTTGCTTCAGCCGCACAGGTGAGATAGACAGTCACAGAGAGGGGCTTCGAGCACAGTGGAAGTTACGGGCCTCACTGACCTAACCTCGGAAGTGACATTCTTTCACTTTTGCCATACTTTATTCATTAGAAGCAAGTCACAGGGTCCAGCCCACACTCGGAGGGAGGGGACTACACAAGGACACATGGTATACCTACCACATACTTCAGCACTTTGAGCATCTTTTCAATAACAAAAACAGTATTTTCGACATTACTTGTCTAATATGGAGATTTTCTAAATCTGCCAACAAACTCCCACACCCGTTTCTCACAGGCCGCCGTGCAACGTCCCCTGCCCCCATGGAGCTAAGGTCCATGCTGTCGTGGAATCTGATTCCCACCTCACCTAGCAGAGAGGCCCAGCCTAGTGAGTACATCCCAGACTTGAGGAGGGCAGGGTAGCCATGTGAGAATGGGGCAACCAGACACTTGCGGAAGCCAGCGAGGCCTGGCTGGGAGTGGCCTCATCGCTCTCAGGCTCGACTCCCCCTTCCTTGTCAGCCCTCTGCACTCCAGCCACAGCGGCTCCTCCCTGGTCTCAGACAGGCCAGACCTGCCTTCCTCCCTGCATGAGCTTGTGCTCTTGCCTCTCCTGGACCCCCTAACTGCCCCAAAGCCTCACCTGCCTAACCCCTACTGAAACTTCAGCCTCTGCCTGGATGTCATCTCCTGGCAGGGGCGTCCCCTGAGCATCCACACTAGGCCAGGTCCCCTCCCTGGAGATTTCTGATGCTGACTCAGAAGAGCATTTCCAACAAGCCCTGGGGGATTTGTTAAGTAGTACAGGTTTGGGAGACCCTGCCCACTGCTGTCACATGCACCCACAGCATTTCCTTCTTCATCTCACTGGGCACACAGGAGACTGATTAGTTAATTCCCTGAGGGCCGGGTCCACGTCTGTCTTGCCCAAGCCAAGTGGGGGTGAATGGGGAAGAGAGGGGGCAGGCCAGAGGGAGAAAAGCCGGGGGAGAAGGGGAGCAAAGGAGCACTGATCTCTCTGATGTGGACAGGAGGGAGGCTCAGCTTGTTCTGGGAGAGGCGTGCCCTGCAGGACATCTGGGTTCCACTGAGAACTTGCAGAATGCTAGGGGAGAATCAGAGATCTAAGACAAAGGGATCTAATCTAATCTCTGATCTAAGTCAGAGATCTGGAAGACAAAATCTTCCAGAATTCCTGCAGAAAATCAGGATCTTTGGGTTCCTTCAGGTATAGCGTGGGTCGCCCACAGCCCCAACATTTAGGGTTGCCAGATTCAGCAAATAAAAATACAGACGCCCCGTTAAATTTGAATTTCAGGCAGGCAACAAAGAACTTTTTAGAATAGGTCTGTCTCAAATATGACACAAACATCTTGTATTTTATCTGGCAACCCTGCCAAGGTATGAATTAAGTCTGAGGACACCGAGGCTGGATTCTATGATTATTCCGAGGGGTTTCTGGAGAAAAGAACGAATTCTAGGGCTCCCCTCTCCAAACAGGACCAGGGCCCAGCCATACTGCTCAGAAAATGGCACAATTACAACACAACATTAGAAGCAACCTAAATATCCTTCAAGAGGAGTGTATTCGTTTCCTAGGGCTGCTGTAACAAATACCACAGAGTGGCTTAAAATAAGAGCGATTCATCGCCTCAGAATTCTGAAAGCTAGAAGTCCAAAATCAAGGTGTCAGAAGGGTCCTGCTTCCTCTGGGACTCTGGGCAGAATCCTTCCTTGCCTATTCCTAACTTCCAAGGGTGGCTGTCAATCCTTGGCGCTCCCTGGCTTGGGGCTGCATCACGCCAGTCTCTGTCTCTGTCATCCCATGACGTTCTCCCTCTGTGTTCCAGAAAGCAGCTCTGTCTCTTGTCTTCTTATAAGGATACCAGTCATATTGGATGAGGGTCCATCCTAATCAAGTGTGGCTTCATCTGAACTCAATCACATCTGTAAAGATCCTATTTCCCAATAAGGTCCTATTCCCAGGTACCAGGGATTAGAACTTCAACATACCTTTTGGGGGGGGTGTCACAATTCCACCCATAACAAAGAGAATGTGTAAATTAGGAATCAATACATAGAAGGAGATTCATTATAGACTTTTTTTTTTTAATTTTTATGTATCTGACAGAGAGAGACACAGCGAGAGCGGGAACACAAGCAGGGGGAGCGGGAGAGGGAGAAGCAGGCTTCCGGCCGAGCAGGGAGCCCGATGCGGGGCTCGATCCCGGGACCCTGGGATCATGACCCGAGCCGAAGGCAGACGCTTAACGACTGAGCCACCCAGGCGCCCTAATTATTTTTCCATTATAGACTTTTGAGTGTAAAAAAAAAAAAAAAACAAGGTCAAGGAAACATGCATACATCGCGTGATCCCCTTTTTGGTCTTCTACAAAACCTGTATTTGAGCCTTTACGTGTAATTATTACTTATGTGTTAACTCATTCAACTAATATTTACTGAGCACCCACCAGGAATACTGCAGTGAATAAAGCAGGTCTCGTCCCTGCCTTCCAGGAGCCTACGATTGGGTGTGCAGCTTGCTGGAAGGAAACACATCGATCCACTGTTTCTATTTCCAAGCGAGCTTGGAGAGAGAGAAGGAAAGATGTTTTCCCTTCAATTTATTTTTTCTGTACTGCTTGAATTTTTATAACAAGCATGTTAGTAGTTTATAACTTTCAAAAAAAAATGCTTAGCCATTTTTTAATCCAAAAAGCCGGCCCTTTGGAAGCTTCTCTGCTATGTCTTCCTGAGCACAGTGGTTCTGACGAAGTCTGTGGCCCCACCTTGTGTGACTGTTAGACCAGCCAGCAAGGCTTTCCCTGAGCGTGGGTAAGCGATACCCAGGAGGAAGTTTATATACAATCCAGTCATTCATTTATTCAAACTGTTTTGATGAGGAGTGAGATACTTGCAACTATACATTTATTTATGTGCTTATTTGATGTCTGTCTCTCCTACTAGATTCTAAACCCCAAGATGGCAGGGTCATCATTTTTTTTTGTACAATATTGTATAACCAGCCTCCAATGCAATGTTCAACACACGTTAATTAGCTACTCAATAAAACTGGGTTGAATGAATGAAAGAATATCTTTTTTTATATTTTATTTATTTATTTTTTTATTCTTATGTTAATCCCCATACATTACATCATTAGTTTTAGATGAAGTGTTCCATGATTCATTGTTTGTGCATAACACCCAGTGCTCCATGCAGAATGTGCCCTCCTCAATACCCATCACCAGGCTAACCCATCCTCCCACCCCCCTCCCCTCTAGAACCCTCAGTTTGTTTTTCAGAGTCCATCGTCTCTCATGGTTCGTCTACCCCTCCGATTTCCCCCGCTTCTGAATGAAAGAGTATTAAAGCTTGGGTTGGCTCCTATCCTTCACCTAGTCTAACACACTTACTTTATAACTGGCAAAACTGAAGGCCCGAAAAGTCAAGTAAGAGCAAGTAAGTGGTAGCAACACCTAGAAGAGGCCTGTCGCTCTCAATCCAGCCTCTGACCCTGAAAAAAAAAAAAAGTGATACACATTTTATAGTGAGATCAAAAGACATAACCAATTAAGTATAGAGAAGGACTGTGTAATGATTATCAAAATTTTAAACCACTGTTTTCATCTAACTGTGGCTTTTTCCACTGGGGCTAACTATTCAACAGATGTTGGGTGTTGCGGGTGCTAGTTAATCACACCCCTCAATTTTCCAAGTTCTGATCCAATTGAGAAATAGTCACAGGAGACAAGTAGGGATTAAAATGTCAGCTTTATGGCTGGTCCAAATGGATTAGAGGATGTGGCTTGGACCCAAGACCCAAATGGGCTTCCTTTTCCTTCTCCCCTGATTTGACCTTACCCACCCACTCACAGCAGAGCAGCTGGACAATTGAAGTCCTCTCAGGCCAGGGCCGGGCCTGCTCTGCTGCTCATCGCCTGGAGGAGGCAGGAGCAGGGAGAGCAACATGCCACTTGCAGGTAGGTCAATCCCAGAGCAAGAGCCAGGAACAGGCTGAGCAATGCACCCTTGATACCTTTTCCCTGCCCCACCAACCCAAGAGGTCATTCCCCCTCTCACACGGAGGCACCAGGAAGGGGGTGGCGAGAAAGTCGAAAGGTTTCTTCCCAATACTTCCAAGAGGATGTAAGTTCCTGTTTTATGGGCTGATGGGAGAATGGGGAGAAGACAAAATTGTCCTCTTTAATGACAGCCTTCAATTCACTCAATACCTTTTCATAGAACCTAAACACCTCTGTGTTCCAGAAAGCAGCTCTGAGGTTAAAGATGGTGTCAGTTGAAAGGTGAATTTGCTGGGGGGTAAAAAAAAAAAAAAAAAGGCACAGAAAATTGAACTTAACTAATAAGGGATATATTTTTCCTATGCAACAGGAAATGCAGAGGTGGGCAGTCCTGGGTTGGTGTGAAGCTCCATGATGCACCCCGGACCAGCGCTCATTCTGTCTTTCTGCTGCACTTTCTTAGCAAGTGGCTTTTGTCCTCATGTTCACAGGATTTCTACTCCACGTCTAGGCAAGCCATCTATATTCCAGGCAGGAGGGAGAAGGACAAAGGGGCAGGCGAGTCTGTTCCTTTTATCAGGAAAATGATAGCTTGCCCGGGAAATCCATTCAGTACACATGTGTTTTCTCATTGGCCTGAACTGTGTCATTTGCCCTACCTCTCTGCAAGGGGACCTTTGAAATTTAATTTCTAACTTGGCAAGATTGAGTTCTTTCAAATAAAGGAAGACTAAGAACGAATACTGGATAGCAGTACGGAGGATGGACCTGCCACAAAGTCACCAAACAATGATGAAAGAAAACATAGAAAATATTGTCAAAGAATTGTTTCTTTAACAAAAAAAAAAATCTGGGGACGCCTGGCTGGTTCAGTTGGTGGAGCATGTGACTCTTGATCCTGGGGTCGTGAGTTTGAACCCCACGTTGGATGTAGAGATTGCTTGAATGAATGAATGAATGAATGAATGAAACTTTTAAAAATAAAAATCTAAATGGGTTGGGCTTATTGGGGAGGGGAGTAAACATTCAAAAGAGAGATTATCCCCTGTGCAAACACTGTCAGAGCTTTAAAAAGATTGGAAACAGTTCATTTTACAGTTAGCATAACCCGGATGCCTAAACCTAACAAAAACATACTAAAGTAATTAATTAATTAACTAACTAACTAATTAATTAAAACCACATACCAAGCTACCTTGCAGGCTGACAAAAATTCTGTTTTCCCCTTTTTTGGTTTCCCCCTATTTTTACTTCAGCCCATCCTCATCCTCAAATAACTTCCTAAGAAAGAGTATGTGGCAAGTAAACTTCCTCAGTCCTTATCTGTCTCCATATGTCTTTGATTTGCCCTGGTGCCTAATAAACAGTTTAGCTGGGTACTGAATTCTAGAGTGAAAATCATTTTCCTTCAGAATTTTGAAGATCTTGTTCCACTGTCTTCTGACATCCAGCACTACTGGTGAGAATCTGGTGCTTTTCTGATTTTCATTCCTTCATAGGTTACTTTTTTCTCTCTCTGGAAACTTTTAAGAGATGCCTTCTCATTTTCCTGAGTATTCAGAAATTTCTAAATCTTGTGTGTTCTTTACGCAGGAGGCTTGATGAGCTGTGTTCATCTGAAGACTTGAGTGTTTTTGGCCTGGGAAATTCTGTTCAATTATTTATTTGAAAATTCTCTCCCCTGCTTGCTTCTCCCTAAAATACTTACTCATCAAATGTGGACTTTCTGCATTGTTTTTTTTTTTTCTCTTATCTATTCTCTAATAAAATTTTGATTATTTTACTTTATGCTTTATTTTCTGAGAGATTACCCTGACTTTAACTTTCAATATTTCTACTGAATACTAGTTATATTTTTCATGTTCCAGGACTATTTTTTCCCCTAATTGTTCCCTTTTTTTTTAACACTACTCATGTTTTATAAATTCAGTGCCTTCTTGAATTCTCTTTTTAGCTTCTACCTATAAATTGTTTTGATTGCCTCAGAGGTCTTATTTTCAGTTTGTTTATCTTTGTCTTCCTATTTCATATTTCAGGCTTCCTTAAATAGCTTCTGGCTTGTGGTTGTCCATTCATATTTAAGAATCAAGCAGTAGAAAAGTTTCCTGGAAGCTTTGTGCACATGGATAAGAAGAGATGAATGGCAGGCTTTGTTTCAGAGTAAGCTGGTCTTTATGCTTTGGGATTTCCAAATGTCAGCCTGCGATGTGCTTTACTGGAGGATGCCACCTTCAAATCCAGCTTTCCTAGTCTTCCTCAAACTGTTCAATTTCTTTAAAGAAGACTCTCCATTTTAGGGGGAAGGAGTAATATAAGGGTACGGGGTAGAGCTGAGCACTCTGCATGCCTGGCTGTGCACTTTGCACACAAGGGTCAAGGAAGTTGATTGTCCCATTTACAAACTTTCAATTAAGCCCCCATCTTCAGCCACATATCCCCCTTGCCACCCTCCATCGCACCCAGCAAATCCAAGTCTCAAGCTTCTTCAGGCTTCTGTGGGCAGGTCAGCCCCCAGCTTGGCTGCAGACCCTGACAGGTGTATTCCAGACTGCAGCTCCCTCTATCCTGCTTCCTCAGTCCCCACTCCTCCATCAAACCACTCCTCCAGAAATGTGTTGAGGTTTCTCTTGTCCACAGATACCCTTCCCCTAACCCTTTTCTTTGGAAAGGTGTATATTTTTATTATTCTCCTAAGATATTTCTGAAGAAAGAGAAGATGATGTGCATTTAGCTGACCATCATGGACTAGAAGTCCCATCTGCCTTGTAATGAAGGCTGGTGGGCATGGGAGTGCGTTGTCTTTCACAATTTTACACGAATGGACCTCAGCAGACTGTGCAGTCTTCCTAATCAATGACACACTTACAAGAAATTCAAAAATATGCACAGACATGGAAGGAAAACTTTTTTTTATTACACAACATTTGAGTGTGTGTTGATGAAAATATATTTTAAATATGAAACTAAAATCAGACATGTCCCTAAAGCACCTCTTCAGAATCCTAAGTTTCATAGAATATGTTCAAGAAACCACTGGTCTAGTAAAAAGAACATGATTATTTGGATTCACACAAACTTGATTCAGAACCTGGTTCAATCATTTGTTCTCCCCAAATGTTAGTTTCCTCATCAATACCTACCTCCTTGATTACTGGGAGGATTAAATGAGATAATACACATGCAAAGCACCTAGCACAGAACCTGGAGATTAGTAGGAGCCCCATAAATGCTAATTATTCTTCCTCCTTCCCATCTCATGCTGAGCTACTCACCATGCCCCACTTTGTTCGAGCTATACCCACCTCCCCCTTCTCCACCTCTTGAGAACCTGCTCAGTCTTCAAGGTTCAGCTCAGACATTCCCACACTGACAGAGCCTTCTCTGACCCACCAGAAGATTCATTGTTCGCACCTCTGTTGTAGCTCCCATCTCTCTGCAAGTGAAAGAGCTGTGCACACCCCTGTCCCTCTGGCGAAGGATTCCTTAAATGCAGTATCCTGATCTTGTTCTTAAGATTCCTCCCTAGCACCCAATATGGTAGCTGGCACATAGTAGGCATTCAATAAATGTTTCAACAGATAAATAATTGAATTGCGACAAACTAAACCGGATTATGGACAGCCTTAAACAACAGCCAGGCTGAGACACAAAAACCAAGCCATGACCCAGACAGACAGATTCGGACTTGTCCACGTTGCAAACACCTCGTTCCTTTCTTGCAGGAGTTTCTGAGCTGTTGTCATAATGACCTGTGCCTCCAGCCCTGCCACTATGCCAAACGCAAGTAAACACGTTCAACTCCACGAGACCGAACCTTGGTTTGGCTTGGCCCTTGCCCTGCCCCGTGAGACAGTCAGGAGGACTAGACAGAGCTCACCTGGATTTATGGGAACCCACTGGGTGGGGATAGGATTTTTCATTCTCAAGAATGACATGTTTTGCTCTGGGGCTGGGCTGGGGCAGGATGCTTTCCCTGTTATTCTTCTCTTTACCTTCCCAGGCAGCACATGGCAGAAGAAAACATCTTGGGCCTGGACCTCTCCCCTCTCCTTCCCTCTACCTTCACCTCCCACCCAGGCAGGGTCAGGCCATTAGTCAGGCAAAATAGAGATGTGACACGATCTATAAGCAGGACCCTGTCCAGGGCCTCACACAGAGCCTGGGGGTGGATGGAAGAACACAGCCCACACGGGGAGTTGCTGGCCTAACGAAGAATACAAAGTCCCTCTCTTCAAGAAGCTCCCAGTCTAGGGGTACTGCGTGGCCCATTCAATTAAGTGTCCAACTCTTGATTTGGGCTCAGGTCATGATCTCATGGTTGTGAGATGGAGCCCCACATCAGGCTCAGCACTGGGCGTGGAGCCTGCTTAAGATTCTCTCTCTTCAGGGCACCTGAGTGACTCAGTCAGTTCAGTGTCTGCCTTCAGACTCAGGTCATGATCCTGGAGTCCCGGGATTGAGCCCAGTGACGAGCTCCCTGATTCTCCCTCTCCCTCTGCCTCCCCTCTCCTCCCCTCCTGCTCTCTCACTTGCTCTCTCTCTCTCTCTCAAGTAAATAAATAAAATCTTTAAAAAAAAAAAAAAAAGGTTCTCTCTCTCCTTCTCCCTCCCTTAAAAAATAAAAGCCCCCAGTCTAATGGGGTGGAGAGACAAAGCATAGCTCCCAGGCTGATGTGGTCACACCCACATCCAGGAAACACCCAGTCCAGTGCGGCCGACAGTGCACATGCACACAGGCATCATCCAAAACAGAGGGGATACAGCATGGGTCGTGGTGCCTCCTGTGTCCCTACTGTGTGCCAAGCATTTGACATATGTATCACTTTCAAGGTCATCACCCAAGTGGTCCAGTCTCAAGCGGTATTATCATCCACGAAAGCAACCCCCAAAAATGATAATTTTGAAATAACTCAGCTCGTTGATTTGAATGCCTGAACCCCAACAGAAGGGATTCATGAGCCACAGCCATGCTGTGTAGCTCTCCTTGCTCTCCCCGCCTGTCCTCCTTCAAACGTACCTCCTCTCTTAGCCCTGCCCCGACCCACTTTCCTCTCCATTCTACATCACATTTGCCCAACGATTATTCTGACAAGTCGGCACCGTCCTTAGAGGCTGAGGGGGGCGAAGCAAAGGAGTGAGCCAAGCCGAATCTGCTCCAATGCGCAGGGAGGAGGGAACCCCTGGGAAGGAACCCTCATGCCCGAATAATTTCCACCCTGTCACACACATATTGTCTCATCTAAGTCTCCCAGCCACTTCGTAAGGTTGGCGCTATCATCTCTACTCTATCGATGGAAAAACCTGAAGTTAGCAAATAACCTGTGACCAGCAGCGTGTCGTTGCTGAGTGGCAGAATGGGGACTTGCCCCCACCACGACTGCGGGCTCCCGTGCACAGGGAAACGTGATCACGAAAAGCACAAATACCAGTTGTTAGCAGGGTGCCCAGAGTGAAGGAGTTGGGTGACTCAGGACTTTGAGGGAATGCTTTGTGGAGAGCCTTCCCCAGGGTGTGGCAAACTCTTCAAGACCTCAGGATATGGATGTGTTTGTGTCTGTATGTGTCTGGGAGGTAGGTGAGGTGACCACAGGGAGTTCCACTCAGCCATGGTCCACTTCTTACAGCTCATGGTGTGGGAGGACATTCCATGCAGAGCCACTCATCCCGGGGAAATGCAGGGGGAGGGCTGTGAGGACACCTCCCACACTGAGAAGGATGCACAGGGAATCTCACTGAGGGTCAGAGCGGGCCAGGGGGACTCCTGAGAGTAGAATTTACTCAGGGTGTCTTGTCACAGAACGTGGAGACTCTGTCTCTGACAACAAGAGGCTGGTGGGGCAGGGAGGGTTGCCACATTTTATAAGCAAGAAAACTGGAGCCTATCGAAGTTTCACAACTGCAGAGGACTTGGGACCAGGCTTACACCCAGACCTTCTCAGGCCCACCACACCCTGCAGCCAACCCAGGCTGCCCGGGAGGAGCAGAGAGTTCTACAGCTCACTCCCACGTCCCCAAACCCACCCAAAAGCCGTGGGTCAGACAGGGCTTTGACACTTCTGTCTGTTCTTTCGGGGGCCACCAAGTGACTCTGGATATGGGTTCGTTGGGCGGTTCCATGGTTTCCTGCAGGATCTGGCAAGAGAAGGAACTCAGTGAATGGAGGGGTGCGGGCAGTGATGACAGACGCTATGAAGAGAAGAGCTCTGGGCAGGAGCCCATAGGGACCTCTTCCTGCTCTGCCACAACCCAACACCCAGGACAGCCTTCCGTCACTGCCTAGGAGGAGGTGGGAGTACATCATGCTGTCCAGAACCTCTGAGAGGGGGGAGGATGGGCAGGAGGACTGAGCAGGCCAAACAGTTGGGGTGCCTATGCCTTTCTTCAATGCCCACCCCCTTCAACTGGATTAGCTTTGACTTAACGGTTTTACTCATCCACACTTACAGGCAGGCCTCTGTTTGAAGAAAGCGTCTGGCCTCCTATCTTCTTGCTTAGGAATACCCTTGAACAGGGTTTGTTTGCAATCCTTTCTGTTGTGTGTGTTGAAACCAGGAGTCCCCTGTCCATTTAGGAGGTTCCCAGGCGGGGTCTGGAATGGGTCAGGGCAGTTTTCTCACCTTTGCTGCTCCTGAGTTCCCCCCACTGTTGATCTCAGAAGTCTTTTTTTTTTTTAAATGTTTTATTTATTTATTCATGAGAGTGAGAGATAGAGAGAGAGGCAGAGGCAGAGGGAGAAGCAGGCTCCCCCTGGGGCAGGGAGCCCAATGCGGGACTCGATCCAGGACCCCGGGATCATGACCTGAGCCGAAGGCAGACGCTTAACCATCTGAGCCACCCAGGCGCCCCGATCTCAGAAGTCTTGAAAATGTGGCTTCTCCTTGAGGCCATCTCCGCCAAACACCTCCCCCCTCAGTATCTGAACTTTCTGAACATCCCTCTCTTTTTAAAGATTTATTTATTTACTTGAGAGAGAGAGATAGCATGAGGAGGGGCGGGGGAAGAGAGAATCTCAAGCAGACTCCCCACTGAGCGCGGGGCCCGATACAGGGCCGATGCAGGGCTCAATCCCACGACCCTGAGACCATGACCTGAGCCAAAACCAAGAGTCAGATGCTCAACCGACAGCCACACAGGCGCCCCTGAACATCTCTGTTTTACTCCCTCTGGTGCTGCCCTGCCAAATTTGGGTGCTATTCCCAAGTTTTTCCCTCAGTCCTTCAAAAAGGGAGTTTGTGTGGGATACTTCTGAGGCCTTCAAAGACATAAGGCTGTGCCTGGGCCTTCAGATGTTCTCACAGCCCTTTGTGCCTCCCTGGTCCCACGGTCTTCTGGACTCACCTGCACATTGAAGCCTGTGGAGCTGTCTCCCGCCCCACTAGTTGTAGAAGAATCCAGTAAATGCTTGTTGGCTATTAATTCCCTTTTCCCTTCATCACCTCTGCACGGCTGTAAAACCCATCGCCTTCTTGAAAGTCCCACGGCCCCATGATACTCCATCCAAAGATGCAGAATGCCGGGGGAAAAGGGCGGGGGGAGCAGGTATCTTATTCTCCCAAGCACTCCTCCCCGTGATCTGAGGAGGTTTGACTAGACACCCAAAGGCGGTAAGACCAGAGCAAGAATTTGAGGGCGCTTCAGCCCACAACTCACATTGGAGAGAATCCCTCCCTGGCAGGAAGGTAGGGGGCTAGATTGGATGACCCTGAGCTCTTAGCCCTGGAGGCCAAAGGTGGGGCTGCCCCAAGGCCCTGGTGCTGGTAGCTCCAGCTCCAGAAAGTAGCTCTTCCTCTCCACATGCAGGTCTGTTTCCTGGTCTAAGAAGTAGACCCCTGAGGCCAGGCAGGAGGTAGAGAGGGAGTACATGCTGTCAGCACCCCAAGGCAGACATAAAAGCCACCCTGAGATCAGAAGCCTGAACACCATGCATCCCCAGCAGTCCCATAAATCCTGCTCCATTCCCAGCCACAGCAGGGAGTGGGCCATGGGGATTTATGGATGAAATGGGCAGAGTGGGGAAGCACCTTGAAGGCATCAAATGCTCCCACAGCCCAAGCCCCGAGCCCTGCTGGAACCCCCCAACAGTCCAATCCTCAGCACCCAGAGGACAGATAGGGAGGCAGTGGCTGCAGCCCCACAAACCCATCCCACCACTTGCCATTCAGACTTTGGGAGAGACCTTCCGAGCCTTTTGAGGGGCATGGAGATGGCAGAAAGGTTACTGGCAACAGGGCCTCTGGGAGAGAACACTCCTCAAGGCCTTGCAGGAGCCTCCGTTTCAAGGCAAAGAAATATCCCTGCCCTCAGGGAGCTCCCACTCCAAGGGGGAGACCCAGGCCTGACTTGGGGTAGAAGGTCAGGCTTGCCGGCTGAGACATCTCAGGGCTCCTCCAAGACTCCCTGCTCCAGGGAAGGGCAGGGCTGAGGGTGGAGACTGTGAGTAAGCAGGTTTGCAAAGGACAGCACTTCCAAGCTAAGTGACTCAGAGGCAGGAAGAGAGTGAGAACTGGGCTGGGCCCTCACCTGGCCTGGTGGGCGCAGCTGCCCCAGGCACTTGGGGAGACCCCGTGTCCTCTCATACCCTCAGGCTCCCCTACTCCAGGGTCTCCTCAGGGAGGGGTGCCAGGTAGATTCCTGGGGTCAAGAGTCCTGCAGATGATGGCAGAGTGGAGAGGAGACCTTAATGGGTTCCCCTGCCAGAACCCTGCTTTCTCTCTGCCAGAAGCTCAGACACCATTTGCAGAGAGCACCCACTCCAGGTGCCCACTCTCCCTCTGGGCACGTGCCTTGGGGCACATGCCATCTGAACCTCCCAGAGCACTTTGTACTTTCAACCCGGCTGAGATACCTCTAGCTTCTCCTCCCAGAAAGACTGAGCTACCTGAAGGCAGAGACCAGCCTGACTTTGGCTCAAGGCACTTAGTACAGAGCAGATGCCTGGTAGGTGTTTAAAAGTGTTGAATGAATAAATGACCCACTAAGTACAGTATTTCTTAAGGCCGGGCAGGTGCCTGCATCCCCACTCCTTCTTGGAGATGCCACAGCCTCCAAAATGGTCTCCTGGCTTCCTCACTTTGACCACCACCTCCGTCCTTCAGCCATAATATAGACAAAGGATCTTGCAAAACACAGGGTCATTATACTTCTTCAAACACCGTTGCTTCCCACTGCTCTTGGGAGAAATCCAAAATCTCTAACCTAGCCCCCAGGAGCTGATGCCTGGCTACCTCTCCAGCCTTGTCACTGTAAGCCCCTCATTCTTTGTGGCACTGAGTTTCCTTTGGCACTGCATGTGAACTGCTATCACTCCTACCTCAGGACATTTGCACTTCCATTCTCCTCCCTACCAGCTCTTTCTCCCCCTTTTCTCCTCTTCACCTGCCTAAATCCTGTCATCTTCAGATCTCAGATTAACTGTCTTTTTCGTGGGGAAGCCCTTCCTGATCTCCCAGTGGAAAGGTCCCCGTTACATATCCTCAAGGCAGCCTCAGCTTTTCCTTCAGGGTATTTTTCAGTTTGTAATTTCATCAATGTCTATTCACCATACTCATGCCGCTCCTACCCCAAAGACCATCAGCAGCATATGGACCAATGCCCAGCCCAACCCAGGGACACACCTGACCAGAAATGCCCTGTACCACAGGGGGCTGGGATTCAGGAAGTACTTGAACCAAGAGGTCAGCCCCACCCTGTGCCAAAGGTGTGGGGAGAAGGAACTCAGTGGGGCATGCATACTCACCCGGAAAGGGAAAGCTGCGGAGTATTTAGAGAGAGAGATAAGGTGGCCAAAAAAGCAGGAAATGAGCTGTGGGGAGTTGTTGGCTGAGGCAAGGCAGTTTAGAATGAAGACTGCAGATCAAAGCCACAGGAAGTGGGCTGGTTTTTTCAGTAACGGAAGAATCTGATCAAAGCCACACTTTCCTGTCTGGGTGGGGTAGACAATTCATTCACTTATTCATATGTATTCATACATTATCATTCGGTCACTCAACAAATATTGATAGAGGACCTTTCTCTGTGCTGGGCACTGTACTATGCCCTGCAAATACAGTGCTGAGTAAAAATGGATCTGGGGGCGCCTGGGTGGCTCAGTTAGTTAGGCGTCTGACTCTTGGTTTTGGCTCAGGTCCTGATCTCAGGGTCGTGAGATGGAGCCCTACATCAGGCTCCCTCTGGGAGTCTGCTTCGAGATTCTCTCTCTCTTTCTCTCTCTCTCTCCCTCTCCCTCTGCCCCTCCACCTCATGCTCTCTCTCTCTCTCTCAAATAAATAAATAAATCTTTTTTTTTTTAAGTGGATCTGGCCACTACTATCTTGAGTTTACAGGCATCCAGCTTAGCATCCAGATGAGTTTCAAACTGCGAACCTGCAGTCCATTTAGTGGGTCACAGCCAGCACATTTAAAAATGAAATACAGCATGGAATGGAATGAGATGGGATGGAACAGGATGGAAAGTATCAGTGTATCCCACATAGTAAGGAAAAGCATTGTTTCAGTTATTTATGTATTATGTGAACTGGGTCCCAGCATAAAATATATTTCCCACTGTGGGTCACAACCAAAAAATTTGAAAAATACCAGTCTAAACATTATTTAAGTAATTCCAGAAGCCTGTAACTAATGTGTCTGCTAGGGAGCATGCAGAGATACACAGAGTGCTATGGGAGAATAGAACAGTAGGACCCCACTGGGCTGGAGAGGGGTGGTCAGGGACGTCTTCCCTGGGGCGGAGGGCGGATGGGACAAAGGAGCAGAGGAGGCCAAGAAAACTGCATGTACCATCTGGGAGAAGGAGTGTGGAAAATGTAAGGGGAGGAGAGGGAAGGAGCCTGGAGTTCGGCGAGTGGAGGGGAGGATGGCATGACATGAGGATGGAGAGGTAGGAAGGACCCTTTTGTGACTTGTTGAAGAGTTTGCTCTTGATCCTAAAAGCAAGAAGCCACTCGTGGGTTTATCCATACCTACACTCAACAGCTTGCTGAGCAATCCCTCGACCTGGCTGTCCTGGTGCTGGAGGCACAGAGGTGAACACACCTGCAAGCCACCTCTAGGTCCGCTGAGAGTCAGGGTACTGGTAGGTGGGAAGGGGTTACTCCAACCAGCAGACCCTCATCCTATTTCAGTAAACCGATGTCTCAGGTTGGGTTCCCCCAGAAGCTGACTCTAAGACAAGAATGAGCATGCAAGTCATTTACTTGGGAGATGAGCCCAGGAAGCACTGGTAGGAAAATGGAAGTGGCAGAGAGCTGGGGAAGAAGCCCATAGCAAGGGTGGGGCCTGACTTGCAGCCCTGGGCAACCAGCTCCATCCCGCTGAGAACCACTGGGAGACGGCGAGGGGCGCACTTCCTAAGGGGCGGGAGCTGTGGCTTCCATACTCCTGGGGACACTCCTGGCCTGTCCCACACACAGGCTGGGCCGCTCTGGCTGCAGAGAAAGCCATCTGGCGGGGTTTCAGAGTTGCAGTGCCAGAGGGATATGGACAGGGCACTGACCATTTCTGCCAAAGCCATCCTGTACCGCTTCCAGAGCATTCTGTGGTCCCTTAACTCATCTGCATTTGATTTAGGGATTACCCCAAGATCTCTAACGCCAGCCTTAACTTTTCCCCTGGTCTCCAAATCTTTATATCAACCAACCATCACCCAGACCTCCCCCTGTAGATGTCCCATGAGCACCTCAAATCATCAAGTCCTAAATTTAATTCAAATGAGTCCCCATCCCCACCATCAGACCTAAACCTCCCGTTGGGATGAATGGTACCCCAATTATCCTGTCACCCAAGCCACAAACATACTCCCTTCACCCCATTGCCCCAGCCAACAGACAACAGTCCCTCAGTCCTGCCCCTCCCTTGTCCATGCCACCACTGACCAGCCTGAGGACGCCTCCGCCCTTTACACCCAGGTCACATCAGCCCCCTGGCTGCCCTCCTCACCCCCATTGGGCCATCCCAGGCCAGCCTTCCAAAACACAGATCTGGTTGTGTCAGTCCCTCGATTGAAATCTTTCATGCCTCCTCACTGCCCCGAGGACACCTGCTTATGCACAAAGGCTTCCATGTAGGGCATCAGCCCCAGCCCTCCTCATGTCCCCACACCATCCTTACCACCGCCCCACCTCATCTGCTCCAACTACTCAGATTATCCCTAATTCCACCTCACATACACATTCCTCTGCACTTGTACTCCCGCTTTCTCAACCCAGTAGCCTCTGCTTTGTCCACCTGGCCAGTGACCCTTCTAGTCTCAGCGCAGGCCTGCGTCCTCTGGAGAGCCCACTCTGATCTCCCCCACTGGGCCTACACGCCCTCCTGTAGGACAAGGATGTCATGAAATAGCCTGCCCCCCTCCACCAGACTATGAGCTCTTTGAGGGCAGGGACATTATTTCATCTTTGTTTCCCCAGCACCTCGTGTGTAGTCTGCTCCCAGAAAGCCCTCCATGTGACACTTCCGGACAGTGGCTGAGCTGAGCTGGGAAGCAGTCAACACAGGTGACATACACCTCTGCGGACAAGACAGCATGAGTAGGCCTTCCCCTACCAGCACTGCCCTCCTGAAGCCTGATGACCGGAGCTGGAGCTGTCATGCTAGTGAGGACAGGGTGCATGGAGCCGTTCACACTCTCTCAGGACCAAAGGCAGGACCAGACCAGCAGATAGGCTTTGAACTCGGCAGAGCAAAAAGTTTCTGTCCTGCTGAGTATTACAGACAACCTTGGCTCAAGGGACACTTCTCTACCCATGTGGGCCAAGTGGTCAATGAGCATCGGGCAACAGATCTGCTCTCTGGTGGGTGACTCTGGACAAGACCCTCCTCCTCTCTGGGTCGCAACTTCCCCATCTGTATAATGGCAACTTGCACCAGATTTATTCTAGTCCAAAAATACTACAATTTTGACTGTAATCCCACCAAGAAACAAGCCTGAGGGCCGAGTCGGGGACCCATGACACGGTGTGGAAAGAATTAGTACCTGGGGACAACTGCCTCTGTCTAACCTCTGCCCTTGCACCTGTTCCTCTGGCTGAGTCCCTCCACCTTCCTCAGGTTGTTCGTCTACAAAAGAGAATAATGGCATCCACATGGAAAGATTGCTGTAAGGAGAAATTCTATGAACCTGTAAAGTGCCTGGAGCAGCGCTCGACCCATAATTCATGCCATCATCGATGTAGGTCCTTTCCCCTGATACTAGAAGGCACCTGTTAGTGCTGGGTGCATCCCAGCTCAGCCTCCAGAGCACCAGACTAGAAAATTCTGTCTTCACTCGCCTCTTCCCATGCCTGCCTCTCTCCCCCACCCCATTATGTGGCTTCCCTCAGCACGAAGCTCATCTCCTTGCCTATGTCTGGCTAAGGGCCAGAGTGGCCAGGTGAGCATAGTTAGCCACAGATGTGACCACCCAAGATCCAAGACCAGAGTGGCAGAGCCTGGATTCACCCTGAGGTCTGGGCACTCCAAATCCGGAGCTCCCACCCCAGGACAGCGGACCCCCATGTGACACAGGCCCACAGGCTTGCTGCCCACTCACTGTCCAGCCACCCTCCCTCTGTCCCCAGGTGACCCCACTGCATTCCTGTGGTTTGGGGTTTTCAATTGTGGTGGCGGGTGACCAAAGGTTTGGCACCCTCCCACCAGCAAGTGGGGAGGGGGCTCCAGGGGCCAAATTCTTCTTCAAATGAGATTCCCGTGGTTTCCTCAGCTGAGGCGTCTGCGGAGCAGAGAACAAACAATGTGGAATTAAATTTCTCTGGAAAACAGGCTCGGCGAGTGAAGATCTAAGCATCCCTTTGGGCGTGGGGCCGACTTTGCTGGGTGCCAGGCTGGACTCCCACTGCCTTCCAGGCCCAGCAGTTGAGCAATCCTGGCTCCTGAGGCTACACACCCCTTACCCCCACCAGCAGCCTCCCTACCCTGCATGACCTCAGCATTGTCATCAGAGAAGGGCTCCAGCTTTTCCTGGATTCAGCTGGGGAACCCTGACCAGAGACAGCTGAGAGCCCCCAAACAGGAGCATCCTCCTGGGACAGGTCCACACCAGCTGTGTCTGATGCTGCCGCCACCACTGGGTGAGATTTCAGGATCAGGTTGCAAAGACTAGGGGACGTGGTGAGACTGGCTGTCTCCCTGGGTCCCCAGGCCCCTGCAGCATATTCTAGAGTGACAGACCCCAAGAGGCACAGAGGAGAGAAGAACAAAGAAGCAGAGCCACCAGCTGATTTCCCCAATCCCCTGCACAATATCATCTTAGATCCTGGCAAAAAAGGCCCCCTGTGATGTATTCATACAAGGGAACATCATTTGGTCATAATAAGGCAGGAAGTACTAATACGTGCTATAATACGGATGAACCTTGAAATCATTATGCTACGTGAAAGGAGCCAGTCACAAAGACACATATTGTGTGATTCCATTTATACCAAATTTCCAGAAAAGGTAAATGGATGGAGACAGAATTCAGATCAGTGGTTGCCAGGGCCTGGGGGAAGACAGAATAGGGAGTGACTGCTTAGTGGGTATTGTGTTTCCTTTTAGGGATGATGAAAATGTTTTGGAACTAGGTAGAGAGAGTGGTTGCACAACATTGTGAGTGTACTAAGTGTAGCTAATGGTAAATTTTGTATTATATCTATTTTACCACATTAAAAGGAAAAAAGAAAGGCCCTTTCCTTGGGTCCCCCACTGCAGAGGGATCCTGCTCTAGCTGCCCCTGTGGAATGAGAGGTCCAAAGATCAGAGTGGATGTACCTAACAGAGAGCCATGGCCTCCCTTCTAGACCACACTTGATGTATTTCCTGCCTAAACACCCTGAGATTTCTCCAGGTTCCTTTCCCCAAAGGCAAACTGCACCTTGGGCCCAAGGGACAGACAAGGGACAGCTGTTTCTAGGGGAGTAGATGGAATTTAGCTTATCTGGCCTGGGCTGTCCATCCTTCCGGTGCAGGATGGAGCCAGATATGAAAAGAGAAGAGGGGTCAGACCACAGGCCAGGGACTGGGATCCAGGGGCCACCCCTCCCTGGGCAGCTGCCTACTGGCACCGAATTTTAAGTCATTAGAGAACTATGAATTTGACCCTGGCCTTCAAGATCATTATGAACGTATATATGTCAAGGTGGATGGATAGAACATACTTTATTAATGGTGTGTAAGCTTGACTTACAGCTTTTGAATATTTAGACTCAGGGTATTTGGGCATCTGTATTTGTCTTCTATTGCTGTGTAACAAATGAGCACAGACATAGTGGCTTAAAAGAACACCCATTTATTAACTCACAGCTCCACAGGTCGGAAATCCAATGGACCTAACTGGGTTCTCTACTTGAGCTCCCAAAAGGACGAAACCAAAGGGTCAGCCGGGCTGGGCTCTTATCTGGAGGTTCTGGGGAAGAATCCACTTGGAGGCTCTCTCAGATTGTTGGCAGGACCCAGTTCCATGGGGTGTAGGGCTGAGGTCCCCATTTCCTTGCTGGTTGTCAATTGAGGGTCACTCGCGTCAAATCCTTCTCATGCTTCAAATCTCTATTACTTCCCATCCTGCTACCAGATGGGAGAAAACTCTCTTCTTATAAAGGACTCATCCGATTAGGCCAGGCCCATCTAATTCACCTCCATATTTTAAGGCCAACTGACTTGGGACTTTATATCTACAAAATCCTTCATAATGTACCTAGATTAGTATTTGATTGAGTAAGCAGAGGATGGGATCCTGAGATGGGGGCATCTTAGAATTCTGCCTACCATGGCATCCATTTGTAATCTTTCACCAGGCCTTGAAAATGTTAGGGGTCAACTTCTCCAGCCAGAAGGGTCCAGTTCCCTCTACCTGAGGACTTATCTCATGGGAACTTTGCTTAACCTAGAGCAACCACGGCCCATCTCTGGAGGAAGCCAAGTCCAGCAGGACCTATGAAACTAATAATAATAACCATTTATAAATGCTTAGTGTGGGGGAATCAGGAATCATTACACATACCTTTCAAACATCCCAGAATAAAACAAGGCTCGGGACATTAATTAACATTCCCAGAGTCACATGGCCCATCAATGGGGGAAATTGTAGAGTCTAACGCCTACACGATGTTGCTTCACAAAATCTTAAGGAATTCAAGCCCCCCAACATCTCATCTGGGGTCAGACACTGTGTTAATCAGGCTGCCACTGCTGTACGCACTCCAACATCCTGGTGGCTTCACATATAAAGATTTCTTTCTCGGGGCACCTGGGTGGCTCAGTCATTGGGCGTCTGCCTTCGGCTGGGGTCGTGATCCCGGGGTCCTGGGATTGAGCCCCGTATAGGGCTCCCTGCTCAGCGGGGAGCCTGCTTCTCCCTCTCCCACTTCCCCTGCTTGTGTTCCCTCTCTCGCTGTGTCTCTCTCTATCAAATAAATAAATAAAATATTTTAGGGCGCCTGGGTGGCTCAGTTGGTTAAGCAACTGCCTTCGGCTCAGGTCATGATCCTGGAGTCCCGGGATCGAGTCCCGCATCGGGCTCCCTGCTCGGCGGGGAGTCTGCTTCTCCCTCTGACTCTCCTCCCTCTCATGCTCTCTGTCTCTCATTCTCTCTCTCTCAAATAAATAAATAAAATCTTTAAAAATAAATAAATAAATAAATAAATAAATAAATAAATAAATAAATAAAATATTAAAAAAAAAAAAGATTTCTTTCTCACACAGGTACAGTGGGTGTGGGCTCTGCTCCTCACAGCATTGCGGGGACCAGGACACCCCACTCTCGTGAAGGCCTTAACCTCCTCCCGTGGGTCCTCCACATCCAGCCATTGGGCAGGGAAGAGAGGGAGCCACGGTGAGTTTTTCAGGGGTCAGACCAAGATAAGACATGGTTGACATTTCTTTGGCCACCTTCCACTGGCCAGAACTCAGTCCATAGCCCTGGTTAACTGCAGGGGAGGCCAGGAAATGCAGTCTCACTATGTGCCCAGGAGGAAAAGGAAATTGACTCTGAGGAACAGACAACATGGGTGTTGCCGAGGATACCACGCTCTTTGGCCACACGTGGTTCCAGGGGTGCTGTAGGCAAAGGGGGGGCCACGTGCAATCCATGACAACAGAGCTGAGCTCAAGAAGTGAAGACAAAGGTAGGCATGCTGGCAGGGGTTGGGGGCAGGGAGGTGTGAGAGCACAGTGTGTCTTTTTACTCACCTACTAGGCTCAGCAGGAAGCCTTGCTCATCCAATGAGCTCACTGTGAGCCTAGGGCTATGCAGGATCACCCAGCACCTTCCTCCTTCCTCCAGCTGGCTGGGGGTCCCTTTGGGGATTGGCTTCCTCCAGAGCAGGGACCACATTTGATTCATCTCTCTGGATCCCTGCTGGGCCTGGTACAGTGTCCAATGCCTGGTGGCCCCTGGCCACAGGTTGCTCCCAGCCTAGTGGGTGGAAAGGACTCAGAGCTCTCTGGTCTAACCCAAGGCAGGCGGGGACATGCCATAGAGGAGGGGTACCAATAAAGTGCTCCCTGGGGGAGATTAATTCTACCTGAGGCTCAGGCAGAAGGCTTTATGGAGGAGGTGACATTTCAGCAGGTCCTTGAAGGAGAAAGGTTAGCATTTGGAGCACAGAGGTGGGCCGTGGTTGCTCTAGGTTAAGCAAAGTTCCCATGAGATAAGTCCTCAGGTAGAGGGAACTGGATCCTTCTGGCTTGGGTCACTGCTGTTCCTGGTCAGGGGTGGGGCACAGGTACCGATGTCCCTATAGGAGTGTCCCTCCACCTCCACTCCCCCAGGGAGAATGAGAAGCCCACCCTGGGCCCCAAGAGGGTAGGGATTCCTGAAGCCACAGGACCCTGTGCAGTGGGGACATGGACTGCACAGACCAGCCTGCGTTGCCTTCACATGGCCCTAGAAGGCAAGGACCTGAGTTTCAGTCTGGCCCTGTCATCCCTTGCCATGGGCCCTCAAGTCACCCCTTTCCCCACCCATGTCCCTCCCTGAGCCTCAGTGACCCATCAGACCAGTGAGATCCGACCTTCAAAGTAAAGCGCACGATGTACCCCTAGAGTAACACAGAATGATCCACTGACATGGGGGAAGAAGAATTTTAGAATTCAAGGTATATGTATCTACATATATTCCCATCTAAAAGTAAGAAAGGCATTCGGCTGTCATAATATTTAACATACAGATGTTATGTACCCCTTCTCAGCTAATCATGTCTCCCTGCATTAGTCAATGTCTGGAGGGAGGTGCAGTTGCTCACTTTGCAACAGATTGTTAACATACGGACGCTTACATATGCCCAGTTCAGTGGAATTTGCAGATTGTCATGTCTGATTCAAACTAAATTAACCCTCCTGAAAAAAAGGACAATTGGCCTAAAAAAATTTCTGCAAAGAAACAGCAAGAAAAGAGCAGTGCTTCCCCCTAACCCGAGGACATGATTTCATGTGACATTTCATTATGGGAAAACAAGGGTTGTCTGTTGAATGCTACAGTTGCGGTTTCCAAAAATGAAGTCTCTTTCATCAGGATAAAGGTGAACTTTAAACAGTTGTTGAGGAAGTAACTTTTTTGGAAGGAAAATAATGTAGAGAGCATTTAGAAATAAAATTTGAAAGTGTTCCCATTGTTGCAAGATTTTGTTGCTGAAAATCTTGTGTGTGCCACGATCTTTCATATCAACGCCTTAAAAAAGGGGGGGGAGTTTTTTTAACTTGCTTAAAAATCTTCCAAATGAAGAGTTTGAGTGGGTTTGAAATCCATTTGCTGAAAGTATTAAAATGCAACATATTCCAATTTCTTTGCAAGAACAACTGATTGACATGAGAGAAGATGGAAATTTGGAATTCAATTTTCAACAAAACCTTTGCATAATTGGTGGATGGCACTGAAAATTGAAAAATGAATGTCATGACTTAATGAGCCGAGCCCACAATGCACCTCATCCATCTGGATCTAGGTATCTCCATGAGGCCTCCTTTTCAGCTGTGACAGCCTTGAAACCTGAATATTAAGTAAACTGAATTTAGGACCAGACATTCAAGTCACTGCTCTACAGAGTGTGAAACCAGGCTTTTCAAAAATAAAGAAGCGTATTCAAAGACGTTCCTCTCACTGTGAGAGAAAAAAGGGATTTTATACCATGATTAAATGAAAGGCCATAAACATTACTTTAAAATATGGTGTTTATTTATTACATTTTTCATTTCTATGTATATGGTTTTACAATGTACATGATATAACAATATACATGATATCTGACTTGTACATATATGAATAATGTACATGATGCACTTTGTAATGTACATATATTTATGTAATATACATACTAACATATATTCATGTATATAGTTCGTGTATATAAAGTTCTATGTACATAATTTATAAATTCATTGCTACCAGGGCCACAGGTTGCTCCCAGCCTAGTGGGTGGAAAGGACTCAGAGCTCTCTGGTCTAACCCAAGGCAGGTGGGGACGTGCCATAGAGGAGGGGTACCAGCAAAGTGCTCCCTGGGAGAGATTAATTCTGCCTAATGCTGCTCAGCATTTTTTACTGATGGGACGTATGAATGATAAAGCTTGAGTTCAAGGATGTCTTGAACTCCCTGTCAGTGCCAGGGACCCCCTCCTCCAGCTGTGGCATTAGAGACTGCACAGGTGTCCTCTGTCCTGGGTAGGGCTATTCATAACACAGATGTTCCTGGACTGGGCCTCACCTGGCCTGCATGTAGAGTTTCAGGCATACACGTTTTGTAGCTAAGGAGGCAGAGACACAGAAGAGTAAGACCTGAGCCCACCCCACCTTCTGAGGGCAGCCCCTTCATAAAGACCAGAATGCCCTCCCCTGCCTAAGAAGGACCTCACTCCTCTCCTCCTCACCCCTCCCACTGTAACAGGGGAAGGAAAACAAAACTTTCCTCCTGCTCAGAGGGAATCAAGAGGCCCTGAGAGGGTAACTGTCTTTCCTGGAGCATCACAGCAAACTGGCAATGGAGACTAGGTGTGAATTTAGGCAACCAGAGGGCCAGGTCCAGCCTTTTACCTGCTTTATTCTCTCTGGACCTTGATGCAGAACCTGGTTTTTAGGTACCAAAATTCTCACTATCATCTCTGTTGGGAAGCCCTTCCTGCTATTAATTTTAGTCTTGTATGCTGCAAATAAAGCCTAGAATGTTCAGGATGCTAACCACCCAGGTCAGTTCTCTGCCCCGTTGTAGCAAAGAACGTCCCTCCCCAACATCTTTCACATCTGTCTTAACCCCAAAGAAGAGCAAGTTCCAGAGAAAAGTAAGGCCCGCACCTCTGCTATGCTGTCAGGGGACTCAGCCCCTCCCTGAAGCAAAGATCTTTCTATGGCGCATATATGTTCATGTTATTCCTCCCCTGGTCCTACTCTGCTTAAAAGCATCCCCTACATCTCCACTCCCCACAACAGAACAGCCAGGCTGCTTAGGCCAACCCACATACCCTTCTCCCCCCCGCCCAGCATCACCCACTGACAGGAAACAGAAACCACACTAGTTAATTTAAGCAGAAAGGAATTTCATGTGTTCTATGCTTACAAAGTCATCAGAAAGGCTAGAGGAATAGGCTGCACCTGCAGGAATGGCTCCCAGGAAAACACAGGACCCACCTTAGGACCTGCCCCCTCTGGCACCTTCAGGAAGGTAAAGAATCAGGAGCTACCCAAGGTCTGTTGACCTCAAGAGCCATCACCTAACTCTTTCAGGATCAGGAAGCTGTTTCAGCAACATCTCCACACCCATAAAGCTGGACCCTGGATGCTAGAAAGCAGCAGCCCCAGCATCCCAGTGTCTCTATAGCCGTGCTCAGCAGCCATAAGCCATGGTCCCAAGACCACGTGATTGACAAAACCTGTAGCCTAACCAGGACGTCAGAGGCAAGGGAGTGTGAGAAATACAGAAAAATGCATGTTCTGCCTTTTTGAAAATCAATTAACATACTCCATCACATCAACAAGCTGAAGAAGAAAAATCACACAATCATATCCATAGATGCAGAAAGAAATGCTGTCCCACCCCTTGGGGGGATTGATCATGTCAGGGGGAAGGAGAGGAGCAGAGAGAGGTTGGGAGAGAGGCAGGGTGGCATGGAGATGGCAGCTGAGGCTGGAATTGGTGTTCCTAGGACTGGCTTAAGGTGTAAGAAGTGGCCAAATGTAAACCAAAAAGCTACACATTCCAAGAAAGACGATGACCTCAGGCACAGGGTCATAGGGCTGGGGGCCCCTCGGCCCTGAATTACTGCCACAAAGGCTGTCCTCCATGCCAGCCCCCAGGGAGGCAGCCAGGGTTAACACCAGAACCCCACAGTCCTGGCCCAACACAATCACCTCCCCGTTGACCTGCCCCTTCCACAGCAGATACTCAGCAGCTGTCCCTCTCCACTGCCCCACCCAACTCTCCCACCCACTCCCCACCCCCGCCCTGCATCCTGAGCTGCAGCCCCATGGGTGAGGCCACTGTGTGCCATGCACCCTGGCTTGTCACTTGCAGCTTGCATCCACCCCACTTCCTTCATTCCAAGACACAACTGCTCACCAAGCCAGCCGGGCTGCACGGATATCCAGAGATGACTTTTCACGCAACCATCAGGAGGGAGCACCTTTTTACAACTTTGCCCAGCTTTGCTCCCTGGCCTCCCATGACCCTGGTTCTTCGTGCCTCCACAAAGCCACAGGGCATCAAAAACTTTAAGGCCAGGGCACCTGGGTGGCTCAGTCGGCTAAGCATCCGATTCTTGGTTTTGGCTCAGGTCATGATCTCAGGGTTGTGAGATTGAGCCCCCCACCCCACCCCCCACCATCGGATTCAGCTCAGTGTGGAGTTTGCTTGGGATTCTTTCCCTCTTCCTCTCCCTCCTCTTCTGCGCCCCCCCCCCCCCCCCCCCCCCCCCTGCCCCCCCCCCCCCCCCCC
>NC_058417.1:38707144-38837072 GCF_002201575.2 Neomonachus schauinslandi | reverse complement strand
CTTTAAAAAAAAAAAAAAAAACTTTAAGGCCAAAAGCCTTCCCATTGAGCATAATGGGAGCACAGAGCTGCCCACCCACCCATCCCTGAGATTAGCCACTGCTGGGACCACTATGAGTCCCTGAGCTAGAGACTTTGCCAGCTCCCTCACTTCAGACCAACCTGCCCAGACCTGGCTCAGCTCTGCCACCGGTGCCCTCCCCCACCATGACTGGATACCCCCCCACAACACTCTGGGACCCGGGCCCGGAACAAGGAGGGACTTGGGGCCAGGGGAGGGGACACTTAGACTTCTGGTCTTTTTGCCATCACCCCTGCATGGAACTTCCTCTCTGGGGCACAGACGAGACCATGCAGAAGGATAGCCCATGAGTGAATGAATGAAGAGAAGCAAGGCTACACGCCCCTTCTGAAAGTCCTCCAGACACTCAGAGCCTCCTCCCCTTGAGTCAGAAGCCCCATTCCCAGGCGAAGAAGGAAAAAAAAGAAAATGTAAGATCTACGCCCAGTCTTAGTTCCAGTGGGTCCGTACCCTGTGCTTGCCACAGTGCCACCTACCCCAGACAGTATAGGAGGGGGGTGTGGGAAGGGTCTCCTGCCCACCGGCATTCTGCTTTCCTAGGCCAAAGCCTTCACTTCCTGCTAGTTCTGCCAGCCCATGGTCCTTTCCTGGCTGGCATATGGTGGGCGAAACGCCCACAGCACACCTTAGTCCTAACAAGACCCTGTCCCTAAGGCAGAGCTTGTCTCTAACAAGCAGGGCTCCACTGACCGCTCTCCCCCCACAGGAGGCAGTTAGGAGGGGTGAGCGGGGCAGGCAAGCAAGAAGCTTGGGACACATACACACACACACACACACACACACACACACACACAGCCCCAGCAACCTCCAGGCCAGTGCCAGTGCCAGCCCTACCTGAGCTCATCAGGAGGGGTGGGGCCTGCAGGCCATCAGCCACGTGTAGGGCCTGGAGGGGAAGAGGGAGGGAGGAAGGGCCGCCTGCTCTTACAGGTTGGGAGGTGAACTGCACCTCCCCTCACTCTCCACCCGGACTTTGAGCAGTCTTGGTCCCAGGAGCCAGGAGTGAAGACAGCGATCTGCCTACCCAGGACACCAGGTACGTGCCTTTATTCTCTAAGAAGAGAGGGAGATTCAGCACCTTTGCCAGCCTGACTCATTTAACCCTTTGTCCTCAGCTTCTTCTCCACCTGTCCTGGGGGCTGGAAGTAAAAGCAGAGAGAAATGGGAGGAGGCTGTAGATGAGAGAGGTGGTCTCAGGACCACAGACCCCGGAGGTCAGCACTTTAAGAGAATGAAATCTGTACCCCTCAGCGTACAGATGAGAGAACCAAGGTCCGGGGGAGAGGGGGGCGAGGGGCAGAGAAGAGGCTTGCCCAAGGTCACAGAGACTTGGGAAGGGAATGGACACAGAACCCAGGCCTCCTGCCTCCCAGCCCAGAGCACAAAGCCTGGCCCTGAGCCCCCCACTGTGCTGGGCCTTTCTGAGGCTGCCAGGAATCCAGGGGTGGGGGCCGTGGCCAGGTTCTGCTTTCCTGGATCTGGGTGGAGAGGATGAAGCAATCAGAAGCCACTCGTCAAGGATGGGGGTGGGGGGGGGCTATTGAGTCAAAATGCTTTTGAGGAGGCTCAGACTTCACCTTCTGTCACCTTCTCCCTTCACTGACCTGGGCTCATGATAGGAGGGAGAGAGTAAGTCAGTGAAGTGGAAATGGGGATTTGCCAAGATTTCAGGAACCTCCTGCCTCTGGAGCCCTTAGGAACAAAGAAAGATATTTGAGTCCAAATCTGAAGGGGGAATATATGGGAGGGACCTATGAATAGGCAGAGGTGGCTGGAGCCCTCCCATGTACATAGGCAAGTACACACACATACACAAGCACACCCCCAGAGTGTGGAGCCCCAGGGACCCTCCTCTCCATCTTAGAGCAGGAAAGAAAGAGCTAGAGAAGTGGGCTGGTGAGGGTGTCCAGGAATAAAGGAGTGAGCCCCAGCCCCTGCCCTGAAGGGTCTGCTGGTGATTCAGGTAGTATTCAAAGTGAAAAGAGTTTGAACAAGAGCCTGAGGGGCTGCCTGCCTTTTGCTCAATCCCACGCCTGTCCCACTGGGTTCCAGAATCCCAGAAGGGGCAGATGTGAAAAGGGTCTTAAATCTATGAAGTAGTGATATAGGGTTAAGAGTTTGGGAGTGTGGAGCCAAGACCACCCAGGTTCAAAGCCGCTGGGTTCAAATCCCCATTCCACCTGTGGATTCTGCAGGTTCTGTGACCTTAGGCAAATCACTGAACCTCTCCAGCCCCACAGTAAGAGTACCCTCCTCACAGAACCACTGAGAAAATGAAATGAGTAAACTTTAAGTTCTGTTATTATTATACCCCCATCATACAGATGGGACAACTGAGGCCCACAGAGGAAACGGTAGCACAATAGCAGTTTCCAATCAGTAAGCAGGCATCCTAGGTTCTAGTCTGAGTGATGACCCAGGCCCCCAGTGTGCTCTGCAAGGTCAGTAACCCCAGCCTCCTCTGTGGCGCCCAGCCAAAAACCCTGCAGGATGCACTGAGATCCTGCCCCAAGAAACCCGGGCCACATGGAGCATGTGAGGAAAGAGCCACAGCTCTGTGTCCTCAGCTGCCCCCAGGAAATTGCTCGGAGGCCTAGTCCCTTCCACTGCCATTTAAAGACACGCTTCCCGTGCCTAGGACACACCGACCCCTCCAGGCCCCAGCCAAGGAGAGGTCTGGCAACAGAGCCTACAGGAGCCATGGGGAACAAGGGAGCCTGGCTTTTCTCATTAACTTACTGTGCAACCTCAGGCAAATCATACGCCCTCTCTGGACCTCAGATATCCCTCTGCATTGGAACTCCACGTGGTATAGGGAGTTAGGAATCCAAGTCCCTTCCTCTAGGAAGTCCTCCCTGACCTCTGCACCAGTGCCTACAGAGTCTCCTCTGTTTTGCCTCCCTTGGTAACACTGTTTTTAATTGCTCACCTGCTTACTTGTCTGTTTCACTAACTGGCCCACACGTAGTAGCAGCTGACATCAGGCAGCCTGAGGTCGAGTCCTGCTCTGACACTTGGATGACATAGTATGACACTTGGGCAAGTCACTGGCCTCTCTGTCTCTCCATTCACACATCATAAAATGGAAAATAATAGTATCTACCTCATAGGGTTGTTAGGAGGAGTTTAAAAGACTTTATGTGTAATATATGTGCATAGTAATTATTCAATAAATATTAGCTGGTATTTATTTAATAAAGAAGGCTGTGATATAGCAGATATTCAATGACCTCTATTGAAGCAATTTTATTTGACAATCACTTGCATAATGCTTATTATGTGCCATGCACCGTTCTAAGCATGTTACAAATCTTCACACATTTTATAGTTAAGGAAAACTGAGACACAGAGAAGTTCATTAACTTGTCCAACATTGTACAGCTAGAAAGTGGTAGAGCCAGGATGCAAACCCAGGCAGTCTGGCTCCAGTATCCATGCTTTTAATGAATGAATAAATATGCCTTTCCTTGCGGGGGGCGGGTTGGGGGGAGGAGTGAGAGGGGCTTCAACTACCAAAGTTGCTCAGTTCCCAACCCTGGTCTCTTTCAGGTCCTGGTAGCTCCTGGTTGGCAAGTGACATCTCTGGGGTGTAAGTGAGGCTGGTTTGAAGCTAGAGGTAAACGGACGGTCACTGCCCCCACCACGTCACAAGTGATGTCCAGCCCCCTGCTGGCAGGAGGCCATGCAGTCGGCTTGTCTCCCTGCGAAGAACCCAGGAGGGCCCTGCACCCAGCACCCAGCCCCGGCCTGCCACTGCAGTGTCCCTACTATACCACAGAAGGTTGGGGAGCCCAGGCCCTGATGGCCCCCACACCCTTCAAGGGGCCCCCCAGCAGGCTCCAGCAGGGTCCACAGGCTAGAGCCAAAGCCAGCTGCCTCCTGCAGTCCCCTGGGGAGCAGACCTCAGGGACCCTGGAGGACCTCGACTCCTACATTGACTTCTCACTGGAGAGCCTCAACCAGATGATTCTGGAACTAGACCCCACCTTCCAGCTGCTCCCCGCAGGAACTGGTAGCCCCTGGGCTGAGCCCACCCAGAGCACCACCTCAAGGAAAAAGAAAGATGAGCCTGAAGCCTTGGGTAAGGACCTGGGGCACGGTGCCAAGGGGGGTGCTTGGGGACCAGACCTCATGAGGAAGAAGAACTTTTCTATCAAATCAGAGGAGCAGGAGAAAATGTCCTGTTGGGAGGTGCTGTGCAGCCCTAAACAAGTTACTTAATCTCTCTGTTTTCTTTCCTATATCAAAGAGATATATACAAGTTTCCCTCACTATCCAATTCTATTTTGTTCCTGAGTTTGGAAAAGTGATGGATACCTGTTTTATGTGATTTTTCAGAGACTTTAAATAAGCTTATATATATATATATTATATATATATATATATGTAAGAATTTCATACAATGCCATGCATGTAACTAAGAACCCGAGAAATGTGGAGCCCCTGAACCTCACTGTTCTATAGTATATCTCTTTAGGTCCTAACCTGGGTCCCCTGAAACTTTTATAGGATTGCTATCTGGGCCCCTGTCCCTGTTTAGGGGAGTATCTCTCTGGGGAGGCCCAAGCTGGAAGTAGCGGGGTTGGAAAGGCACAGAATTCAGTCTATTTGGGGCGGGACCCTGCTGTGTGTAAGCAGCGATGTGCTGGTAAGCTCCATGATGGGGTGGCAGAGAGCCCTGTTTGCAAACATCTGCCAATTTCACGGTATAGATTCTCCCAGCATGGCCAATCTCAAGCTACCAAAATGATGTCACTGAATGTAGTACTGGAAAGAGATAACCTGTAGATGGCCATTACGGTATATATAGTATTTCTACCATACCAATACAATAGATATAAATAACCTCAAGAGTATAGATAATAGTGGGGCACCTGGCTGGCTCAGTCGGAAGAGAATGCGACTCATGACCTCAGGACCATGAGTTCGAGCCCCATGCTGGGTGCAGAGATTATTTAAATAAATGAAACTCGGGGCGCCTGGGTGGCTCAGTCGTTAAGCGTCTGCCTTCGGCTCAGGTCGTGATCCCAGGGTCCTGGGATCGAGTGCCGCGTCGGGCTCCCTGCTTGAAGGGGAGCCTGCTTCTCCCTCTCCCACTCCCCCTGCTTGTGTTCCCTCTCTCACTGTGTCTCTCTCTGTCAAATAAATAAATAAAATCTTAAAAATAATAATAAATAAAACTTTTTTAAAATTTTATTTATTTATTTGAGAGAGGGTGTGCACATGCGAGCGTACAAGCAGGGGGAGGGACAGAGGGAGAGAATCTCAAGCGACTCCATGCTGAGCAGTGGCTCAATCTCACGACCCTGAGATCATGACCTGAGAGGAAACCAGGACTTGGATGCTCAACCAACTGAGCCAGCCAGGCGCCCCTAAATAAATAAAACTTAAAAAGAATCTAGATAATAGCAAAATCTAATTAAATAATTGGGATATGATGAATTATATTTATTACTTTTGTTTTTATTGTAAGTTATTTCATTGTAGGTTTATGTAATTTAATTTTTAATAATGTCTGAGTTTAGAAATCAGCTGGACAAAATCCTAAAAATTTAACAATCAGCTCTTACGAGCTGGTACAAGCCAACTTCAATATACCACTACATCCAAGTGGGACTTCAGTAAGGAGCCAGTCTAGCCTAATCACTGGAGGTGGGCAAACCTTCCACAAGCTAGTGACTTCACTCCTTTGTCTCATATTCTTCATCTGTAATATAGAGAGGAGTTCTTACCTCAAAGGGGGTTGCAGGGTTTAAAAGAAATAACACTTGGGTGTTTATCAGAAATCCTGACATGCTGTTAGTCATTATAAATGGCAGCTGGTTTAATTAAACACTAGGGTTGCATTTAGGACCTGCCCCAGGATAGGCTCAGGGTCTGGGGTGGAGGTGAGCCCAGCACCCAGGTCCTTCGGCGCCCCAGTTCCCAGTCTCCAGCCTGCCTTCTGCCCCTCCCATTGAGCATTGCCTTCCAGGGCTGTTAAAAGAACCACCTCTATCCGCCAAGATCTTCCTGCTTCTTGAGGCTGGTCACAGGCATGTCTCTGCAGGGAAGGTGGCTTGGGTCTAATTACCATTGGCAGGAGCAAGCCCAGGGCTTTAATGTTCATGCCCCAAGGCAGGGGTTCCACACACTCAAGGCCCGCTGGGGCAAGACCAGCCTCTGTGGAGTGTCCACATGTGTGGGGTAGGGATGTTGACAACATCCCCTTCCTCCAAGGGGCCAGTGGTCAGTAGTCTGTGTTCTCAGATGCCCTGGACACAACCTGCCATCATGGGGATGTGTCCACCTGACCCTGGGTAGCAGAGGGGTTCGGGGGATGAGCGGGCAGCCAACAGTGGTCAGAGAGTTCTGATGAAGCCCCCTAGTTCTGCCCTAGCATCTTCTGATGGAATAAGAAAATCCTCTTCTCTAACCTCTGCCTGAATGTCAGTGATGCCTGGGAATTCACTACCTCCTGAGACAGCCGGCATAGTCAGCTCCCTGTTAGAAAGTTCTTCCCTGCGATCGTTGTGATCGCTAACAGTGTGTCACTGTGATGGGTGGCACCTGTCCCGTGCATCTCAACCTGCCAAAACCCTCCCCTCAGACCACCACTACCGGCAACAAAGCGCTTGCCAGCCTGTGGAAACCTAACTAGTTCTGGGCACCGTGGTGAGTTTTCACTGGGCCAAATGTATCCAAATGTGTGGGATGCCCTCCCTTCGCCTCTCATCCTTCCTTCTCTTGGGGTGTCAAAGGGAAGATGTTCTATAATTGTGGTGGTAGCAGATGTTCACTGTTTTCTCTTTGTCCTCACTTGGCAAAATTAAAAATTAAGCATCGGTGATCCTATGTTTCTCCCTCCCCTAAATAAATATAGATAGATTTTGTAGTGCATGATCTCAGCATCTACCCTGTGAAGGAAACAGTGGTAGCCTCATTTTACAGATGAGAAAGTGAGGCTCAGGGAGAAGAAGTAATGACCCAGGGTCACACAGCCAGTGGGTTGTAGGTCAGGCCTCAAAGCCTGGGCTTCTGGCCTCCAAAGTCTGTGTTCTTGCCTTTCTCTCTCTTCTTTGGAGCTAGTTTCCTGCCCTCCAGAGCTTCGAAGAACAAATCTGTATGGAGGCAGCCTGCAGGCTCCTCTTCTGGGGGCTCTCCTCCTGCAGCGCTCACAAACCTCCCCCAGCTTCCCTGCCCCTGCCTCTTGCTTACCCTGGGGGGCTCCCATCCCACAGGGAGCATGGTTATTCCAAGCAAACACCATATCCATCTCTGCCACTCCTCCCCTCCCCATCTTTGGAACAGGCACCCACATTTCATTTTCCAGCAATTTCTGCCAGGCAAGGCTGTTTGCCAATCCCAAGAGAAGGGTGCTTAATAACTGTCTCTCTGCCCACCCCCCCCGCCCACGTGCCCCCTTCCACCAGCCCAGCCTGGTGCTGGCGCCTGTATCCACCCAGCACTGCTCAGACTTGCCCCACGAGCCTGTAAACAGTGGCTGCACCCAGGTGAGGGTGTGGGGGGCCTCCACCTCCCCTAGCCGCATGCACCTCAGGGCAGCAGCGAGAGGTGACTCACAGCTCCAGGACTCCTTCCTTCCTTCCCACCCTGCTCTGCTTGCTCAGTCCCCCAAGCAAGGCCTTTCTTTGGTCGGTGTTTGGATGACCCAGTGATTAGGAAACCCAGAGCTTCACCAGGTGGAGAGACCCTCTCCCAAAGCAACCAAGCACCTTTTCACAGGGCAAGGCCTTGGGAAAGTGTCCTGAGGAGTCCCCCGTCCTGGAAGACGCCCTCCAAACAGAGCACAAGATCAGGCGTTGGATTCCTCCACTCCCTGGCTGTGTGACATTGGATAACCCACTTAACCTTTCTGAGCCTTGATTTCTCATCTCTTATTTGGGATTCATAATGTTTTCTACTTCAGTAGAGTTGTTGTGAGGGTTACGTGAGTTAATACAGGTAACATGTTTGCAACGGCGCGGGCACACAGTAAATACCAGCCTTTATTAAAAACTCTGCAGTAAATGCCAGCTCCATTGCCACATCTCTCTGAGCCTCAGTTTCCTCTCCATAAAATCAGTGCCTGCTGGCATTGGGCATAAGGGCTGAGAGGATTATGGGTATGAACACTATAAAGTCCTATAAAAATAGAAGTGGTGCTTGCCAACCTTCCAGAAGAATGCACCCCATTCCAAGACCGCTACTCTTTCAGAACGCACAACACGTTGTGCCAAATAGTCTTCTCTTGCCCTCGGCAGTGGGACTCCCCCCTTAGTTGGACAGTGTCAGCCATCTGGCCAACACTGGCCTCAAAAAGCAGGCAGGCAGGAGAAGTTCTCCAAAGCTCACCATGGGCTAGGCTCCAGGCACCATTCATCAGTGTCTTTTATCCTTACCACAACCTCAGGAGGTTGGTTTTAGATCCCCACTTTGCAGATAAGGAAACTGAGGCTCGCAGTGGTTAGGAAAGTTAGCCGATGCCTCTTGGCAGGAAAGTGGCAAAACCAGGACTCACACCCAGGTTTATCTGACGGCAAAGCCAGGCCTGTTCCTACACCCCTTGGAACAGCATGCTCAGGTCAGCCTGCCAGCGCCCCTTCATCTGGTGTAATCCTCCACCCCAACCCCAGCCCAAGCAGGTTCAGACAGAGGCAGTGACCGCGAGCAGGCTCTGAGGTCCTACCCAGGAGCGGGCTGGGGCAGGCAGGGATTCCACAGAGTGGGCAGGAGTTGGTACATGTGCCAAAGCCCAAGGTGGCAGGAGGCTGGTAGACAGGAGCTGAAGGTGCAGTTTCCCTCTGACTTTGCCCCAGTTTCCATCCTGGGAAGCCAGAGGCAGGATTCAACAGGCCTCCAGGAGGGAGCAGCTAGGTAGCCCCCACCTTCTACCACCTTTGCTGGAACAGCACCAAGGACAGTTCCCCTCCCCCAGGTCAGGAGGAGGGGTGTCCATACTCACCGTGGGGAAAACCACAAGGTACCCACTCCAGGGAGGAGCAAGTTCTCAAGACAAGAGTCCTGGGTGCCCCCACTGAGGAATAGAGAGAGCACTGGAGTGAGTCACCACCCTCGGCCGTGTTTAATAACCAACAATGGCGTACCAGCTAAAAGCATGTCCTGGGAGGTCCACAGCTTGATAATGTAGCAAATCCTGGCCTCTGGGAGCTCCTGCTCTAAAGCAGAGTTCTCAAACTCTACAGTGCACTCAGATTCCAGGGAGTCTTGCTAAAATGTAGACTCTGCTTCAGCAGGCCTGGGATGGAAACTGAGATTCTGCGCATCTGACCAGCTCCCACCCCCAGATGGCATGGCACTGCTGGGCCAGGGGCCACAGTGCTGTGGCTTGGTGCCCATTGGAATCAGCTGGAAAACTAAAACAACCTGAGGTCTGGGTCCACACCGGAGATTCTGATCTATTTGGCACAGGGTGTAGCCTGGGCATTTGGACTTTTAAAACCTCATCGGGTGATTCTAGTGTGCAAACAAGCATGAGAACCCCTGCCTTCATTGTAGGCACAGATGTAGAAACAGCCTTCACCTGCCCTGGACAAAGGAAGCATCAGAAATGTGACTGGCACCCTCCTTAAGCAGTCATTTCAACCTGGGGAGGGGGACATTCATGCAGGAGAGGATTTCCTAGTTTTAAGGTATTTACCGTGTGCCAGGAGAAGTGTTATGCCGCCTACGTTCATCTCATTTCATCCTTACTCTAGCACCAAGAGACTGGATATATAGTCACCCCATTTCACAGGTATGGAACCTGAAGCTCGAGTTGGTGAAGTCGTTTGGCCAAGTGCTCTGATAGTAAGTGGCAGAGCCAGATCTGAAACCCAGGTCTCTCGGACTCCAAGGCCTGTGTTCATTCCAAGGCATCTCCCCACCAAAGGAAGAAATCACAAGGAGGGTGACTTTGGAGCTGTGCCTAGAAGGGGGAGCTGGGTGCTAATCCGAATCCAGCAAACTTCTCTCTGAGCCTTGGTTTCCTCATCTGTCTAAAGGAGGGGAAACCAGATGGTCTTGAGGACTCTTCCAGCATTCCTGTTCTGTAAGCCCAGGTTCCCAGTTTCACCAATGTTCTGCTCTCTCCCCAGACATAAAGTACATCGAGGTGACCTCCACCAGATCAAGGTGTCATGATGGCCCCCAGTGCTGCTCCAGCCCATCTGTCACCCCGCCCTTTGGTTCCCCACGCAGTGGTGGCCTCCTCCTTTCCAGAGACATCCCCCGAGAGACTCGAAGCAGCAACGAGAGCCTCATTTTCTCTGGGAGCCAGGGCAGGGGGCACCAGCGCCCCCCTCCCCACTCTGGGGCTCCCTCTTCTCATCCCCCACCCTCTCCCAGCATCTCTATCCCCGGCATGGGGAACAAGGCCTCGGGCCCCCATGGCTTGGGCTCCCCACTGGCAGCTTCTCCAGGCTTGGAGAAGGGGCTGGGGGGCCTGGCCCCACAGCAGGGCAGCAGGGTCTCTGTGTTGTCAGCCAGCCCAGCATCCGATGTCAGCTACGTGTTCGGAAGGTAGGTCACTCCCACTGTAGCTTCTGATATTGTCTCTGCAACACACACACACACACACACACCCTAAAAATCATAGACAGGCACCCTGTTCTATCGGAGCAAAATCAGGTTGTACACCAAAAACAAAAGAGTGAATATTCTCTTTTATGCCATCACAGCCATTTGGACCTCAAGCTTTCCTCAGGCACTTAGAATATAACTCAAAATTTTGAGAATATAACAAAAATTTCGATTGATGCCTTCCTCTTGAGAAAAGAACTGTTTACATTCATGAGGCTGACCTGTATCCTTTCCAGCACTCATACAACCCATCTGAAGGAAGGGATTTTTTTTAAAACACAGAGATGTAAATAAAATTTGGAGGCCTGGGATAAACCATTTAGGAAAGAAAAGCCTCCTTCCTCTTTGTTGCTAGCAAAATCTAGCAGGAAGGAGGCGAACCTGCCTGTCCCCCTGCCCCCCAGCCCAGTTTGCTGACCTCACAATAAAGCTGCACACACACACCCATCCTGTCCAGGAGGACCAAACCTCAGGACCTCTGTCCCCCACACCGACTCCAGAGCCGATGTGCCAAGGCAGTCCTTGGCAAGGAGGCCGGGATTCCACGGCCATGGCCGTTGGCATGGGCCTCTGAACTCAGAGAGAAGTCTGGCTGGATGCAGAGCTGGCCTCCTCCTCTTCCTCCAGCTGGGGAGTTCCCTCTGCATCCACCGTGGACGTGGTCCAGCCTGCGTGCAGGGCTCTTGGGAATGTTGGGTACTTGTGTGATAGCTCAGTCAGACCTGCCCGGCTGGGAAGGCAGAGGGGATCCAGTCCGGCCTAAGCCCACATGATCTGCAGGGGATCAGCTTATTAGCTACTTTAAATGACCAAAGACTGCAGTGCAGAGACATTTCTGTATCCTTCAGCATCACTTGGGGATCAGGTGGGCATGCACTTTGCTTTGGGCTGTGGGGGATGGAGTATGCAATACTCTATTTAACCAGAGCTACGGGCACCAAGATCAGTAGATTCTGGAGCCTGGCTCTGATTCCTGCATGTCCACTAACAGCCTAACTCCCTGCCTGTCTGGTGCCCTCCCTGCAGCAGCCAGTCCCTCCTCCACTCCAGCGTCTCCAGCCATCAGTCATCTTCTAGATCCTTGGAGAGTCCAGCAAGCTCTTCCTCCAGCCTCCACAGCCTTGGCCAAGTGTCTCCGGGTACAAGAGCCAGTGACTTCCAGGTCCCCAGCAACCCCACCCCAAACATGGGCCAGCCCAGAGCAACTCACTCCCCACCACTGGCCAAGGAGCACTCCAACAGCTGCCCACCATCCATCACCAACTCCATGGTGGACATACCCATCGTGCTGATCAATGGCTGCCCAGAACCAGGGTCTCCCCCATCCCAGCAGATCCCAGGACACCAGGACTTTGTCCGACCTGGGGCCCCTTCTTCCAGCAAGTCTTGTCCAGCCACCAGGAGCCACAGCCAGACCCCTCTCACCACATCCTCAGAGGGTATGTTGTAAACCAGTCCTTCAGCCGTTGTGAGGTTCAGCTTGGGGGGATAGACAAAGCATCAGTGGGTTTTTGCAATAGCAGGTCAATGCGCTGAACACCTACTGTGTGCCGAGCACTTTGCCAAAGAGTAGGGACAGAGAGATGGACACAGTTTAGAAAGAGACAAAAACCAAGGATCACTACAGAATAGAAAAACCACAGAAGGCAAGAGATGTCCTAAGTCTTATGGGGCCACAAAGGAAGGCGTGATCCTTTTAGTCTAAAAAACTGGGAAAGCTCCTTGGAGGAAGTGACATCTGAGCTGGATCTGGAAAACTGAATCAAATGTCTGGAGCCAGAGCAGGGGAGGTGGGGCATTCCCAGCAGAGGGAACAGCAAGTCCATGGTCATGAAGGTGTAGAAGCACATGCATGTTTAAGAAATGACTGGAGTGTTGGGTGTGGGATGAAGTAGTTGAGTAATCTGGGGCAAGATTGGGAAAGGTCTTGAACACCAAGCTAAAGAGTGGATTTTACCCATTAGGCCGCGGCATCGGGGGCTAGCAGGGAGTCTCAAACAGGAAAGTGATGGGGTCAGAGGTACATGTTCAATAGATAACTCTGGCAGCTGCATGGCAGATGACCTGCAGGGCCCGGCCCAGGCAGGGAGAGCAGTTTTGATTTTCATCATGAAGTGGTCCAGACAAGCTGTAATGGGGGCCTGCACCAGGGCGGGGCAGGGCGGAGGAGAGAGGACAGAGCCAGGAGACCCTCGGGATATGAAAACAGCAGGCTTGATGACTAATGCAAGAGAGGGAGAAGAAGGAGAGTCAGTCCTACCTCTGACGTTCGTGGATGACGAACACATAGAGAGCCGACGGAGACAATGCATTCCAATTCAGACAGCTAAAAACCACAAAGCAGCAAACACCCTCCTTCCCGTAGTCTGTGACTACAGGCGTCCAAAAAGAACAAAACCAGCCAGAACCCAAAGCAGTAAACACAGAGGCTCAGGCTTAGCACCCATAGGGTGCACCTCTCCAGAGAAGAGCCCCTGCAGAGCCCCAGGGACACTGTCCCTGCTCCCCACCCCCCACTCAGCCACAAGTATCAGGGGGACTCCTGGGGGTTATGATGTTCACTCTGGCCCACACTGCCATTCAGGAAGCCAGGTCAATGTAAGCAAGAGAAAAATGGCATGATAGGTGTGCCTTTGAATCTGCTCTGGTCGTTTTCCCGGAATAAATCATTTGCACATTTTAGTACCTTTTTTTATGATGAGTTACTCTCAGCTGGCCACAGCACACACCTTTTCAAGATACCAAAATGGAAAACCACTGTTCTCTGCCTTAGGGACCCGGGGAAGTGGCCATTTTGTCATCTCAATGAGCACATTTACTTAGTCCAGCGATATTCCCATCCTGGTTTGGTGGTGCCCCAGGATATCACTCATTATACCCTGGGGTCTTATCAAAGTCTGCAAACTTTCTCCAAACAAAATCCTTGCTAATTGCCTAGGCTATTGGAATGTCAAAAACCCTCAGAGACGGTTTAGTACACTTAGTCCCCTCTGGGCTTCAGGAGCAAGACAGTTGTCCCAAATCAGAGTCAGGAATCCTGTCTCCTGACTTCTGCACAGGCTCATCTGCCCAGATCTGCTGCCTTCCTTTCCTCAAACTTTTCTTTCATTTTCTTTTCCAAACTGAATATGCCCCCCAAGACACTTGTAGGATTCTTAAGGGGGAAGAGAGGGTAAAACCAAACACATGATGCATCTCAGAATCCCTTATTTATCCCTTCTTTCAGGCCACACCAGACAACACAAGATTTGAGAAACTGTTTCTCATTAAACTGAGATTTTATCTGTTTGTGATTTATTACCAAGGATACGAGGGGAGACTCCTAGGTCCTAGATGCGCCAAGCCCTGAATTCTTCTGTTGGATTTTGCCTCTTGTAGGCAGTTGGAGATACAGTGCGGTTGGGGTAGGGTAGGGTGGGTTGAATGGGACCACTGCGCAGAGGTGGGGGAAGGGTCTCTCAGCTCCCCTCGGTCCAGCCTAAAGAGTCCCCCCTCTCTGTCTTCCAGGTCCCACCAGGGACATGCAGCCCACCATGAAGTTTGTAATGGACACATCTAAATACTGGTTTAAGCCAAACATCACCCGGGAACAAGGTAAAAGGAAGCGCTGTGTTTCAAGGGATGAGTGACCCAGGAGTCAAGTCTGGGTCTTGCATCTTGCATCAGGCAGATGGGGCCCTGGGTCATGGTAGGGGAGGGAATGGCAAATGGTAGGTCCAGGGAAGGGGGATATCGTGCAAACCTCATGTCCTGAGGAAATAGGGACTGCAGCAGGAAGGGTGGAGATTAGACAATAGGAAGGACTTCCTGGGAACACAAGGTGATTCTGTAATGTCTGCTCTATGAAGATTCTATGGGGCTGGGGGACAGGGGTGTCCAGGTGGGGGGGGGAGGTAACTGTCTCTGACCCAAGGATTGTTCCAGCAATCGAGCTGCTGAGGAAAGAGGAGCCAGGGGCTTTCGTCGTGAGGGACAGTTCTTCCTACCGAGGCTCCTTTGGCCTTGCCTTGAAGGTGCAGGAGGCCCCTGCACCTGCCCCGAACCGATCAGGTATGCGTACCTGTCTCTTCATTCAAGGCCTCACAGAGGCAACAGGCTGTGGTAGGTTCTAGTCCCAGCTCTCCACTGCTACCTTGCAGCAGGCCCGTAAGTACTCCTGGGAGGAGGGTCAGCCCTCTCCCAGCTGCCTTCCTGCACCAGACACTCTGTAAGGAGCTCCTTCCATGGCAAGCCTGAGCTTCCTCTGCCTCTGGGAGTCCCCAGATTCCCTGCTCTGCTCTCATGGGGCGAAGAGGAGGAAGCTCCCAGCCCCTCTCCAGGATGCTCTCCTCTGCCCACCCCCAACCTTCGCTGTCCAGACCAGCTTTATTGTGAAGGAACCTAATGTAGTAATAACGTGTGTGCCCTAGCTTATCATGTGTATGTGACAGTTTATCACGTGTGATAGCTTATTGAGTGAATGCACTGGCTTATTACATGTGCGTGATAGCTTATCACATATGTGCTAGTTTATCACACGTGTGATAGCTTAGCACATGCTTTCCCGTGGTCTCACACACACAACACACATCTCTGGGGCATGCACCCTGCACTGGGATACCTCGCTAGGGAGATAGATAAAAACAGATCATTATAGTACAAAGTACCTAAGTTACAGCCCCTCCCCAAACCCCAGGAGTATAGCTCTCATGTAACAAAAGGATCAGGTAAATAGGTTCCAAGAGTTAGTTAATGACACCACCCCCCGAGAGCAAAGATGAAAACCCCAACTTCATGCTCTCTAAACCATGCTGCTCTGGTTAAATAAGAAAGTGACCTCTGGGGCAGTATTGGTTATCAAGAACGCCTTGCCAACGAGCACAGAGAGGAGGAAACCATGGGCGGGTGGAGAAGAGGCAGAGGGGCACTGTTCACTCTCCAGGGCCAGCCTAGCTCCAGCAGGGACCATCTGGTGAAGAATCACAGTACCTGGGAAGGAGTGGGTAGAAGAAGAAGAGAAATCAGGCTGAAGGATTAAGATTTGATCTCAGTAGTCACTGGGACCATCCCCAGTAGCTCTTGAGACCAAGAGAAAGTTCTCCTGAGAGGAGAATTACTGGACGCAGAAACCTTTGAGCAAACATGTTGGCACCTCCTTTGTGGGAGGCCTTGAAGATAGGGTTCCCCCTAGCAGTCCCACCCACCCCTAGGCAGGGAAACAAACCAGTTAACCTCTGGATGGACCGGGAGGAGGCGGGTCAGGGAACGAGTTGGTCAGTGTTCAGCTAACACTGGGCTCTGGAACCCCCATCCACATGCACTCTTTCTTCTATCTTTGTCCAGGTGAGGACAACAGTGACCTCATCCGCCACTTCCTCATCGAGTCTTCCGCCAAAGGGGTGCATCTCAAAGGAGCAGACGAGGAGCCCTACTTTGGTGAGCCTCTCCAGCCTGCAGGCCCCTGGGTGGGCCCCACCCTTCTGGGCTGGGAGACTGGTCTGGGGAAAGCCTTCTCACGCAGGGCTGCCTGTTTCCTTGCAGGGAGCCTCTCTGCCTTTGTGTGCCAGCATTCCATCATGGCCCTGGCCCTGCCCTGCAAACTCACCATCCCACAGAAAGGTGGGTCTGGGCGCCAAAGAGGCAACCCCGGGGAACTAAAAAGGCTCCTAGTGGTCACATCCCACCTTATTTATGGATTAGTGTCACAGTTAAAAGTGCTTCACCTAGCATCCATCAGCATCTTCACTTCCTGGCTTGAGAATTTGAGAATGTCGACCCCTCTGAGCCTCTGTTTCTTCCTCTATGAAATGGGGACAGCCACCATCATACTTAAGGATTGGTTGGGGGTTAAATGAGCCGGTCCAGGCAAGGCTCTTATCACAGAGTACGTGTTTGATAAATAGGAGCCTTCTTTGAGAGGATGAAAGGAACATAAGTCGGCCGGTTTGGAGAGGGTTGTTTTTTTCTTCCGGGTCCAACCTTTACTGGGCACTCCCTCATTCACACATCCCTCACCACAACTGTGTCAAATAGGTGTTATCCCCATTTAACAGATGAGAAAAGGAGGGCTTGAGGAGCTAAGTAGCTCGCCCAAAGGCACACAGATCAGACCTCAAACTGAGAGCAGGAAGTCCCATCCAGAGCCCACAGCCCAGCCGCATCAGCAGCTGGAGTAGATGATCCCCGGGTGTGCAGGAGGAGCAGAAGAGGGGTTCTGGGAGTGGAGTCAGGGCAGGGGGAGCCCCCGGTGTGGTGATGGGGAAAGCCTCCCTACATTCTGCAAAGAAAGGCCTGGGTTTGGGATGGGGTGTGAAAGAAGGGAGGAGGTGAGAGGCTTCTGAGGACCAGGTGACTGCAGCAGTCCAGGGGCTGGAGGAGTGAGGAGGCAAAAGAGGGACCAAAAGGCTTGCAAGTCAGGCATCTGGGGAGCCCCAAGTGGCCCCGTTTGTCTAATTATGGTAATCACACCAGGTTTCTCAACGGCTTGCTTCCTGAAGGTGGGGGCGGAGGTGGGAGATGTTCAAGGGGATTAATGTTCCTATGAGAAGAGTCCGTTCACTCCACCCCCACCCCCTCTGGGGACTGTTACTTTGCTTTGGCTCAGAATTGGGAGCTGGAGACTCCTCAGACCCCACTACAGACAGCCGGGCCTCCCACCTGAAGAAATCTGCAGGTAAGTGGCATGGGGGAGGCTCCAGGCTTGCCTGAGCCCCCATAGGGCCCCTCCCAACCCCACGCACACACTGGTACATGCAGGTCCACACATGTTCCCACTACAGCTTTGTTTCTTCGTCCTTAACAAGGTGCCCTGCGGTCCTCCCCATCCCTATAAACCTGGAGGTGAGGGGCTGCAAGCCTGGGTGGGGGGAGCCCGTGGGGGTGGCAGGAGAGAGGGAGGTTGGTGTGGCTTACACCCCATCCTGCACACTCATGGGCACATGTGGACATGCTGGGGCCTCTCTGGTTCTGAGGGACCTGCCCTAGAAGTGATCTCTGGGTCTGGGATCCTCTGTGGAGTGTCAGGTCCAAAGGCCAGGCACAGATCAGCACTTGTCCGAGTGCCCTCCCCCCATTCTTGTCTTCTCCACCTTCTCTTGACAATGAACCAGGGCCCCGGGGTGGGTGGAGGTAGAGACAGTGCCAACCATGCTTCTGGACAGAAGGAAGGTTTGCCTGGACATCCCTACACATAGGGCAACAGCTTTACTCCACCCTAGAGGGCCAAAGGCCAGAGCAATGCAAAGCCACAGATGCTCCCAACATCCTCTGGGGTTGGCCTTGAATTGCAGTCACCTACACAGTCCTGCCTGCCTGCCTGGTGGCTCAGAGGAGCCCCACTAGATTCCTGAAGAAGGAAGAGCCCCGACACCAGCTCTGGGCAGAAGGAGGACCAGGGCCTGGGGGACCCTACCTGCCGCTGCATGGTGGATCCTGGCAAGGCCTAAGCACAGCATTTACATCCCTCAGGCTGCCATGCCCTGTATCTGACCTCTGTGAGTGTAGAGACCCTGAGTGGAGCCCTGGCCGTGCGGAAGGCCATCTCAACCACCTTTGAGAGGGACGTCCTCCCCACACCCACCGTGGTCCACTTCAAAGTCACTGAGCAAGGCATCACCCTGACCGATGTCCAGAGGAAGTAAGGGGCTTCCCTTGCCTTGGGGCTGCTGGGCGGGGCAGGGGGATCTGGAGGGGATGGCTGAGATGGCCGTGGATCAGTGATGAAGGTAGGATTCAGGATTCTGGACCCAATGTGGTCAGTGACTTGCTGAGTGACTCCAGGCAAGTTCTCTGCCTTCTCTGGTCCTCACGCCAATGACCCCATCCCAAAGTCCCCCTTTCAGTGGCACTGGTTCAATCTGGTTCATCCACTGATGAACCTCGTCCCAAAGTCCCCCTTCCAGGACACTGGTTCAGTCTGGTTCATCCACTGATGGAACAACTGCAGAAGGCCAGACTTTGGCTGCCCACTTGAACACAGTGGCTGAAATCACTCCTTCCCCGGGCTCAGGGCTTCACAGTCTGGCAGGATCCTGGCCCTGGGCTGGAGGAACAAGAGATGAGCAAGACATCATTCCTTTCCTCAAGCAGTTAAATGACACAGTGGGCAGGGGGCGGAGGAGAGAGGGTAGAAAACCTGAATATATAGGACACAAGGCAGATTCATTCCATGAAAAGAGAGAAGTCTGGGGCGCCTGGGTGGCTCAGTCGGTGACGTGTCTGCCTTCGGCTCAGGTCATGATCCCGGGGTCCTGGGATCGAGCCCCGCATCAGGCTCTCTGCTCTGCGGGGAGTCTGCTTCTCCCTCTCCCTCTGCCCCTCCGCTCGAGCGCTCTTTCTCTCTCTCTCTCTTTCAAATGAATAAATAAAATCTAAAAAAAAAAAAAAAAAGGAAAGAAAAGAAAAGAGAGAAGTGCAAACATGTGCCCCAAGGCCCAGCAGTGGGAAAGGTCACAGCAGGCTGTAAGGGGTCTAATTGGGAGGCTTCTTGGAGAGCAGGGCATCTGAACTTCGGGAGAGCTAGAGATGATGGAGGTAGGACATGGCGCTGGGACAGGCTCTCACCAGCAGTCCTTCTCTTCCAGGGTGTTTTTCCGGCGCCATTACCCCCTCACCACCCTCCGCTTCTGTGGCATGGACCCCGAGCAACGGAAGTAAGTTCAAGTCTGGGCCAAACTCACAAAGCCATCCAGGGCCTAGCTGCCCACTGAGGTTTCTTGCTGACTCTGGGACTGGGGTCACAGACAAAGCCTGTGAACCTCGAGGGTCTGGGAGCAACAGGATGAGGGGAGGGTGGGACCTGGTGGGGTGTGGTCACAGCTGGCCATTGTCCCCAGCTGCTCAGCCAGAGTCCTGTGGAATGCAGAGAAGCCTCAATACTCATTCCTGTCCCTCTTCCTTTCCCACAGGTGGCAAAAGTACTGCAAGCCCTCCTGGTAAGGCTTCCGTGTGTCCTGTCAGTCACCGTAAAAGGTCTCCCTGGGCCAGAACCTGGGACCCAACAAGAGGAAGAACTCGGGAAAGGAAGGAGGCCCTGTCCTGACCTTAAGAGAACCCATGGTTTTGATGGGGGTGGCACAGGCCCAGGTCCTCAGAGAGCCTCCAGTCTGAAGGGGGAGACATGAGCCTGGGAGCCCTCGGTCTTATGTAGGAGGCACAGGCTCTAACCTCAGGCAGCCTTAATCGATGGGGATGCCCCAGTTTGATGGTCAAGACACATCCTTGCCCTCAGGAAGCTTCCACTCTGATGAGGAATATGCAGGTCCTGTCCTCATGGAGCCGCCATTCAAAAGGAGGGTTACCTAGATCTTGAACTTGGGGGTCTCCCAGTCTGACAGAGGAGGCCCATCCTACCCTCAGAGAGCTGGGGAAGGGGCAGGGCAGAGCACCGTACTAGCTGAGATCACCCCTCCCAGCCTCTCTGGGCCCCACCATCTCACCCAGGCTATGTTCTCCCACCAGGATCTTCGGGTTTGTGGCCAAGAGCCAGACAGAGTCACAGGAGAATGTGTGCCACCTGTTTGCGGAGTATGACACAGTCCAGCCAGCCTCCCAGGTCATCGGCCTGGTGGGTGCCCTGCTGCAGGACACAGAAAGGATGTAGAGGGAGGGAGCTTCCCGTGCACCTTCCTGGACATCCGAAGGGGGCTGGAACCCCTGAGCAGGGGCTTGTGGCCACACTAATGAGCCAATCTATTGGACTGGGGAGAACGGTACCAAGTTGAAACCCTGGAAACCTAATGACCGTCAGCAGTGACCTTCATCCAGACCCAGCTGGGTCTCAGTTTCCTCAACCATAAAAAGAGACCAATAGACAGGACCAGCTGTGCTTCTCAGACTTTGATGGCATCTTAACAAGCTCCCTGTGATTCTGAAGCACGCCCACATCTGAGGACCCCTGACTCCATCAACTTGGACACTGCCAATGCAGAAGCCTGAGTTAGAGACCTGCGACCCTCTGTCGTGGCAAACAGAAGGTGCTGGGTTGGGACCCATGGGCCCCTAGCCCAACGCTGACCTGGGAGAGGTGATATGCAAGGATCGACCAAAGGAGGGATGGACGGACTCTATTTCCCTCCATATCTGTTCCTTTCCCCACTTCCGTAATGGCTTCTTGGGCAGGCAGCTGTTCCCAGGACAAAGCAGGATCTGCCTGCCCTGGATTCTTTAGGCCAATGTGGCCACAGTTGTCAGGGCGGCTTAGCAAGGGGGATCTTGTCCTCATGGTCAGAGACCACCCAGCTGCCCTCACATCCTTGATGTCTAGTTCCCACCACTGCAAATGAGTATCAGCCCCATCTTTTCTCTCAATTTTTTGGTAAGCAAGTGTCCTCCAGCTGGTGTCACAACTGCCCTAATGTTACTTATGTAACCCACGGGAGGGAGGTGGGGGCAGGGAGACCCTCTGCTCTCCAGAGCAGATGCCAGGGCCAGCTTTCTCTGGTTCTGCCTCAGCTCCCGTCCTGCTGAGTGCCCCCTGCTTCCCAAAACACACACATAGACACCCCGACAGGCCTAGCAGTAGGGCATCTATGGTCTTACAGCCACACAGGGGCAGCAGAGAGTCATGAATGCAGAGAGGCCGCCAACTCAGGAGGTTTGGAGAAGCTGGGCAGTCTTTCCCCCACCCCCACCTCCGTCAAGACTCCCAAGAAGCTGGAATCCTTTGTCTAACGGGCCTGGGTCCTAAGAAAACCACACTGTCAGGGTGGAAGAGGAGGCTCAGGGAAGAAGCCCACTTTTGTTCTACAAGGAGCAAATGCCTGCCCTCTCCCAGCTGTGGGCCCTGCCACCCCATCGTTATCATTATCTTTGGCCAAAGCTGGGCCTGACGGATTGTGATTTCAACCCAGGAAACCAAACCGGACTGAGGCTGCCCTGGGCTGGCGGGACTGGCTGAGAGCAGCCCGCCCAGCCTGTGCTCAGGTACTGCCCCATCCCTGGAGAGTAGAGAACACTAGACAAGTTCTGAAGGTCATATTCAGGAGGCTGGCAGAGAGCCCCCCCTTTTACCCATGGGTGCCTGTGTAGTTCTCATGGAAAATAAAGTGTCTGTCTTGGCATAACAGTTGGTTCTAAGGCATTCAGGGCTGCCCGCTCAGAGGTGGAGACAGGAACAGAGAGGGGCCCTGAGTTGGCAGGTGATGGCTATGTCATAGAGAACACTCCCTCCTACACCCCTGGCCACAGCAGCACAGTCTGCATTGGCTTCCCTTCATAAGCCATCTCTTCGGCCATTCTGTGTCCCCCACATGGCCCACACATGCGGGTTTCTTCCTCGTGACTCCTTGCCTGCCATTCTGCCAGGAGGACAGAGAATTGAGGTCTTGCCCTTGTCCCAGGGCTGAAGGTGAGTCTGTGTGGCCCCCCTGACAGATCCCAAGGTCTCACTCGGGCTCCCTCAGGGGCAAGGAGAGGCAACAGAAACATGGGTGGAATGGAGAAGAGTCTCTGAACCTAGATGAGCCCTGAGCTACCAGCTCAGCCCTAGAGAAATAGACAATGGCTTCATCCCACCCTGGGCCTGGGGGTTCTAAGACTAGCTTCTGCCAGCTGGCAGTCCAAGCCTTGCCAAGTGGTATAGGAGGGGCCTCAGGAAATCTATTTTCCTAAGGGGCCTTAGGAAGGGGAGCTGCTTCTTCTGTTCAGGCCGAGTTCTGTGACCCAGTGGCAGGAGCTGCCCTGGAGGGCCTGCGAAGAGACCCTCCCAAAGGCCTTGAATCACTGTTGAGAAGCCCTGCCTCCCCTCCCACTACCAAACTTCAATTCCAACCTCCCACCCCAGCCCCCCTCAGCCTGGCCCTGGACGGAGTCCATGGAAGGTAGTATCTCTGGTGCATTTACCACAGCTCATCTTTCCTCCAGGAACATTTAACAAAGAACTTGACTTAGACTTTTGCCGATGGGCAGAGCAGCCAGCCCAGCAAGGATAGGAGGGGTGGTGAGCAGAGGGGAGGAAAGATAGCCACCAAGCCAGGAGCCGGGAAGGGAGGGGTCTTCATACCCCAAGAGTTTTCTGTTCAGGAGGTCCCAGGACTTGTAGCCCTTGGTCTGAAGCCTCCCTCCCCAGTATCTTCCAGTGTCACCCCTCCCAACTTTCTACCCTCCCCATCCTGCTGTCTACACACACATATACCACCCACTCACCCCTCCCTCAGCCTCCTTCCCCGGGTTCTCCTGTCCTTCGCCAACCCATTTCTTCTTGACCGTCCTGCCTCAAACCCATCATCTCCCTCTTTACAGAAAAACCTTCCTCTCTCTCACTCTTGTCCCCTGTAATTTCCCCAGGTGGCTGGACCCACAGGAAAGCCCAGTTCGGATCGATAGGAAGGGAGAGGGGCAGCCACCTGCACTGCCAATCATTTTTTAAGCCTCAGACTGCCACCCTCTCTAAACCCTGCCTCTTTTCTGGCTACAGAGTGACCTCCCCAGAAGGCTGAAGCACCCTCACGCTGCCACCTCCCCTCCACTCTTCTGTCTGCTCACCTCTGCTCTTTCATCCTCCACCTCCTGTCCTGAACTCTCAAGCTATCCAACAGGCGGAGGGCTTGGAACCAGGACAGGACTGGGAGGTGAAGGGCTTCCAACCCAGAGATTGGTGCCTTGCTTCATGCAACAAGGGTTTTCTGGCTGGATGCTTTGTTCATGTGAGCTGGGAAAATAGATCAGTGCAACAGCGTTCTAACCGAGGTGTGTGAGTGCCATGTGGGGCTGGCAGGAAAAGTAGAAACAGGGAATGTAAACTTTATCCATTTGGAGGGAATGAGGGCAATGTTACCAAGGAGGTAACATTCGAGTTGGGTCTTCAAGAATGAAAAGGAGTTTAGCGTGCAAAGAAACCATGGAGGCTCTTACGTGCTAAGTACAATGTAAGGCACACTATATATGTTTAATCCCATTTTACTGAGGCTCGGAGGGTTAACTTGCCCATATTTTCCTAGCTGGGAAATGGCAGAGAAATAGGATTCCAAATCTGGGCCCATTCTGCCTCTGCATTCTCAGACAAGCTGATGGATGAATTTGTGCGTGAAGCACACAGGTATGAGATGGTACCATGTTCAGTGTGGCTAAAGTATATGGTACCCAAGGAAGTAAGTGAGAGAGGAAGCAAAGGAGAGTCAGGAGCCAGATTATCAAGAAACTTGGGTTCTAAGCTGAGAACGTCTAGGGAATGAATACTTGTTAAACGCATGGATGAGTGAGTGAATGAATGAATGAGGTTGGGCTCAAGACCCTTTGTGTACAGTTGCACAGGTTGTGCAATGCACAATTATACATGGCAACCTGCTTGGGTTTCATTCTGTAGGCAATGGGGAGACGTCAGAGGCTTTTCAGCCAAGGAGTAAGTGACCAGATTTGTGCTTTAGAAATAGGGCTGTGGGGGCAGGAGACAGGACCTGAGGCCTGGGTTGGGGAGAAGTGTGACTAAAAGAGGAAGCTGTGAGAACTTGGACTTCAGGCCAGGAAAGGGATAAGAGCCTAAGGAGACAGGCTGGGACAGGAGCCTACTTGATCTAGGCCTGGGTCCTGGGTTCCTATGACTTGAAGGGCCACGTGGGAAAGAGCAGGACCTCCCTCCCAGTCCCCCTGATATTAGTCTCCTCAGGCCGCCGTAACACAATACTGGGTGACTTAAACAACAGACACTTAAACTTTGTCACAGTTCCGGAGCTTGAGGTGCCAGCATGTTTGGGTTCTGGTGAGAGCTCTCTTCTTGGCTTGTAGATGGCCACCTTCTCGTTGTTTGTGCACATGGGCCTTTCTTCAGTGTGTGCTCCTGGAGAGGGAAATCTCTTCTTCTTAATAAGGCCACCAAGTCTCTAGCATTAGGACCCCACCCTTCTAATCTCAATTAACTTTAATGAACTCCTAAAAATACTATCTCCAGATACAATCACACTGGGGGTTAGGGCTTGTGAACTTGGAGGGACACAATTCAATCCTGCCCCAGCCACGTTCCCCACTCCCACAGTCCCCCTGTGCTGGCCGGGCTGGGGCTCTCTTCTTCCTGACACTTGCCCTCAGAGACAGTCTGGGGCCTGTTTTGTAAGCCTCTGCTTCTTGAAGGCATCTCAGCCTTTGCCTCCCTGCAATGGAGTCTTGTTGAGGAAGTCAAGTGGAGTTTGTTTTGCAGCAGGCCTGGAGGCCGGGGAGGCGAGCCAGGAGGGAACCAGAGAACATGAGGAGTGAAAGGAGAAGGGAGAATGCCACTCACTTGCTCATTCACTCATTCACCAAACATGTGCTGCACAGGGCAGCGTTAGGCATACCGGGGCTGGGCAGGGAATGGGGAAGGGGTCTGCGTGTGCCCCAGGAGAGACGTTCTGTCCTCCACAGCATTAGATGTGACACCCGTGAACACTGAGATGGAACATATCATTTGTCTAGTTCACGCCACTCTCACCTACACACACACACACAACTTCCCTCTTCTGCATCAAGAATTAGAAGCCTGGGGGGGTCAGGCAGATGTGGGTGGCAGGTCCCCTCTGCCATTGACTAGCTTCATGACTTATCAAGAGTCAGACGCTCAACCAACTGAGCCATCCAGGTGCTCCTATCTCATTTAATCTTGACGGCAATACTTCATAAGTACTATTATTTATCCTCATTTGATGGATATAGAACTGTGGAGTAGGAGACCAAGTCAGTCTCTCAGGGTCCACCAAGAATAAGTAGCGCAGTGAGATTTGAACCCAAGCAATCTGGACCCAAGCCCATGGTGACAATGACGATAATAGTGACATTTGGAGCTTATTGAACCCAAGGTCATCAAATCCAATCCCCTGCCTCCACGTACACCAGGATAGGGCTGTCTGCCCCTCATTCTGGTGTCTCTGCCAAATCCCTCCTCTCGCATCAGGGATTGTGTCCCCAGCCCCAGGCTGCTGGGGATGTTGACAAAGTCACCCCTCCCTCTTCCTGCCTGGAAAGTGGCACATCTCCCACTATAATCTCCCACCCAGAATCTTCCCTCAGGACCTCCTTCCTTCCTCCCCAACTAGAGCCCTAACTTTAGCTTCCCCTTTCTGGTGCCTAAAGAGGCCTTTCCTATGGAAAGTGTAGGTGCCCAAACATTCCCCCTGCACTCACTGGGAGATGATGAGTTCTAATCCACTTCTGCCACCAGCTCCTTTATGCCTTCAGACAAGCAAGCCACAGACCACAGTAGGCCTCCGTTTCCCATCTGTGTAATGGGTGAGCTGGAGAAGAACTTAAAGGCTGCTCCCAGCCCTGGTCTTCTTGATTTTGACCTTTCTCAGCCACCAGTCTAGAGCCATCCTCTCTCCCCCTCACATGCACCCCTCTCCAATGAGATACTGCCCGGCTCTCCCCAAACCTTCCTGTGTGGTCTTCCCCACCACTACCTCCCACCCTAGAACTATGGGATCTGCCTGTGGGTAGCCTCTGCTCTCACCCCACTCCAGACCTGCCCTCTACTTTGGATTGTGCTGACCCTCCCTTCCTCTGCCAGGGCCCAGAGTCCCCTACAAGGCCACCATCTGCAGAGAGCACAAAGGGAGGCTAGCCCTTCCCCAGCCAGTGAGCCAGCTCCCCTCATTAGAGCCCCAAGAATATCCCCACTGCAGGAATTTACAAAATCCCTTTGCATTTTAAAGGCAAACTTCCCCACACCTCTCCCAAAAAAGAAAACTTTTCAAAACTTTTAAGGTCCCAGTTTACATTTCTTACATAAACCCCCCTGGGCCTACTGCCTGGGATTTAGGACTCACCCACCCCTAAATTCAAAATCTCTTTTGGGGAGGGTTTTTGTTTTTACCACAACCCCTCCCTCATTGCATGGGGCAAGGACTGCCCAGGGCTTTTGGAAGTGGGGGTGGTCACAGTTCTGGGCTGAACTGGCCTGACCCCTCACAGAGCCAGCGATCAGGCCAGGGTCACTGAGCAGTCACATGTCACTTTGAATGGGAAGCCTTGAACTGAGGCTGAGAAATGAAGTTGGGAAACAGCTCAGCCAAAGGCAATTGGACTTTTTTTTTTTTACTTATGTTTTTTGGGGGGAAAAAACCTCTATTGTCCGACTAACCTTCCATGATGCTGGAAAATTGAATTTATTTCCTGAGCAGTCTGGTCCAATTTCCCCTGGGTGGAGACAAGACTGGGCTTCCCTCCCTGCTGTTCCAATTTAGAAGCTCTGGTTCTGCTCAGAGACCAGGACCCAGGAGGGAGGCAGGGACCCTGAGCCCTGGCCCTTCCAGGCAGCGCGCCCCTCCCCCCCCCCCCAAACCCTTTCCCCGGAAGCCCCCCCCCCCCCCCCCCGGGGGTAAGGAAGCTTCCCCCCTGCCCAATCCCCCCAGTCTCAAGGCCCCAGTGTTCATTTCCATTTTCACTTTCCCAGCAACCTGGGTTTGCTGGGCATCTGTCCTGGCCTGTCCCAGACCTACCCCAGCAATCCATATGTGCCCCTCTGTGTCCCCCCAGCTTCCTGCCTCTGTTTCCAGTCTCTTCGGGGCAAGCCAATAGAAGTACAGCTGCAAAGCATTTGTGCTGGCCGCCAGGCTGGCGGGGGAACCATCTGCAGCCGGGTAGCTGCCAGGCCTGCAATGACGGGAACCCTGGGCCCTAGCCCTTCCACCGCAACCCCCAACACAGGAACCTCTCTGTCTACTAAGGCCTAGGAGGCCAAGGGGAAGGGGAATGACCTTGAGACCACTGCAGGAGACAGTGTACAGACCTAGTCAGCCCTTACTTGGTAACCTGCAGCTGAGCTTCACTGCAGGGGTGGGGGAGGGGGTGCTGCTCCCAGAGGAGGCTGTCGGATGGTGGGGGGCTGCCCACCCAAGCCTCAATGACAGATATGTCCTCAGCTGGCCAGCGCCCCACTGCTGCCCTTCCTGGGCTAATAGAAAAGTTCCCAGGCCACTAGTGGGTAGAGTAGGAAAGAGGGAAAGGACTCTCTCTCCTAGCCCCAGCACAGAGAACCCCAGGTCCCCACTTCCCCTAATCTACACCCACCTCCCCTCCTTGGGTGAGGGGGAGGTTGCATTGAGTGAATGGACTTCTGAGATGCCTCCAGCCACAGCAAACCCATTTGGTTCCAATCAGAGCAGATTTCCAGATCATAGAAGGCACATGGGGGAGGGAGGCTGTGCACACAACCCCTCCACTCTATCCCCTCCCCAGAGTGCAGACCCTGTCCTATGAGATCTCCTTTCACCTCCCAGGTGGGTCTCACACAGCCACTGGAAGACTAGGTGAGGCAGGCAAATCTTAGGGGGCAACAGCATAGACCCCAGACCTCTGTCCATGTTAGCAAAACAGACTACAGGGCGCCTGGGTGGCTCAGTTGGTTGAGCGACTGCCTTCGGCTCAGGTCATGATCCTGGAGTCCCAGGATCGAGTCCCGCATCGGGCTCCCTGCTCGGTGGGGAGTCTGCTTCTCCCTCTGACCCTCCTCCCTCTCATGCTCTCTGTCTCTCATTCTCTCTCTCTCAAATAAATAAATAAAATATTTAAAAAAAAAAAAAAGAAGAGACATGCTAAAGTATTCAGAAGTGGGGTGCCTGGGTGGCTCAGTCGTTAAGCATCTGCCTTCAGCTCAGGTCATGATCCCAGGGTCCTGGGATCAAGCCCCACATCGGGCTCCCTGCTAGCCAGGAAGCCTGCTTCTCCCTCTCCCACTCCCCGTTTGTGTTTCCTCTCTCGCTTTGTCTTTCTCTGTCAAATAAATAAATAAAATCTTTAAAAAAAGAAAAACAGACTACAGAGGAGAGTGGGAAACTGAAGGAAAGAGGGTCCTGGCAGGAGGAGAAAGGGCTACAAACAGAGTCAGAGCAAGCGAAGGTCCCGGAAACTACCAGGTCCCAACTGGATCTTATCACAAATGGGGAAGCAGGGGTCCTGAGAAGGAAGTCCAATAGAACCACTTACTGAACTCAGCCCCAAGCCCTGTTCATGCATTTCGCCCACCAGTCTTACCTGGAATTATGATCCCACCTTCAACAGACGGGAAAACTGTGGCTCATAGGAATAGAAGGTCCCACCTGCCCAACCTCACCCAAGTGGTAAGCAACCAGGGCCACCATTTTGCCTTCCCTGACATCTCTAGACTTGGATCAGGTGGGAGCCCAGTTCTGAAGAAATCTACCCTCCCCAGCTAGGGAGGTTCCCCAACCTTCACCTGCCCAGTCCCAACTTCTGTCTCCAGGCTCAGGATGAAAGGATACAAGCCTGAAAAAAAAAAAAAAAAAACCAGCTTTCCTGGTCATGCCTTGGTGCCAGCATCCTAATCCTGGCCCTGGATGACTTTGGCACTTGGGTCTCAACTTCCACATTGATAAAATGGGCCAGTGTTGTCTAAAACTGGGTTGGACAGTGATTCTGTGATTCCCTCAATTTCTATCATCCTAAACAAACCCGGAGGTTTCCCCTTGGCTTAGGTGGTCTTTAGGAAGAAGGTCATCCAAATTTCAGAATTTAGAGCTGGTAAGGGAGCCAGCTCTAAAGAGAACGAGGGGACCCAGCCAGCCATGGAAGCTGCTAATCTCCATCTCTCCCTGGGGGGGACTTCACTGCCGCCTCCACTGAAAGCAATTTGTCATGCCCTGAATTAAGTGATTCCAACAAGGGTTTAATTTCAGTTTAATGGCTCTGTTTTTATGTGTAATTAAATACCATTGCATGGCGAAAATATGTTGTTTGCACTTTAGAGACTGTGTAAGGGCCCAGGAAGCCAATCCCACCGGGTTTCTACTCCCAGGCTCCACCAGCCCCTCCCCTAGTCTGGCTGGAATAATCCAGGTCATGGAGAAGGGGGTTGGTGACCTGGGAAGAGAGGAGCGGGGGGGTGAGGGGAGAAATGGTCCTGGGGGCGCCTGCTCACTCAGTAGAGCATGTTTCTAATTATCCTCAGCACCCTCACTTCTGCTCCCTGGCCCTAACTCTCCCCAGCCCCTAGGGCCTCAGACGTAGAGGGGACAGATCACTCTGACAAGTGAAGATCTAATTAGACTCTTGGCTGGCTAAAGTGGTGTCCACTCCCCCGTGGGTATGTGCAAAGGTCTGCCCTATTGTCTCTCCTCCACTTATTGTTCTCATTAACTCTCTCCTCCCCCATGAATATGCTTCCTCCCCATTGACCCTCTCCCCTGACACACAAACTGCCCCTTTCCTCCCCTCTTCCCTAAGACAACCCCAGGACCCAACAACTGACCCAACAGTCGTAGCTGCCTGCCTGCCTCCCACATCATCTTGACTTTCTCCTTCTGGGTCAGAGGTGACATTGCCATAGGGGTCTGGAATGCAGGGGGAGTTTCTCTGGCTGGGAATGTTTCAGGGTCATTTACCACAGTCATATCCCCCCCCAGGAAGGGGGGCCAAGCAGGCACCCCAAGTCCTGCATGCCTCATAACATTCTTGGAGCAGCTTGGTATAGTTGAATCTGGCCCAGAGGGCAGAGGAGTTGGGACAAGCAGCCTTTTCCTGGAAGGAGCTGAAGTGATTGCAGTAGCTGGAACCTAGGGGCCTTCGTAGGAGGAGGGGCCAGGAAGTTTGGCCAACTCTCCAGAGATGCCCCAGCCTGAATCCAATACTGGAGTCAGTCCAAGTCTCCCCTTTTTACTCCCTACTCCCACCCTGCTGGCTTGCCGGTGGAAAACCCAGCCCCCAACCCTCAGCGACAGCAGGGCTTGATCTCCACTAATGAGCTGGGAAATGGAAACCAAATGCCTGAAGTAGATTGGCACCAATGGGCTAAAGGATCCTGGTGGGGTGCCTCCCACCCGCCTGCTCCAAGCCACAGTGGAGAGGATTAACATTTCTTGGGGAGGCAGAGCAGAGCACTCAAGGACTTCAGTTTTAAATTTGTCTGGGTAAGTCCCAACAGGACACAAGAGTTTAGTCCTTGCCACCTCCTCCCTTCCACCTCTGCCAGACATGCTGATGCCCTGTGGCTACGAGAGTGACCCTCCAAGGGGATTTGGAGGCCATGGCTGGGCAGGGAGGGGGTGGGCTAGGTGCAAACTAGACCAGCAATTCCTCTCCGGAGCCTGGTTCTCCCCACTGTGGCACTGCTCAGGACAGTGTACTTCCTCTAGCCTGGGAGTGGTAGAGGGTGTCCACATTGACACAGCTGCTTTTATTTCCTTCTTTTTGGACACCTAGGACCTGACTCCCAGATCGTGGAGGCAAGCGCGGGGGGGGGCAAGGTGGGGGGGAGGGTGGGCAGTGTTTCTGTGGGATGTGTAATTCTGTCTCCCAGAGTGCATATCCTCTATCCTTCGGTGCTTAGGCTCCCCACAAATCCTGCAATGGGGACACCTAATGAGTGAAGGCCACTCATTCATAGTGGGGAGGGAAGTACATACATATTCTGTGGATTTCTCTATTCCCTCCCACCTCACATCACATACATTCACAGATTCACACAGCCCACATAGACACACCCTTCAAATTAGTGTCTCCTCTACACACGCCCACACCCAGTACACATGCGTTCACATCTCACCTTGTATATTCACTTCATATATTCCAAAGTATCGCTTTGCTATATTCATACACATGCACATACACTCAAACCCACACCCACACGTACCACAAATATGCAGATATACCAAAGGCACATCCCAGGCCATATATGCAGCTACTTCCCAAGCAGATCCAGCTTTTTTTGGAGACCCACGAGAGGAAAAGGACCTCTTAGTAACCACTACCAATGGTACCGGGGTAGAGCATTGAAAGGGGGGCTGGAGAAAAAAGGGGAATTTAAAGAGATGCTTTAGGGAAAGAGATACTCTCTCTACATTTATTTGGTCTAAGGACCTAAAACTTAACTGTCAGCCTGCACCTACCTCAGCCCAAGAAGTAGGGGGCTCCATGAAAGGGAGTCAGGGGGCCAAGGTCACTTTGTTCTTTAATCTCCTACTGCGGGCAGTGGCTTGTGGTGTCTCAGGGAGACCAGATGGCTACAGGATACTCTCACTGAGGCAGAGCTAGAGAGATGAGGATTGCAGGCCCGAATTTAAGATGCAGATAGCGCAGGGGCAAGCTCATCAGGAGCCAGTGAGTTAAAAGGCCTGGGAGTGCCTCTGGAACTGGGGAAGGGCTCAGAATCCAGAAGGCAACCCAACAGGAGGGAACCCCCCCCAGAGTGCAGAAGACTTGGTGCACAGTGTCTTCAGGCTGCCTGTGACCTCCTGAGAAGGGGCCCCCACCCAGATCAGTGTACACACACACAGAGCACAGAGATGGGGGAGAGGGGCAGTGGGAGATGACCAGAAATCCAGTCATACCACATGGGCACAAATTCTGGGCTTGGCACCAAGAGCCCACAGCCTGCTGAGCTCAAGACAGCAAAATCAAAGATGCCCCTACTCCCAACCTCTCAGAACCAAATCTCAACACAACTACCCCATTAAGGAATCTAGGCAGTCAGAGCTGGGGAATGTATTGGAGTTTACCCCCTTTCCCCAACTTCAGGGAAGTGCCTCCCCCACTAAATTAATACATCAAATCCAGATGCACATCCAGTCTGCCTGATGCCCTAGGACATACCCCAGCTTCACACACATGATCCCAGAAATAGCTCTGGCCCAGCAGGGCTGTCCTTGCTTGCCTTCCTTCCAGAAGCCATTATTTGCCCACCAGGAGTCTGAACACAGACAGCATGACTTTGGGGACAGGGAAGCTCCCTAGGAAGAGGTTGCAGGGAAGAGGTGGGTGAATTGGTTGACTCTTTGCAGTCCTCTTACCATATAGGACAGGTCTGGGGACCACACTATGACCCCCCTTCCCACCCTTGGTGCATCCCTGTCTCTAATTATAAATAAATCAACCAAACACAATTGTCTAGATTTTTGTTTTGTTTTGTTCTGTTTTGTTAAAAAAAAAAAAAAAAAAAAAGACAAGACATCATGGCCAACTGGTAGGTCCCTTAGTCTCCTTCCATCCAGTCAAGCCAGAAATGCCTGGAGGGCAGGGAGGTACGGGGAGGGAGGCAAAGCCACAGGCCGTGAGCCACTGGAAGGATGGAGTCATCCTGGTGACTTTGTGACTGTGACCACAAACAGGGGAGGAAGTAGGACCCCAGGCAAGTCCTTCACCCCCCAGCATGTGTGTCTTCTGTTCCATCAAGCACATGTGGTCCCATAATGCATCCTTTCCTCCCACCCTGACTATTCAGAGATGGGCCCCACCTCCCCAGCCCTCTGCCCTGTATGACTTCTTCCGACCTTCTTCCCTCCTCCACAGCAGGGTCTGGGCGGCCAGGCAACCAAGCAGGTGGCACACCATACCCAAAGGTGGGCTTGTCTCTATAGGTCCTTCCCCTTGGAGGGGCCTGGGGAAGAGAAGAAGGGGAGCCTGGCAGGCTTGACCTTTGAGAGTGGGCCTGGGACTCCTGACCATTGAATCATCTGCCACCGCACACTTTCCCTACAGCTTCCACCCTCTGACTAAATCAAGGGGAAGGACAATGCTACAAGGTACAAAAGTCAAGGTACATGTCTACTTTCTTTCTCTGATTCTGGAAATGGGACTTCTCTTCCCCCATAAGCTAGTGCTCAGTTTATAGGAAGTGGCCCCACATGACCAAATCAAACAAAGTCAAAATAAGAGCCCCCAGGGCTAAAAAACTAGAGCTGGCATGTAGTATGTGGTCAATAAATGTTTTTAGATGGCTGAATGAATGAATGAATGAATGAATGAATCCAGGATCAATTTGGAGACATACCAGGGCTCCCCACTGCCACTCTCAGACCTCTCGGACTATCTAAGCCCAAAGACACCCCTAGGCTTTGGCTCACCCCAAGGGCACACCCACACATACACACATACACACAAACACACACACACACACACAGGAAGGGAAACTTCTGGGTCAGAGACAGAGCCAGGACTCAGACCCAGGCTCCAGGTCAGCTCTGTAGCCTCTAGGGGATGGGGGTGGCAGGGAGCACTGAGCCCCCTGCCTCCTGGCAGGGCTCACTCGCGGAAGCTGTCAGCCAACTGGTGGCAGTCCAGCTCCCCTTTTGGCTCCAGGCCCCCTGGAAGCTTCACTCCCGTCTTCCGGTCCACACACCAGCACTTGCCGCGCTGCCCATCTAAGGCCGGGTGACACTGCCAAGACAAGTGTGTGAGAGGTCAGTCCCCAGGCAGCCTGCCCCAATCCCAGCCCAGCCCAAGTCAGACAGTTGATCCAAGATGGCCTCTGAGGGCAGAGGCTCTTTCACAAGCACGGACCGTCTGAGCTCATGGAGTAGAGAGATATTGGCCAAGAAATGAAGGTTGTCTCAGAGGTCAGCACTGGTCTAGGGATAAAGGGCTCAAGTGTCAGAACTTTCAGTGGGATAAAAACTGGGGGAAGAAAACACAGAACTGTACAACACAAAGAGTGAACCCTAATGTAAATTATGGACCAATATTAGTTCCTTAATTTGTGGTAGCATATGTACCGTACTAAACCAAGATGTTAACAGGGAAAACTGGGGGTGAGGGAGTAGATAGGAACACTGTACTTTCTGCTCGATTTTTCTGTAAACCTAAGGGGTGCCTGGGTGGCTCAGTCGTTAAGCGTCTGCCTTCGGCTCAGGTCATGATCCCAGGGTCCTGGGATCAAGCCCCACATCAGGCTCCCTGCTCCGCGGGAAGCCTGCTTCTCCCTCTCCCACTCCCCCTGCTTGTGTTCCCTCTCTCACTGTCTCTCTCTCTGTCAAATAAATAAAATCTTTAAAAAAAAAAAACTGCTCTAGAAAATAAAATCTATTAATTTTTTTTAATGAGGGGAAAAAAGTTTTTAAAAATTGTGCAAGGATGGTGGCACCTGGGTGGCTCAGTCGGCTGAGCATCCAACTCTTGGTTTCGGCTCAGGTCATGATCTCAGGGTTTTGAGATGGAGCCCCGTGTGGGGCTCCCGCTCAGCAGAGAGTCTGCTTGAGATTCTCTCTCTCTCTTTGTGTCTCTGCCTCTCCCCCTGCACTTGCTCACACTCATTCTCTCTCTCTCTCTCAAATAAATAAATAAAATCTTCTAAAAAATGGGTCAAGGATAAAATTGGTGTTGGGATAAAGCTTGCAAGTAGGTTTGGCACTGGTTTGAGGGGCCCTTTCTGGTCCTGCACTCATTGCATACCACCCCATAATCTCCTCATGTCATCCTGGGATTTGCCGACCTGGGGGCAGCCCTTCTCCTCCTATCTAGGCCTCTACTGGCCAAGTAGCAGCCCACTTTGTGGATCTATCTACAGAGCACGGAGTGGGAGAATGTATGTGTCTATGTCCACAAAGAGCTGGAGAAAGACCCAGGCCAGGACTCCCCAGGCCACACCCAGCATAAGGCTCTGCCCAGATATGCCACTCTTCCAAGTAAGCCCACCCCTCATGGGTCAGAGATGGGGCTGAGGAGGGCCAACCTTGCTGAACATCCTAGCCTCCTGGGGGCTTATGAGAGGAGCCCATGTTCCAAGGGCATGAGGGAATATGGAGGTTCCTGCATTCATGTTTTCTCTCCTGCCCCTCTGCTTCCGTCCAAAGCTCCCATTCCCAGCTGTCAGATCTGCTTCACCTCCATCCTGGCTGTACCCCAGGTGGTTTGGTTACTCAGCGTGGGGGAAGGGGCAGGCTGAGTTTCCTCCTTAACGCTTCATGACTGAGCCCCTCCATCCCCAAATGAAATCTGAGACATTCTATGGCAAAAGAGAACTACTCATAGGACGGAGTACAGTACAGGGAATGAAAGAGTGCTGGGAGGTAGAGGTTGGCAGGAGTGCTAAGTGGTGAATCCAGACATGATGGAAATAGCCCTGGATGGGGAGGCAGGACAGCTGATCTGCCATTAACTCACTCTGTGACTTTGGGCCTGTTTCCTCATCTCCAAAATGAGTGTGGTGGGGAAAATAAGCTGAGGTTCTAAGACTGGGGGAGGACCCAGAGGGTTAGGTTTGGGTGGGGAGGTCTCCCCCTTCCCGAGATCTCCAACCTGCACCATCTTGTGGAGAGACCAGGAATGCCCCAAGAGCCGAGGCCAGGACAGAGCCAGCAGGGATGAAGACCCACCTGCTTCGGGTGGAAGTTGCCATTTCGGTCGCAGTTGGGGATGGGGATGATGTAAAAGTCCTCGTGGGTGCGGCTCTGTGAGGCGGCCAGCCGCTCCAGGGCCCGGTGCAGCTCACTCTGGCAGGAGCCCTGGGGCTGGAGGAAGGGAAAATGAAACTGCTTAGCAGAAGGGAGAGAGGCAGGAAGACCCCAAAGCTGGGGGTCAGATCAGGACTCAAGGCCCAGAAAGGAGGCTCAAGGCCCAGAGGCCGGGCAGGGCCCAGTGGGTTCAGGGGACCCTGGTGGACAGAGCAGAAGGATACTGAACAGAGGATTCTGAGCTAAAGAGCTTCTAAAAAGGAAGGGTGTGAATGGAAGGGACCTTGTGGGGGGGAAGGGGTTATGGAAACCTATGGAGATGGTTGGGAAGGGAATGATTTCTAAGCAGGAGGGATAGCTGACATCATACAATTAACAACTTGGTAAGAAGACCCAGGCCAGGATCCATCAGAACCATCCATCAGAAAGGACTTAGCCAGACCCTGGGGCAGGGTCTCCAGGCCCCCTGCTGTGGCCAGCGTTAACCACTTAGTTACTGAAAAAGTCTGCATGGAGAATCCAAGAGAAGAGCTAAGAAATGCCAGGAGGCTTGGGAAAACCACTATTTACAAACCGATACAGAAGTATTTCAGTACTTAACAATTACTTCAACTGCATATATATATATATATATATATATATATATATATATATATAACTGATGAACAGGAAAGGCAGTTCAAGGAAAGGAATGAGGATTCTCTGGGTCCTGATGATGCATACTGGGTGCCTCTTGCACACAGTAGGCATCCAATGAATGTTTGTTGAATAAACATAATCCAGATCTAGTGGTGGTGGCGGTGCACATGTGCATTTGTAGGTCAGAGGTCCTCACCACAGGCCGAGCTTCCTCCCGGGGCACCCCGATGACCTTCATCTTGCCCCCGCTGGTGCTGCGGTCTCGAATTTTGGCGAAGTGCTTCTGCAGGCACCTACGGTCATGGGCACTGCAGGGACTGAAGCTGTTGTTGGGGTGGTCACCCTCATCCTTGTCTGCAGTCAGGCCAAGATGGGGAGAGGTCAGCACCGGGAAAGGACAGGGCAACACACCAACCCAGCCTCCCACCTTGCTTTCTTCTTGGAGATTCTCCAGCCTGGCTCTGGGAAAGAATAGGGGGCCTTGGGGTGGGGTGCGGGGGAATAAAAGCAACACCCTCATCTCCTCCCCACTCTCCTGAGAATATTCCTCTTAAAGTCCTTGACTTGTCCCTCACCCCACCCAGTCCAGCCCTCAGATGAGTCACCAGCTGCAGCTGCACAGACAGCAGGAGGGTCCCCTGGGCCCTGCAGGGAGGTCTAAGGCAGGCAGGGGCCTCCCCACCAGATTTCACACACACCCCCATTCAGCTCCTGCTACCATCCCCCACTCTGTCTGCTCTCTCTTCCTGTCTCCTTTCCTGCTCTTTTCAGCATCTGGCTGAGCCAACCAGGGGATCCTCAAATCTGTTGGCTCTGCTACCTCTCTTCCACATGACCAAAATCAGAATTTCCATGAGTGATGAGAAATCTGGCCCAAAAGGCCCTCCCCATTGGCTGAACAGGAGAGAAGAAGCGGGAGTAGGTGTGTATGCCTACATGTGAAAGTGTGAATCCGTGTGTATGTGTGACACACACTGTGTGGCCGCAGGACCAAAAACACCCTCACACCTCCCTTCAGTTCCCCCCATCCCCACATCTCCCATCCTTGGATTTTAGACACCATCCGAAGTCCATGTCTATTGCCCAGAGCCAGGGCACTGGGGATGTGGAGATGGGGGTGGTGAGGCTGGACCTGCACACTCTCCCTGGGATCCCCTGAAGACTCTATCTGAACTCGAGAATAACCCGATCCAGAAGTCCCAGGATCGTAACCACTACTCCAACCTCCAGGCAGCCAAAACCGGAATACAGGGGTGAGCTGGAGAAAGAGGTTGCAAGACCTCTCTGCAGATCAGAGTCACCTCTAAAATGCTTGGGCTTGGCAGCTCGCTGCATTCCAGATGTTGGCAGCTAGACAGAAGGTTACATCTGGTTTGCGTCAGGATTTTTTTTCCTGAGGAGTTAGCAGGTTCCTCCATGCATGGCAGCAGTCCCAGAGCTGCCTCTGGGTCAAATGGTATTTTTCCATCTAGCCAAATTTAGTTGGGGGGTTAGTTCTCTTTTTATTCTCCTAGTTCTGGTGGTGTGGGGGGAAGCAAGTAGATAAAGGGAAACCAGGCAAGGAGGAATCTAGACTTTCAGAAAGTTTTTGTCAAGATTCCATACCAAAGGTTATTTATAAAATTGAGTCACCAAGGATGGGAAGGTTTTGTCATGGGTGGAGGGCGGGTTTAGAAAGAAGAATCAAAGCAAAGGTAAGGAATAAATGGAGCAGATAGATATAATCTATCCTTCTGCATATTTAACATCCCAAGAAGGACAGTCCGGAGGGGACTCCAGTCTCAGAGACAACATCAAGTTCTTTTTTTTTTTTTTTTAAGATTTTATTTATTTATTTGACAGAGAGAGACAGAGCGAGAGAGGGAACACAAGCAGGGGGAGTGAGAGAGGGAGAAGCAGGCTTCCCGCCGAGCAGGGAGCCCGATGCGGGGCTCTATCCCAGGACCCTGGGATCATGACCTGAGCCGAAGGCAGACGCTTAACGACTGAGCCACCCAGGTGCACCAACATCAAGTTCGTAAGGGTCAACCAAGGAGAATCCACTATAGCAAGACCTCCCAGTGACGTGGACAGCAAAAGATGTGGGTAAATTTCAGAAGACCAGCATTGTCAAGGGGGCCATAAGAAGATGGACCCCAAACCCTCAGTCAGAACCAGAGAAAAGATCTGGGACACAGGCTCTTCCCTGAAGACCCTCCCAAGAAACCTTTCTGGCCAAAAGGCCCAGACTGGCCAGTGATCCCTACCCCTGCATCCACCTTGCACAAAAGCATAGACTTTTGGAAGGGGGCACAGTGTTTCAGGGGTGTAGGCTGGAGGTGGATAATGGAGAGGAAGAGGAAATGAAAGACCTAAAAGAATTAGAGCCAAATCTTGAAACCACAGAGGCTGAGCTGAGACATGAACAAAAGCACCACCATTTTACCCGGAAAAGTCTGGAAGGGATCAAAAGGACTCATTTGCCACAGTCCATGATGCTAATTTGAGGGGTACCCTTGGAACCTGGAAAAGGTTTTGGTCTTTCCTTGAGTCTGCTTTCTTTTCGTAGCCATAAAGGGAAGCACTACTTTGCGCAGTGGCACTTGTTTCTCTTGGTAAGCAGGCAGAATGTTTTCAGGTTCAAGAAATAAGCAAGAGGGGCGCCTGGGTGGCTCAGTCGTTAAGCGTCTGCCTTCAGCTCAGGTCGTGATCCCAGAGTCCTGGGATCGAGCCCCACATCGGGCTCCCTGCTCCGCGGGGAAGCCTGCTTCTCCCTCTCCTACGCCCCCTGCTTGTGTTCCCTCTCTCACTATGTCTCTCTCTGTCAAATAAATAAATAAAATCTTTAAAAAAAAAAAAAAAAAAAGAAAGAAGCAAGAGTTTTTTAACAAATGGAGAGGTTGAGAGCCTCCTATCCTGCAAGTATGGCGCATCAGGGTGGTAAAGACCTCAAGAACCTAGAGAGATCTAGAGTAGAAATGTAACTGCAACTAGGCTTTCCAATGTTGAGTTTCTACGAGTTGAAGTTCACAAATGATTAACTCTTGGGGGGTTATTAATGGATACCCGACCTCTAAAAGGCTTATTATGGATACCCCAAGTAGGGGTAGGACTCTGCAGCACTCAGCCCATAGTTTGCTTGGGGTTTTCTCTCTCCCTCTCCCTCTGCCCCTCCCCCTGTTTGCGCTCGTTCTCACTCTCTCACTCGTAAATAAATAAATAAAATCTTTTAAAAAACGGGGGAGAGGACAACTGGGTCCACTCACTGAAACCTGGAGCTGCATGGGCCATAGGGCAAGGCTGGAAGCATAGCTTATGCTCTTGTGTGAGTAAGGCCTCATGTCACACTAAGGGGATTATCTGGGGAAATCTAAGCAGGCAGTGTGTCTGGCCTCCCCCTCCCTGGTTTCCCCACTTTTTTGTTGTTGCTAGGCAAGTTTCCTTTTTTATTTTTTGAAGAACTGAAGAATCCTACAAGCCTCCAAAACACACATACTTGAGTCCAGATACTCATCAATGCCATACTTGGACCCTTCTTGCCCAAGGCCAGACTGCTTTACCCCACCAAAAGGGCACTCCACAGAGATCAATCCTTCATTAACACCAAGCATGCCAACTTCCAGCTGCTCTGCCACTCTCCAGATCTGGTCCCGGTCTGTCCCTACCTTGTGTCTAAGCTTAGAGAAGAATACACCAGATAGGGAGAGTAGCTGCTTACTTACTCTCATGGGGACATAGGTACACAGAGTATATCCATATCTGCCCACTCAGACACAGACAGGCCAGGATTCAAGAACCACAAACATATACAAACAATCATGTGTCCAGGCACACACTGGTCCACACATGCACACCCACATGCACTCGGGCACTCTGACCCTGCCCCGAGCAGAGACACAGACCCAGGGCAGGGCACTCTGCCTGCCCCATAGCTTGTTGACGTTCCATTTAATCTGTAACTTTTCCTTGCCCAGCCTTGCTTAACAGGCAGATTGAGGATCCACCCCATGATCCACCCCTAGACGCTGGGTTTGGGAGGGTGAGGATCCTAGCCTTGGGCCTCTGAAAAACGTTAACCTTCCACTCTCCAAAGCTGTCTAAATACTTGCTACTTCCCTGCTTACTCAATACCTGGTACTGCTCACCCAGGTGAGGCCCTCTGGAAAGACCCCAATCCCTGTGGGTCGGTCCCCCCAGAGTTAGACCTGACCTCTAAAAGGCTTATTTAAGGGGTGGGACTTCCAAGGTAGGCCAGGTCATCTCTTCCAGCCCCTGCTTGGAGCTAGGCCAACAACGTGCAAACACAGCGCAAACCTTGGTCTTTGCTCTAGCAACCAAGGGTAAGGCACCCAGAGAGAGAAAAGACTTCACAGCTTTGGCACCACTGGCTGAAAAGTTCATGGTCAAAGCTAGAGGATTTCCTCTTTCTGGCTGCCTGATTTCAACCCCATGATTCCTCCTCAACTCCAGGCCCAGTCCCCTTCAAGACACCCAGGGTGAGGCTGTGAGGTGGGTGGGCCCAGCCACCCAGACACAGGCATTTCAGCTCACCCCTGTACCCTGCAAGAAAGGCCTTTTCTTTCTTCCCCTGGACTCAGCCTAGAGAAACCAGGATCACCCACGCCAGGTACCCAGCCCTTTCTTCGAGGTCTGGCTCACATGGCATCCCCCTCACCGTCATGCCATGCTGCCCTCCTCAGACTGAAGGAAAGCTGGCCTGTCCTTCCCATGTTTACAGCAGCAAAAAGCACCAAGTTCCTCCTTACCCCTTTCAACTCCTCTGAATGTCCCCCTACTTTGCTCAATTGCCCTACTGTCCCTCAAAATCCCAGCATCAGAGGAGAATTTAAGTTTCAACCGAAATCTTCTCAGCTTCTTTTTCATCACCATCTTCATCATGGCTCTAACTAATGGAGGTCTTACTCCATGCCAGACACCCCAAGCCTGTGAGGCAGATCCCATTGTCATCTCCATTTTACAGATGAGGAAATGCAGTAGACTGGTTGGAGGGGAAGGAAGACAGACTTATCCCTGCAGCTCCTATGTCTTTAAATGGAAAAGACTCTTGATACCCGAGGCACCAATAATTCTGGCTTTGCCAATACTAAAGAAAAAATGTTAAGCAGCCATGCTCCTCCCCCTACCTCCCCCAAGGCACAGAATTTCTGGGAAGGCCCTGTTCCCATGACATGACTGGATTCCCAGTACTGAAGTAAGGGGGACAATATTTGCTGCGTTGACTAAAAATTAACCCAGGCTGTCTGTTCCCTAACCCTGTCCCAGAGAGACCCAAAAGCACAGTTTAGGAGCTCCCCAGTCCAAACACTGATCTTCCCACTGTCCACTCCCCCAGATTCCATGAGTCAAGGGTCAGTCCACTGATGCAGAATTGTGGACTTCTGACGCACATGTCCCACCCCACCCCCACCTCTGGGGGCCTGAGCAGCATTAATCCACAATGTTTTGTGGCTCAGAAAGCTGGGACAGGAGGGCTATGGGGAGGTTAGGGGGCAGAGGCTTAAGATGGAAGGAGGAAACCTGCTCCTGGGGCAAATAGTAGGCAGCTGGACATAGCAGGCCAAGGGAAGGGGCACGCCAAGTGGTTGTCCTCCCCCAGTCACCTGCTGAAGCTTCGCTCCAAGAGGAAAAGGCAGAAAGAGAAGCCTGATATTCTCTGCCAAACTATTCCCAAGGCAAGAGGGTCCAAGCCTTGGGACCCAGGAGGGACAGTGGCCTATTGACAGTGAAAGGCTAGAGAGAATAGTGGGGATAAGGTCTGAGCTCTGGCCATCTTGTCTCACCAGAGACCCTGCAGGGCTGTTGCACAACTCTAGGGGACACCTTTCACATGGTGCAGGGGATGTTTCTGTGATGACTAGGAGGTGAGAAGGCACGGACACAGCTTGCCGAGTAGGTACCTAGTTTCCCCAGGGTTCTCCAGGCTTGCCCTTTCCCTCTCCAGATCTTTGCATACCCTGCATGGGTGGAGGACAGGCAAGGAGGGAGGGAGTGGGCATTAGAGACCTGGACCCTGTAATCCCAAGGGGACATAAAGGCCAATTTGCATGATGTCCACAGGATAATCACAAACTTCATACCATTTCCTCCAAAGCCCCTAGGGGATTAGATTTTCCTCCACTATCGGATGGGGTACTCCTACCCAGCCAGGGAGGAGGGGGTGCTCAAGACCCTCTGAGGGCTCTTCTGCCCCGAGTTCAAGTCAGTGAGCGAGAAGGTTAGCACCTGTTCTAATCTGGTGCCAGATACATACCCACTGTACAGTGGAGGATGGAGATATGAAGGGAAAGAGGTCCCATTATACTCAGGGAGCCCAAGGGCTCAGCCCTCACTCCCAATCTGGTCTGGTACCAGTACCCCTCCTCTCCCACTGGGCACCAGCATCTGTGCCCCAGGATCAGTGCCTTACTCCCTCAGGACACCCCCCCGACCCCCCTGCTTCCCAGATGTGCTGGGTGCCGGGCTGGCATTTCTCCTAGAATGTTTTCTGCTGACCTATCTCTCACTGCCTAGGGACAGGAAGGGCAGAGAGGCCTGAGGCCAGACCCCTGGGGTCCACCTCCTTCCTGTTTTCCCTGCATCCTGCTTTCCTCCGCTAACAAGCTGCAGAGGATTGAGGAAGTGGAACGGTCTGGGACCCAGCGCAGGAAGCTTGGGGCCGGAGTCCCAGCATCCGGACTGCAACAATGGAAGCTTCAAGCACCAGGAAAAGAGACACAGACAGAGGCACAGGGAGAGGAAAACAGAGTCAGAGAGGGAACAAGAAACAGAGGCAGAGATACAGAAAAGCAGAGAGAGAGATTGCCAAAGTAACAGAGAAAGACAGAAACAAAGACAGAAAGAGAAACAGTGACAGAGACACGGAGAGAAAGAGCAACAGAAAGGTGCTGAGGAGAAAGTGAGAGAAACAGGACAAAAGCAGAAAGGGAACAAGATAGAGAAACAGAAACTGATAACAGGCGGAAGACATTGAGGAAAGGAGAACTCAGGAATGTTGGTAGTGAAGCTAGAGATTGAGAGACGTAGCAGGAAATAACAAAAGAATAAGAAAGAACAAAAGACTGAGAAAGATTATAAGGAGAAACTGAGAGGCTCACTGAAAAATGGAAAAAGAGAAAGTGTAAGGGCCTTCTAAACCTCTCCCTCTCCCTCTTCCTCTCTCCCCCCTCTTGCTCTCCCACCTCCCCCTCTCCCTCTCTCTCTCTCCTTTCTCTACTCCCTATCCCACACCGTTAGGTTTCTACAGCTCTGGGCTGGGAGCCAAGACTTGCTTCTCTTCGCCACCTCAGATGACACCTGCCAGGAGAGAGGAGCGGGGTGCCTGTATACCAGTGCAGGACGAGGTGCCCAGGCCTGGCAGAGAGACCTCTGTGTTCCCAATACCTCTCAAACAGCAAGGTGAGCTGCGGGGGGGGGGGGGGGGGGGGGGGGGGGGGGCTTTGGGGAGGGGCAACTCTGATGCCCCCCACCACCAAAGCCCCTCTAATTTGCATTTCCCACTCAACCCTACCTCAATGTCAAAAGGCCAAGCCCTGGCTTCTTAGACCCCTGGGGTTTCACATGTGGCCAGGATGAGGGAAGTTCCAGGATCAGGAACAGACAGCCACCACCACTGCCACCTCCATCCTCTAGTTATCTGGCCCCAGGCCGCTCACTTGCAGGCTGCTGGCTGGACCAGGTCAGGTTATGTTCCACTCTTGCACCAGCAGCCAGGACTACCATTGAGACCTCTCTTCCCAAACAGACACCCTTGGGAGGTTTGAGATGGAGGGCTGTGACAGTCTTCCTTGCTGGTGGCAACAGGCTGCTAGGGATTCAACAGCAGTTTCCTTGGGTGAGCCTGTCCCATGCCAGTCCAGCCCTGCCAGGTACCTGCCTCCTCGTTAACTCACAGATTTTCAAGGGCTTTCCAGGCCAGCCTGAATGGGGAAGGGGCTCCTAGGAGGGGAGAACACCACGTAGGGCAGGCAAGGACAGGGGCACCTTACCAGAGGGCTGCAGGCTTTCCTGGATGGCCTCGATCTCCGCCAGCTCCATGCACACGCCTTGCCCGTGCATCAGCGTGTGCAGGGGCTTCTCCACCCCCCGGGGCGGGTAGCAGCGCAGGCCGGAGCCGCAGCGAGGGGTATACACCCCGCAGGGCATCCCTTTGCCCAGGGCGCAAGTGGCGCAACAGCCGCAGCCCGGCTCCCGCACCAGCTCCTCGCAGCCCACGGGGGGGCGGCAGCGCGCCAGCTTCTCCTCCGAGCAGGGCGGGCAGTGGATGGCTTCGTCGCCCAGGCTCGGCCCAGGCCCAGCGGCCAGCAGCAGCGCGGCCACGAGGCAGAGGGGCAGCATGACCGAGCTAGGACGGGGCGAACGCGCGCGCACACTGGCAGCAGGGACACACGGCGACAGCGCCCGGGCGCGCCTGGAGGACCCGACCCGGAGGGCGCGGGGAGACGGGGCAGCCCCGCGGGCTGACAGGGACGGAGCCAGGGAAGTTAGCAAGCGGGCTGGAGGGGAGCGAGCCTGGCCGCCGAGGCGCTGCGCCGCATCCTCGGCCCGGCCCAGGCGGCGGGCGGCGGGCGGCGGGCGGCGGGGTGGGGGGGGAAGGGGGTTGAGCGGCTGCCCGGGACCGGCTCCCCCGGACTTTATACCGGCCCCTGGCCACACCCCCAGCGCCTTCCCAGAGGTGGGGGAGCGGGGGCGCGGGGGGGGAGAGAGGGAGGCGGCCGTTAGGGGGAGGGGGCGCTGTCCTGAGTCGCCGCCGCCGCCGCCGCCGCCGCCGCCCACCGCCGCCGCTACAACATCTGAAAGTCCTTTTCTGCCGCAGAAGGAAGCGGAGCAGTTTGGAAGCCGTGGCAGGCGCCGACAGCGCCTCTGAACCGGAGCCTGGGAGGGGAGAGAAAGAAGAGGAGACGCCAAGGGGCTGCTCTTTGGCCCCCTCCCTCGACCTTGGAGGATTCCTCCCCTACCCTGCGAAGGCGGCTGCAGTCCCACCCCACCCCCCACCCTCCAAGAACGCGACCTCCTAGCCCGGACTCCCGGCTCCGCGGATTCAGCCTCCCGGGCCAGAGTCCTTTCCACCCCACTCCCACCCACTGGAGACCAAGTTGGGTGAAGTGGGAAAAAGGAAGCAAGCACCCAACGAGGGACCCAGAAGGGCCTGATGGCCCTAAGAAGTTAGTAGGCTCTCTTCCCACTCGCCCTTCCAACTCCCCCACGCCCCCCGCGCGCGCCCTATCTCCCCAGGGCTCATCTGGGTCCTGGTCCACTCTGCCTTCCTGAGAACTGAATCCACCGAACTCCTGGAGAAGGAAGTGCCCAGCCTCTTCTTCCTTCCTGGATGTTTGCTTCTACTGCCCGACTCCCTCCCCAGAGGAGGATTGGCTAGGGAGATTGCCACTCTCAGTGTGCAAATTGTGCATCGCACAACTCCAGGGGGCACCATTTCTCTCGTGGTCATTGTAGGTTTGTGTAGCTGTTATGACAGTTTTCCAGCAGATGGCAGTCAAGCATTTCGAGGGAGGGGTGCCTTCTCCTAATTCAGCTGGTGTTGCTATTTGGGCTAGTGCCTGGGGCTGACTAGGCCCTCTGTGAGATCCTATTGGTGCCTGTTTCCCCGGCCCCTTGCCTCAGTCCTGCTGGGATCCGGAGAGACCCTAGAGTAACATTTGAGCAGAGACCCACCTCCTAGGTTCTCTCTGGTCTCCCAGTACTCACCCATTCTCCACACAAAGGCTTCTGCTGTCCTGGAGCTGATTTCAGGGTAAGAGTGCCTGTCAGGGCACAATCGGTGGCCCAGTGTGGATTTTTTTTATTATTATTATTTTATCTTATTTTATTTATTTATTTATTTTTGGCTTGGCTTAGCCTAGAAAGCGGCAAGGCAGCCAAGCCAAAGTGCAGATCAGAGACCGTTTTCCTGCTTCCCGCTTCCTGCTTCCTCTCCCAGGGCAGCAGTTTTTCATTTCAGTCTCACAGCAATTAGGCCCTCTCCTACCTTCTCCAGTGTAGACTGTCCAGGTGATATGAGGAAGAGAGGGGCTGGAAGCTGAAAGTGTAGGGACAGAACCAAAAAGTTGCAAACTGACGGCACCTACTGGCAATCATCAAGACTGCAGAAGGTCTGGAGAGTTCTGGAGGGGGACAAGATTCTGGGATTCTCTCCCTGCCATCTATCTCACAGACATACTGGGGTCTCTTCTTTTTTGGAGCAGGGAAAACAGAGCCAGGTTCCTCACGTCCCTGGGGGAAGCCCAGCCTGTCCCTGATTCAGAAAACTTCCCCCAGCCCTCTCCCCACCTTCCATCATCTTGATGGTTCTGCCACCAACTTATTGTATGAAGTTGGACACCACTCCTTAGAGCTTGAATGTCCCTAACTCTAAAATAGAGGTAAGGTCATCTCCACCAATCCTGCCTCTTAAAGCTCTTATGAGAGTAAAATGGGACCAGAAAGGATGGTTTTGATACCAACACCAGACTTGCCCCGTAGACAGCAAACCTGGGAGAGCTAAAGGCGCTGGGAGGTGGAGGAAGGAGTGCAGGAGAGGCTGGACTGAGAGCAAAAAAGTACCTGGAGGTGAAGCATGAGTGCAGGTGTGGGAAATCCAGAAAGGTTTCTAGGTGAGACAGGTGCCCAGACCTCTACCCCAGCATCCCCGATCTATTTGCTGGTGCGCACCCACCCCCCAACATCACTGTCTAGGATAATTCCAAGGAAGCAGGAAAATAGATATAAGTAGGCCATCCAAGCACCTTCCCATCATTCATGCAACACCTATTTACTGGACGCTGATTGTGCGCAGGCTTTGTGCTACATACTGAGGACACAGAAATGGCCAAGATGACTCTCTGCCCTCAAGGAGCTCACTGCCTAGTGAGGGGAGAGAGGCATAAAAATAAAATGAGCCTAAGAAGTGTGCAGGTGCCCTGGGAGATATCCATGTGGGGCACTGTGGGGACCCAGATACACAAGTGGTCAGTTCTACATCCAAGGCATGGAAAAGCTTCACAGACAAGGTGACTCATGAGCCAACCATCTTCCATGCTGGAGGAAAAAGCACAGGTATTAACATCAGGCCAACCTGGATTCTAATCCCAGCTTTGCCACTAGACTCACTGGGGAACCTGAAACAAGTTACTCTGAGCTTCACTGTCCTTACCTCGAAAATAGGGCTTTGTGATAAAGAAAGAAGGGTGAGGAGGGGAGAGAGAGAAAGAGTGGCTTGTGCAAATTGCCCAGCCTACAGGGGGCGCTGAGTGTTTGCTATCCCACCCTATCCCACCCTGCAGGAAACTATAATTCTCCACAGGGCCCCTGGTGAGCCCCCGGTGGCAGGACCTGTGTTTCCCTCAGCAGAATGGAGGCTCTCAGAGGACTGGGTTTAGTGTCCCCCCTGGGCTTGCTGGTGTCTGGGGATAGGCTAAATAAAGGGCACAGGATTTGGAGTGAGAGGACCTGGGTTCAAGTTGCAGCACAGTCACTTAAGAGCTGTGTGACCTTGGATACCCACTTAATGTCTTGAAGGGTCATTTCATCCATTTTAAAAAGAGAAAAAAAAAAATTCTGAGTTCAGTTCTCCAGTGTTTTTTACATGCTCTTGAAACAAAGATATAACTAACCCTAAAAACATATAATAAAAATAAAAAATAAAAAAACAAAGAGCAAAAGAGATAATTGGGCTTACCCCACAGGATGATTGCAAGAGAAAATGAGATAATGGATAAGAAAGCGTTCTGGAACCCAAGAAATGGGGTACAGATGCTGCTCATTGGTTTTCTCCACCTGATTGCTGCCTCCTTGAGGCCTGAGAGCACGTCCTGGAGCCCCCAGAGATAGAAACATGGCCTTCCTTCCCTGTCATCTTTTCCAGCCCAAGGCTCCACCGGAAAAGGAACCTCTGTGGGGCACTAGGCTGGCTCACTTGGAAGAGCATGTGACTCTTGATCTCAGAGTTGTGAGTTCCAGTCCCATGCTGGATTACTGAAAAATAAACTTTAAAAAAAAAAAAAAGAGGGTGCCTGGGTGGCTCAGTTGGTTAAGCATCTGCCTTTGGCTCAGGTCATGATCCCGGAGTCCTGGGATCGAGTCCCACATCAGGCTCCCTGCTCAGTGGGGAGCCTCCTTCTCCCTCTCCCTCTGCCTGCCACTCCCCTTGCTTGTGCTCTCTCTCTCTCTCTCTCTCTGTCAAATAAATAAATAAAATCTCAAAAAAAAAAAAAAAAGAAAGAAAAAGAACCTCTGCCTCCGTCTCACATCCTTGTCTGTCCCTAAGCTCCTGGGCACCCAGGGCACCAGGAAGACGCTCCTGATGGAGAAGTGAGAAAAATCCCCACTCCCCACCCACTTTTTCCAGCCCACAACTTCGTTGGCTTGTTGTTTAGAGTCTAATTAGCTCCCTTGTTGGTTTGGTTTCACACCTCTACTGGGTTCAGTCTGGTCTTCTTAGAGAATTGATAGTCCTGCCCTCAGGGAACCCCCAAGCTCATGGGCTTGCCCTAGAGACTATCTTGTCTGATGGAGTAGGCAAGTATACATAATAATGAAAGTTAACACTTAATGAGCATGGGCCATGTGCTGGACATGGTTCTAAGTGCTTCACGGGTGCACTTCCCAACAATCTCATGAAGTAGGGTCTATCATTATCCCCTTTTTAAGATAGGGAAACTAAGGCACAGAAAGGTATGTAACTTACTTAAGTCACACAAGTAAGTAGAAGAACAAGGGACTGAACCCAGGCAGTCTGGCTCCAGAGTTTATATGTTTTATGTTTTATAGACTCCAAAATAGCTGTCAGAAGTATTCTAAACAAATGCCAAGGGCAAAAGACTATGGTACAGAGTGCAAGATTGGTGTGAGGGGGCAGAGTAAAGGAGGCAGTGGCATGGAAATAGGCCCCAGGCTTCCTCATAACTTTGGCTTCCCAGCCCCTCCCGGGCTGCCCTGGACTTCCCACAGTGCCCACACTGAGTAGGGAGCTCAACTCCCCTCCGTGTCTGCTGATCCAGACCCCAGGGAAGCATCCTCCACAGTCACTCCAGGTGTGGGCTGAGCACTAGCACATCAGTACAGCTGCCTTCTTGTACACCAGGGCCCCATACTTGGAGAGAACAGATCAAGAGAGCTAGGATCTCCATAGAGACCATACAATGCAGGGGAAGTCTGGTTCAGAGGCTAGAGCCTGGGTCCTTCCCTCAGGTCATGTGGCTCCAGAAATGAACGTCCAGACAGAGGATGCAGAGGGGAGAGGACTAGCCAGGATTCAGTTTCGTATTTCCAGTCCAACCAGCTCAGCTACTTGCTCCTTTGTGGCCCCTTCTCCTTCCTTAGCTTCAGTTTTCCATCTGTAAAATGGGGCAGGGAACTCATTGAATTGGGAACCCCCTTCCAGCTTGGGCAGTCTAGGAATCTAGAATCTCTGGAGTCTTTTTGCACGGTCCTAGGCCCCACGCCGGCATGGCTCCCAACACTCCAGAGTTTGCACTATTTCCAAGCCAATTGGCACCCGTGGAATCACTTTCTCATTAGCCAAAGCCTGTGTAGGAGACAAGCCAAGTGAATGATGTTGGGTGCTTTGAGAGTTCTGTCACTGCCCAGAAAGGTGATGAGGTTCACTCAAGGGCATACAGCTAGTAATTAATAGAGCCAAGACTTAAGCCAAATGTATTTACTACCTGCTACAGACTTAGTGCCCTGAGCCACGCTCACAAAGTGAGCAAAAGATTACTACCGTAGGATTCTATTTCTATCGAATTCAAAAACAGACAAAACTAACCTACGGTTTAGAAATCAGGATAGGGTTACTTCTGGGGAGAATGGAAGTAGTTACTAGAAAGGGCCTCATGGGGTACAGGTGATGTTTATTATTTAGTTACATAGTGTATTCACCATATGAACATTCATTGAGCTAAACTTTTCTTATTTCTGCACCATTCTGTATGTACTTTCATTTTTTTACTTTAAATTTTTTAAAAGATTTTGTTTGTTTATTTATTTATTTATTTATTTGTGTAAGAGGTTTTTTTGGTAATTTATTTATTTTTTACAAAATAAATACCTGCTTCTCCCTCTCTCTCTGCCGGTCTAGCACAAGCAGGGGGACCGGCAGAGGGAGAGGGAGAAGCAGGCTCCCCGCTGAGCAGAGAGCCCATGCAGCGGGGCTCTGTCCCAGGACTCCAGAGATCATGACCTGAGCCGAAGGCAAACATTTAATCAACTGAGCTACCCAGGTGCCCTTTAATTTTTTTAAGAAAAAACTTTTTTGTTTATATTTTTAAAGAATGCTGGCTCTCAAGTAGCCTGCCTGGACTGGATTCTTGGCAGTATGTTTAGGATAAGTTAGCACACCTCTCAATGCCTCAGTGTCCTCAGCTTTCATGTTAAGTGACTATTCCATAGAGTGGCTATAATGATTAAATGAATGAATCTGTATAAAACACTTACAGTGGTGCCTGCTACATAGTAAGTGCCCGGGGAGTGTTGGTCATTAGCCATGACCAGCCAAGTGAGTGAGATTAAGAGCCTGGAGCCAAAATGCCTGCACTAAATCCTGGACTTGCCATTTACTAGCTCTATGACTTCGGCCAAGTGACATCCTCCCTCTTATCCTTAAATATCCTTGGTTGTAAAGGAGGGCTAATGGTAGCCCAGCCTGATCGGGCTATATGAGAACTTACAGAAACAATGCAGAGAGGCCCTTAGCACAGGGCCTGCCACAGAGTAAGAATAAACCATGCCAGCCATTATTATTATTATCACCATGGTAACCCTATAAACCCATTGTATAGATGGTGCTCCAGGTAGTAAAAAGATCCTGTTTAAGGTCACATGCAACTAAATGTGATTTAAACCCATTTGTGTGATGATGGAGCCCAGGCTCCAACTGGCTCCCCCACACCACCTCCAGAGGCACCATAGCCTTGAAGAGTTTTGCCCAAACCCAAGTAGCCCCTCTTGCTCCTGCAGGGCTGCCCTGCTGCAGCTGAAGCTCTTGTCTTCCTAGCCCCAGTTGTCAGGGTTCTGTATGTCCAGAGGCTGTTGTGCCTTCCCTGCCTGCCCAGCTCTAGCACCAATCTGATAATTCTGGTACCCTCCAGTTGGGGTGCTGGGGATGCAGCCCAGAACCCAGATCTAGCCCCAGCTGTGGGAAGAGAGGGTCTCAGAGAGAAGCCACATTGCCCACAAGGCCTTCCATGCCAGGGGCCTCTTTTGCTGCAGTCTTTGATTTTCCTTGTTCCGAGAGAGGTAGAGATAGACCTAAAGATGGCTGGTGAGGGCTGGAGAGAACTTGAGGTCAAAGGGACAAGGCTGAGTAAGCCCAGAAAGAAGGGCCATCCTACCTGGAGCCCCTAATTCACATAGCCTCCACCTTCTCCTCTACTGAAACCTGGATTCCTCCCACCCCCACCCCCTCAGTCCTCACTGTTTCCAGAGGCTTGATGTTTGGAGCCAGTAATCCTCAAGATCTGTGCAGTCTTTTCCTCACCCCCACCCAGTCTTGTTGATCTAAAAAGCAGGAGAAGTTGGGCACCAAGCCAGGGGAAAGGCAGACAGCCTGCGATGGAGAATTTTGCCCTCAGGTTAGAGGACACAAGCTGTGAGGCTGACAGCGCTAGTCTTGCAGTCAAAGCTAGAGGTTCAAATCCCAGCTCTGTCCTGATTAGCCATGTACCGTGAGCTTGTCTCTTCACCATGATGATCCTCAATTTTTTCATCTGTAAAATAGGAATGTCAGTCCCTACTTCACTCCAAAACGCTGTTAAGGAGGATCAGGTGAGGCTACCTATATAAGTGTAAGGACATATATAACTGAAAGCAGGTTACCAATGAGTGGTGTCATTATTGTGATCTTTTTTGATTCTAAGATTCTATGATGCTTTGAGGTGGAAGGATAGAAAGAAGGGGAGAGGGCACTAACAAGGGGAAGGCCAAGAGAGGGAGGGATTGAATAAAGAGTGGGACACAGCGATGGAAGGCAGAGGAAGATGAATAGATGTGATGAAATGAAGAACTTGGAGAGATGGGAGAGATTTATAGATAGATATGAAACCAAACATCCCAGTCCAGACTCCCTCTCTCCATTCATTCATTCATTCATTCACTCATTCATTCTTCAGATGAAGGAATGAAGCAGTAGCTGCCAAGCTGGACAGGGTGTCAGAGCCTACATCTAGCCAGAGGCTTTCTCCCAGCAGCACCCAAGAGCTCTCAGAGGGCACTAGGCTGGAAGGCAGGGGGCGTCTCTGCAGCTCCAAGTAACCTTCTCCTCAGATCAGACCCCTGGGTTCACAAGCCAAAGTCAGAGGTAGAGAGGCAGCTAGCTCCTAGGAATGCCTGTCCTCTCCCCCTTCTCCCACCCTGACTCTCATTAAGGAATGGGACAGGCACCCCAAAGGACAGGGTTCAGAGAACTAGTTGTTTGATGGTTTTGGAAAACCCACACATCAGAATTGGTATCAGAATCATAGAAGACATTAGGGTGGGGCCCAGAAAGAAAGGAGGAACACCATCCTTTATGGAGCCTTCATTACAGAGGCATGATTAATTAAATCATTGGCCATTGGTGATTGAACTCAATCTCCAGCACCTCTCCCCTCCTTGGAGGTAGGGGGTTGGAACAGTTCCCACTCTCTGATCACAGGGGTGGCTCCCTGGCAACCAGCCCCCATCCTCAGGTTACCTAGGGGCTTTCTGAAAGTCGCCTCATTAACATAACAAAAGACACCTTTATGGCTCTGATCACTTAGGAAATTCCAAGGGTTTAACTCTGCCAGGATCAAAGAAAGACCAAACATATTTTTCTTATCACAACATCACACCTCCCAAGGACATTTTCTGGGATTTCTGCCAATTTCAGAACTGGGTAGAAGATGACAGGTCCAGGGGTGCCTGGGTGGCTCAGTCAGTTAAGCATCTGCCTTTGGCTCAGGTCATGATCCTGGGGGTCCTGGGATCCAGCTCCACTTTGGGATCCCTGCTCAGCAGAGAGTCTGCTCCTCCCTCTCCCTCTCACCCTCCCCTCCTGCTCATGCTCGTTCTCTTTCTCTCTCTCTCAAATGAATAAATAAAAAATCTTAAAAAAAAAAAAAGAAAGAAAGTGACAGATCCAGGTGACCCCATTCCCCACATTATGAGACATACTGGCTTTCTCACCCCATCCTCCAGGCCGGCTTGCTGCCATTGCAGTCACCTACAGTTATATCTCTCTCTGGGCCTCAGTTTCCCCATCTGTACAATGAGGGCCCTGAATTTGGTAATCAAAGAGCCAGTTTTAATCTCTCTTCCAAGGAGATCCAACCCTGCTCCTGTCACATCTTCTAGGTGTGTCTGTTCTGTTGGGCCCCCTGAATGTCAGGTAAGTGCCTGTCTGGGTGGAAATGTCAGGAACTCTGGGACTTTATGGGATGGTAGTGGAGGTGGGATAGGGGAACAGAAGGAAGACTGAGGAGCTGGAGTGAGAGAGAAAACTCACGCTCCCATCCCCACTTCTACCTCTACTACCAGCCCTTCTGCCCCAACAGGGAGAGCAAGGGGAAGGAGTACCCCATGACTGGACTCCTGGCTTTCCTGGTGAGTAGGGGCCTATGGGGAGCCCAGGGCCCCCTAATCCTCCAGGGCCCCCAGCAATCCCTGGCCTCTCAGCACATCCTGTAGCCCCAGATCAGCCTCACCTTTGAAGGGAGAAGTCAGACCAGAGGTAAGGGGTGGAAGGCATATGGGTTGTGGGAGGTGGTGGGTGGAAAATGGGTAGATGGTGAGTTCATGGGAGGGTAAGTGGTGGATGGGGCTGGGTGGATGGTAAATGGCTTGCAGGGGCCTCCTGGAGCCCCAGGTCCAAATGGAAAGATGATCTATGCTTAGATGGCTCTCCCTGAGAGAATAGGCCAGAGCACCCCTCCTTCATGGCTGTTCTCCCTCTTTCTCTTCTACCTCCTCAAAGCTAAAGGAATCAATGATGGAAGGTGAGATTTAATAGGCATATGAGGATATTCCTTTAGGAAGGAAGAGGAGGTAGTGTGTATAGTCAAAACACAGAATTGTATGTGATCTTGGACATGTCACTTCTTACATGTCAGTGAAGTCTATGAAAATATTTTTATTTTCTCTGGATAAATGATTCCAGATGCCTCCCTTACCTGTTCTTCTCTCATTTGTTTGCTCAGAATTTAAGTCATCTGCAATACCTTGCCTTTCCCTCATTCCTTCACCTGTTCCACCTCTCTCAAAGTGCTCTGGCATGAATGGATGCTCTCCCCCACCCTTCCCTGCTGTCCCCAGTACCACCATCACCCCCCAAGACATACATTCTGCCTCCTGGTAGCCCCAAGTAAGAGAAGTAGGAGAGTATCTACAGAGACCCCCTGTGACTGCCCTGTCTGTACTTCAGACAGAGACTTGATCTACAACCTCTCTGCTGAGTTCAGATGTAGGAGCACCTCACCTGTCCACACCCCCAGCTTACCCTATCCTTAGAAGTGATATGGGAAGAGCAGAACATCTAAGAGAAGGGTTGGAGGTAAGGGGCTTGTGACTGAGGTTGCTTGGGTTTTCTCTTTACCCACTCCAGTTAGGAGCAGGGTTCATTCACCCTAGAGCAGAATTCTCCTCCTCCCCTTTCACCTCATGGGGATACAGCCTTATTTCGGAGAAGTCCCCTCAAGTAGAACTCTTGCAGCTGACCCCTTCTGCCCCTTCTGGGTTTTCATTCCATCAGCTACCTCACTGAGTCTTTGAGTTCAAGGTGCAAAAGCCCTGGGACAGTCCCACTGTCCCAAAGGGCAGCCCAGCCAATGTCAGCAATGGGTACTCAGTCGAGTGAATCCCAAGGGGAGGGAGCAAACTCTTGGTACAGTGAGTCCCAGCTTCCAGGGGGTAGTAAACAGAGGCATGTGTGGACCTTTCCTTTCACTTTGGGGTTTGACTTTATTGGGCTGTCCCTCCAGAGTTGTGCACTCCTGCATAAGGGGGCCTGCTGATGCTTATGCTGCCCCCAGGTGGACAACGATAGTACTGATAGCATTCACAGAGAGTCTCCTGGGGAGTGGGCATTGTACTGGTGCTGAGGGTTCCAAAGGAGCAGGCAAATCCCTGCCTTCAGAAGAGCTTGTGGTCTGAAGAGGGAGACCACAGGTAAACACAACATGATCAGTGTTATGTAACAGAGAGAAAAGTACTGGATGCCAAGAAAGCAGAGAGGAGCCCAGAGTGTGTGGTTAGGGAGAACTTCAAAGGGAAGTGATGTTGGATCTGTGTCTTGAAAGATAAGTAGAATTTAACAATCTTTTTTTTTTTAAAGATTTTATTTATTTATTTGAGAGAGAGAGAGAGCACAAGAGGGAGGAGAGGGAGAAGCAGACTCCCTGCTGAGCAGGGAGCCCGATGTGGGACTCGATCCCAGGACTCCAGGATCATGACCTGAGCCGAAGGCAGTCGCTTAACCAACTGAGCCACCCAGGCACCCAGAATTTAACAATCTTGAGGAAATTACCTAACTCCTCTAATCCTCAGTTTCCTCAGTATAAAGGGTTGGTATAAAGATTAGGGGGAAAATTATGCAGAGTGCCTATTACTGTGTCTAGTATATAATTGGCACTCAGAAAATTTATATGTAATAGGATTTATTTTTAGGAATTGGCTCCGATAGTGGGGTCTGGCAGGTCTGCAATATGTAGGCAGACTGGCAGCTGGAGACTCTTGTGGGATTTCTGTTCAGTCCTGAGGCAGAATTCTGTCTTTTCTGAGAAACCTCCATTTTTTCCTCCTAAGGCCTTCAACTGATTGGATGAGGCCCACCTGCATTACAGAAGCATTATAGAGGCATTACAAGCCTTTTTCTTTTTTTTTTTTTTAAGATTTTATTTATTTATTTGACAGAGACATAGCGAGAGAGGGAACACAAGCAGGGGGAGTGAGAGAGGGAGAAGCAGGCTTCCCACCGAGCAGGGAGCCCGGTGCGGGCTCCATCCTAGGACTCTGGGATCATGACCTGAGCCGAAGGCAGACGCTTAACGACTGAGCCACCCAGGCACCCCTACAAGCCTTTTTCTTACAGTCAGCTGATTTTAAGTGCTAATTACATTTAAAAAATACCTTCACTGCAACATCTAGATTACTGTTTGGCCAAACTACTGGATGCCATAACCTAACCAAGTTGACATAGAAAATTAACCATTAACAGAGGTCATTCCAAGCAGAGGCTACTCCAGACAGGGACTATGTTACATTTTTCTGCTTGGTTATGCTTTCTGAAAAATCACTCTTTGTTAAACTAGTAAAATACTAGTGTTAAATAAGACTATGTTTGAATATGATAAACAATTTAGAGCACAATTTATGGAAACATAAACTCCTAGGTAAAATCACCATAACATCTTAAAGTCAGAAGGGATCTTATAACTCATTGAGTCCAACCCTCAATCTGGAGAGATCACTCTTATAACATACCTAGAAAATGATCATCTAGACTCTTCAACATTCCAGTGGTAGAAGTCCCTATGTCCTAAGAATGTCCATTCTTGAACAGCTCTAATTGGAAACTTTTTCTTTACATGGCACTTTCTTACATCAGCACCTCTCCTATAAATTGTTCCTTTTTACTTATCAAAGACAAATCTTACCCTGGATTTTTCCCATCCTTGAATAGAATACTTCCTTAGTTGTCTAATGTGTATTTATCAGGTCAAAATTCTTTGTTTTTAAATGTTTTAATTTTTTTAATTCCAGTATAATTAATGTACAGTGTTATATTAGTTTCAAGTGTACAATATAGTGATTCAATAATTCTATACATTACTCAGTGCTCATCACAATAAGTGTACTCTTAATCGCCTTCACCTATTTCACCCATGCCCCACTCACCTTCCCCCCCCCCCCACCCCCCAGTAACCACCAGTTTGTTCTCTATAGTTGAGAGTCTGGTTTTTTGTGTCTCTTTTTTTCTTTGATCGTTTGTTTTGTTTCTTAAATGCCACGTATTAATGAAATCATAAGGTATTTCTTTCTCTGACTGACTAATTTCACTTAGCATTATACCCTCTAGGTCCATCCATGTTGTTGTAAATTATGTAAGATTTCATTCTTTTTTGTGGCTAAGTAATATTCCGGTGTGTGTATATGTGTGTGTGTGTGTGTGTGTGTGTGTGTACATCTTCTTTATCCATTCTTCAATAGATAGAACGCTTGGGTTGCTTCCATATTTTGGCTATTGTAAATAATGCTGCCATAAACATAGGGTACATATATCTTTTCAAATTAGTGTTTTTGTATTCTTTGGGTCAATACCCAGTAATGGAATTACTGAATCATATGGTAACTTTATTTTCAATTTTTTGAGGAACCTCCATACTGTTTTCCACAGTGGCTGCACCAGTTTGCATTCCTACCAACAGTGCATGAGGGTTCCTTTTTCTTCACATCCTCGCCAACACTTGTTGTTTCTTGTGTTTTTGATTTTAGCCATTCTGACCGGTGTAAGATATCTCATTGTGGTTTTGATTTGCATTTCCCTGATGATTAATGATGTTGAGCATCTTTCCATGTGTCTGTTGGCCATCTGTATGTCTTTTTTGGAGAAATATCTGTTCATGTCTTTTGCCCATTTTTTTAATTGGATTATTCGGGGGTTTTGATGTTTAGTTATATAAGTTCTTTATATATTTTGGATATTAACCCCATATCAGATATATCATTTGCAAATATCTTCTCCCATTCAGTAGGTTGTCTTTTTGTGTTTTTTTTTTTTTATTGTTTCTTTTGCTGTGCAGAAATTTTTTTTTTTTGTAGTCCCAATAGTTTATTTTTGCTTCTGTTTCCCTTTCCTTAGGAGACGTATCTAGAAAAATATTGCTATGGCCAATGTCAGAGAAATTACTGCCTGTGCTCTCTTCTAGGATTTTTATATTTCAGGTCTCATATTTAGGTCTTTAATCCATTTTGAGTTTACTTTTGTATATGGTGTAAAAAAAGTGGTCCAGTTTCATTCTTTTGCATGTTGCTGTTCCAGTTTTCCCAACACCATTGCATATTCTTATCTCCTTTGTCATAGATTAATTGACCATATAATTGTGGGTTTATTCCTGGGCTTTCTATTCTGTTCCATTGATCTATGTGTCTATTTTTTTAAAGATTTATTTATTTATTTTTGAGAGAGAGCATGAGTGCAAGTTGGGGAGGGGCAGAAAAGAATCTTCACACAGACTCCCCATTGAGCCCATGTGGAGCCTGATGCAGGGCTTGATTTCATGACACATGAGATCATGACCTGAGCCCAAACCAAGAGTCAGATGCCCTTTACTAATTTTCACAATATCATTCCATTCCATGCTGCCAGTTCTTTTCCAACAAAAACAATATTGCAATAATTTTATGTACACACACAATTATAGGAGTGTGTCAGGTATTCCTAGAAGTTAGATTACTGAATCAAAAGGTATGTACACTTTTAAATTTTGATAGATACTGGACTGCCAGACTGCTGAGGGAAATCCCTGAGTGGACTTATTGGGGACTAATCTCTGGTCTTGAGTTCCTCCCTACTTTAGCCTCCCTTGCTCTCCTCCCAGCTCTGTTTGGTGGCCCTCACTGTCCCTTTGCCTGGGGCCATTAATGTTCCAAGAAACAGACCTGCAGTGCCACCAACAGGGAGAGGCTGAGCTCTATGAGACATTTTGGGCTTTCCTGGCCTTCTCCAACCCAAAGCTGGTATCCCTGGTAAAAAGGACTGATTGGACCCTGCTGTCATTAACCTCAAGGTAAACAGGGTCTGTTGGCCCAGCCCTAACCACCCCCCATCCTGGGCCAGCCCAGCCTCATTCAGGAATTCCCAGTTAGCTCTAGCCTAACCAGCTCCATCCCCCAAATCCAGAGCCACATTTTCAGTCCAGCCCCATTCACTCAGCCAGCTAGAGGGAAGAAATAATTCACTTTCAAGAGGAACTTCCAGGTGGAGGATGGAGACACAGCTCCTTTAGGACCCCCTCCCCCTGCTGCTGAGTGGAGAGACAGAAAACACAAATACCCATAAGAAAACCAAAAAATATTTATCAAAGGAACTCATTCGCATTTGCAAATGTATTCCAAACAACTGAAGGAAGCCTGAAAAAAGATCTAAGAAGACTCCCTGAACAAGGGGAATTTTGAATTGGTTTTGGAGGAGAGGACTTGGGAGAATCGAAAAGGGAAGGGGGGGATGGTCTTGAAAAGGAGTAGAGGTAATAACTGCTAACATATTTTGAGCATTTATTATTTGCCAAGCAATGCACTAAGAACTTTACCCATGTGTTATCTCCCCTATGTGGAGGTACTCTCATTATCCCCATTTTAGGTAAAGTAATGGAGACACAGTAAGACTGAGTGACTTGCCAAGGTAATACACCCAGCCAAGTACTGTGGCCAGGAATCTGACTCTAGTGCTTAATATTGCCCCCAGGTAGGGGTAGGGATGGGGAAAAGGTACAAGTAGCTAGCAAAGTTGTGGGTAGGTAATGAGGATACGGGAGCTGCCCCCTCAGTCCATCAAAGCCCTTGGAACTGACTCCCAACCCCTTCTTGCCTCCAGGAGTAATGGCTAGCAGGCACCTGAAATTCCCTCTTTGTGGACAATGCCTCCCAGGCCCACCCATCTCAGACTTCCCTCCATGGCTCCCAACAAGTCCTGTAGAACACTCTGTGATAGGCTCTGGAAAGGAGAGGGGTTGATAAACAGCTTGTGTCCAAAAGAGAAGCCCCAACCCCACCCCCACCCCCCACAAGACCATCCTGCTAGAGGGCTGGAAGATTGTCCTAAGTGCTTCCATGTCTCATTTAGCCCTCTGTACTTTTTTTTTTTTTTTAAAGATTTTATTTATTTATTTGACAGAGACAGAGACAGCGAGAGCAGGAACACAAGCAGGGGGAGTGGGAGAGGGAGAAGCAGGCTTCCCGCTGAGCCGGGAGCCCGATGTAGGACTCGATCCCAGGACCCTGGGATCATGACCTGAGCCGAAGGCAGTCGCTTAACCCAGGACCCTGGGATCATGACCTGAGCCGAAGGCAGTCGCTTAACCGACTGAGGCACCCAGGCGCCCAGCCCTCTGTACTTTTAATAAAGGATGATGACATGGGGAAACTGAGGCTCAGGGAGGTTTGTTGTTGTTGTTTTGTTTTGTTTTGCTTTGCTTTACTCAAGCATGTGTGACTCCAGAGTCCTTTTGACTCCACAGTTCTGTTTCTGGGTTTTGGAACAGAGCCTCACATAATCAGGGTCCAGCTCAACAGCAGGGTCCCAGAAAATAGGACTGGAGCTGCTTATTAAATTCCTGTTGCCTCATCCCCAGATGGGTCTTACAAGGTACTGCAGGCTAGGATGAGCTACAGGATAGAGACCAAGAAAGGCAGAGGCTGGGCTGCCATCCTTGAGGAAGCATGCCCACCTACCACTACCGTGTGGGGTCTCTGTGTTCGAGGAGGCAGAAAGTAGAATGGCTGGTGTCTGTCAGAGTCATCTTCTGTTCTGGGGAGAGTGCAGAGAATGAGAGGCTGCCCTAGAGCTCAGGCCTGGTCAGCCTTTTGGATGGGCAGAAGCTCCTGGTTTGGGTGGGCTTCCCTACAACTGCTCTGAGACCCTGGGTGATCCTGTGCATTGGAGGTTGCCTATCTGTATCAACACATGCAGTGAGGAGAGTGGAATGAAATACCTGGAATTACTGGAGGCCAGGTGAAAAAAAAAATCACCCTAGCCCATAGGCTACCTCCCATGCTCGACTTCCTGTCACACCACCATCACCACCCCACCCCTCATCCCCCCACCCCCAACCTCCACATTGGCCCTCTTTGGAGCTTTGCTAGCAGAGTAGGCATTGGATATGCTGGGGTGATTTAACAATTGGTTGACCTCTGGTTTCTTTTAGAAGGGGAAAAAAAAAGAATTAAAGCCACAAATTGTCATGCAAGCCTAAGGAAGATTCCTGCTTCCTGATTCTGATACTGTTAGCCTACTATTCTAAACACCTTACATTTATCTCGGGTAATCTTCACCCAACTCTTGGGTACTGCTGTTTCTTTGTGGGTTTTTGTTTGTTTGTTTAAGATTGTATTTATTTATTTGAGAGAGAGTATGAGAGAGACAGCAAGCACAAGGGGGGCGGGGGGAAGGGCAGAGGGAGAAGCAGACTGCTTGCTGAGCAGGAAGCCCGAGGAGGCGGGACCCCGGGATCAAGACCTGAGCCAAAGCAGACGCTTAACCCACTGAACCACCCAGGCACCTCTGAGGTACTACTGTTATTTTTATTCTTTTTTTCAGCAGAGAAAACAAAAGCACCAAAAAGCCTGCCTCCATCAAGACCGCACGACTGGCAAACTGCCCAGCAGGGTTAGAAACTCAGGTAATAAAGATTGGAAGGAGATGGTTCAGATGACAGAATTAGCAGTCATTCAAATCGTGCAGTTCCTTTTTCAAGCATCTTGTAAGGGGGTAGGGGGAAACGCATTCTTTTGTCATTTTAACATTGTGGATTGACAAGGACAGAATAAACCCATTCAAACATTTACACGGCAGAATAAAAAATTTAAAAAAACCCAACTTCGGTCTTTGGCATGTTCTCGTCAAATGTGAACAACTTTTCTGGACAGCAGAATTCAGGTAATTTAACAGAGGAAAGAAAAGTAACAAGCAGCAGGGCATCCTACTGGCTTTCTGAGGAAAAATTGTCTGTCCTAGAATGGCCCCTAAACCCCATTCCCCGTTCCTGAGGCGGTAACTACAAACTATTCCTTTCGATTGACCTGCTTGCGCGCAACGTCGCTATACTGGGGGACTTGAATACTGCTCTCTATTTTGCGTGGCCTCACCACGCCCTACTATTATATCCCAAAACCACAGCTGTAGCACTTCCGTTTCTTCGAAAATAAATTCTTGGGAGGGGAGGTTGAGGCAGACGCCAGAATCTGTTCGCTACACCACATCACCAGGCTGCCAGTCCAGAATGCTGGCGCTCAAAATTTCCTCAGGAAAATGAAGCTAGGACTCCCGTTCCTCTCGCTAAAAAGCCTCAGGACGGAAAACAGTTTCTAGATTTCAAGAATCTGAACTAAGTTAGCAGCTACTGAGTAATTCTTCTCCTCCTCCTTTTGCCCCAGCCTGCACCTCAGAAAACCCCTTCCTGCTGGCATCGGCGAGTCTCTTCAGAGTTGTCGGCCCCGAGAGAACAAATAAGCCCCTCCTCATTGGCCAGGTTTCCTGTCAGTCTGTCCGCGACGACTCCGAGTGGTGCCTTTTGAAAGCCCTCTAGTCCCGCCTTCTTTTGCGTAATTGGTTTGTTCAAACAGGCCCCCGGACAACTCAGACGTTCATTGGTGAATATAAAAAGCCAGCTACGATTGGCTCCTCGGGACGGAACCTGTGAGAGCGAGTCAGAGATTGGCTTATCTGGTTTGGGCGGGCTACAGGAAGGTTCAATTGCGACTGGAAGAGCTCTTCTAACCGACGAGCGTCTGTGGAGAAGTGGCTTGCTACGCGGTGGTCTCGAGGGTCCCGCCGGTTTAGTCGCTTGCAGGGTTCTCGAGCCCCTTCACGACCGTCACTATGGAGGTGTCACCATTGCAGGTACAGCTCGCGGAAGGGGCGGGTCGTGGAGGCTCAGCGCTGCCCCGCATCTCTCTGGCCGCCGGTGAAGGGTTAGGCTCCTGGGCTGTGGTCCGTTCGCCGCCGGCTGGGAGCGGGTATTCCGCGTCGCCCCCGGTCTCGTGGGCTCGGAGTGATCGTGAAGTGGATAGCCCCTCTTTGTGGTGCTAGTAGTGAAATACTGGCTACGCTGGCTGGCTTCTGGGGTGTTGGGTTCTGTTTTACTGTCTCTAGGGCCAGTATTCAACTGGCCCGTTTTATTATGGCCCGCGTGTGACTTCAAGCAGCACAGTCAGATACTTTCCTACCCTCCGGTGGAAAATGGGATTGAATGCCCCTGACCTTGGAAGGTGCAGAGCATGGCACGATGTTCCCAGTGAGGAGCCGGCAGGCCCGACTTGCTCAAAATATGTCCTTCCTGTGTTCAAAACGATTCAAAGGATTCAATCGATGGGCTCCCAAACTGCTGCTGACCAGAATCTGTTATGTACCTGGGGCATAGCAGGCACTCAGTAAATATTTGTGGAATGTCTGGAAGAAGTGGGTGTATTTTATTGATGACATCTAAAACATTCAAGGAAAATAGTTCCATGTCACATGCACTTGGATGAGATAATATATGTTTATTCAAACTGACACCTGGGAACTTGGCTGCAGTTAACTTAAATTGCCGTGTTGGTACAAAATGATGTAAACTGCACCAATACCTGGTAAAAGATTGTGATTACACATCACTGTGTGATGACACATAGTGCGTAAATCATTACGGTGGGTGTTTTGTTTATAGTTTTTAATAAACCTCCGATTAAATATCCCTTTTCTACAATTTTCTAAATTTGCTAGCCTGTAAATGAAAATATGCAAATCAGCAAAACAAAGAAAAATGAAGATGCTAAGAAAAGACTGTCTATTGAAAGAATCTATCAAAAGAAAACCCAACTGGAACATATTTTGCTCCGCCCAGACACCTACATTGGCTCTGTGGAATTAGTGACCCAGGTAAAACCAAGTAATTAAATGCAGTTACGAAGTAGTTAAAATGTATACTTTTCCAGGTGAATTTTCTATATATTCCATGTACTCTGAATGTCACCGGAACTGGCCTAAGCTATCGTATGTATATTGTATTTAATCCAGAAGACTTTATAGTAATGATGATAAAACAATAAATATAAGGTAAAAGTAACTATATTTCTTTGCCTTATTTCTAGCAAATGTGGGTTTACGATGAAGATATTGGCATTAACTATAGGGAAGTCACCTTTGTCCCTGGGTTGTACAAAATCTTTGATGAGATCCTAGGTGAGTAAATTCTTTCACATAAAGATCTACTGGTCAAATCCTTCATAAGAAGTATCATTTCTAGCAAACCCTCTATAACCAGAGCTCCTATCTTTTCAAACAATAGCTGGCAAGGTGAGGCAGTTTACTGGAGTCTAACAAGTTGAATTCTTTCCTAGGAATAGTACTGTGAATAAATGTTAAATTCACGCCTCGTTAATACAACTTTTTTCTTTCTATATCTTAGTTTTTTTTAATTTAATTTCTTACCAATGTGTATTTTCTTTCAGTCAATGCTGCAGACAACAAACAAAGGGACCCAAAAATGTCTTGTATTAGAGTCACAATTGACCCGTAAGTCTCTTGCATAGTCTTTTGTTTGTTATAGTTCATTGTTACTGTTAGTTACATTTACTTTGATTTATACTAATGTTGGCCTTTTTAGTAAATGAAATTCTGCAAAAGCACAGAAAAGCAGAATGCTAAAATGAACAATCTATGATACCTACCACCTAGATCCAAGTTATCAATGCTTTGCCAAATTTGCTCCATCTATATTTTTTGAGTCCTTTCAAAGTAAATTACAGACATATGACACTTCATCCCTAAATTTTTCAGTAAGCATCTCCAATAATTGCTCAGTCTAAGCATTCTGGAGTCTAGAGCTTTTACTTTTTCTCATGATGCTATTCAAATAGTAAACCAGCAGGTGGTGATAGAGAATAATTGGATCCATCATTTCTGGTTATAAATGCTGGGTGTCCCTTTGTGGGTACTCAGGGTGCTTGTTTCACCTTTTTATTAGCCTGATCAGTTATGACATAAACTATGCTTTAGCTTCTTTGGGGGAAGTGTGTTAATGATGTACTGAATGCTCCTAAGGGCTTGATACCATAGTCTAAAAAAATGTTGAGCTAGTTTTAGTCTTTTTTGTAGATAATACTGAGCACTACTTGGAATAAGATCCATAGTGTTTGTCTGGTTATAACTAAACTGTACTATCTTATAAGAATTAACTTAAAATAACAAAGAAATAAGTCCAAATAAATTTTTAGCATTTTTTTGGCGAGCAGGGAAGTTTACAATTGGTAATGTTTTTCCCTTTCATGTTTATTTTGCAATGTGCTTTGTTGGGTGAGAAAGCTAAGGGAGCTAGGACAGTACAGATAGATGATCCTCTGAAAAGTGGTATAATAGGGGCACCTGGGGGGCTCAGTCGGTTAAGTGTCAGACTCTTGATTTCAGCTCAGGTCATGATCTCAGGGTCCTGGGATCGAGCCCCAAGTAGGGCTCCTCCCTCCAAGGAGTCTGCTTGAGGATTCTCTCTCCTTCTCCCTCTGCGCCCCCTCATCCCACTCATGTGCATGCGTTCGCTCACTCGTGCTCAAATAAATAAATCTTAAAAAACAAAACAAAAAAGAAAGCAGTATAAATAATAGTTTCCAAATTTTTCCTTTCCATTGGGCATAAATCATTTCCCTTTGTTTATCCTAACATTTTAAAATTTCATATTTTTTCAACATTATCAGTGTCTGCCCGGGTGTTGGAAAAGGATTAATTTTTTTTTCCCCTCTTGGCTCCTATTTCAGGAGTGTCAGGAACTAAGCATGGTGGGAAAGGTCGTTGATGCTGAATTTCAGAAGATACGTATGAAAAAGAGTCAAAGAAATTGAGACTTGTGAATTTCTGTATTTTAAGAATAATGATATTTAAGTATAAAAAATATCAAGCACTAGTTTACCATTTGTTTAACAATAAAAGTTTCATTCTTCTTTTCTTAGGGAAAACAATTTAATTAGTATATGGAATAATGGGAAAGGTATTCCTGTTGTTGAACACAAAGTTGAGAAGATGTATGTCCCAGCTCTCATCTTTGGACAGCTCCTAACTTCTAGTAACTATGATGATGATGAAAAGAAAGTAACAGGTAGAGTATGGAGGAAAATAACATTTGTTGCTGAAAACACATCTTTTAAATGACTGTGACATAAAAGTTAAAAATATTGGAATGAATCTCTATAATTGATTAGCATTTCCAATGATAACAAAGTATTTTAAATTTATTTGCTTAGGTGGTCGAAATGGCTATGGGGCCAAATTGTGTAACATATTCAGTACCAAATTTACTGTGGAAACAGCCAGTAGAGAATACAAGAAAATGTTCAAACAGGCAAGTATAAATAAATATCTTGTGCCTCAATTATAATTGTACTTTAGCAATTTATAACAGCATTAGTGGTTGGTTTAATTTAACGTAATTTATAGGCTATTAAATCATGGAAAACTATTCGTGAACATAATTAGGTTATTTTTTAGGACTTATAAATTTGTGTTTAGTTCTAGTTTGTTGTGAAAAGACTTGAATTTTTTATCTTCCTATTTTTTACTTCCACAGACATGGATGGATAACATGGGGAGAGCTGGTGAGATGGAACTCAAACCCTTTAATGGGGAAGATTATACATGTATTACCTTCCAGCCTGACTTGTCCAAGTTTAAAATGCAAAGCCTAGATAAAGATATTGTTGCACTAATGGTTAGAAGAGCATATGATATTGCTGGATCCACGAAAGATGTCAAAGTCTTTCTCAATGGAAATAAGCTGCCAGTAAGCATTTTCCAGGGTGTTAAGGGCAATGAGGGACTTGATATGATCATTGTCAGAGGCAAAATTGATTTTTTTTTTTCCTCCCATTTTTTTTTTTTTTTACACCACTTCTCAGATACGTTCCTGAAAAGAAAACAGTATGCCACATTTTTTACTTAGCACTTTTAAACTCACTAAAGAAATGTCTTTCTCAAACAATCTCCTAAATGAATCCTTTTGTGCCCTTTAATGACCATTCTTTTATGCCCATCAGTGAACATCATTTCATTAGTTTTGAAAAATCCTCATGGTCTATCATTGAATACTTTTTATAACTTTTTTCTAATACCATAACTTTTAATTCCTGTACAGGTAAAAGGATTCCGTAGCTATGTAGATATGTATTTGAAGGATAAGGTAGATGAAACTGGCAATCCACTGAAAATTATCCACGAACAAGTAAACCCCAGGTGGGAAGTATGCTTAACAATGAGTGAAAAAGGCTTTCAGCAAATTAGCTTTGTCAACAGCATTGCTACTTCCAAGGTAATTTTATTTTTGTTTTAATCATGATTTATCTTTACATAGAAGTGTTACTGTTTTTCATAAATACAATGAGCTTGAATATTTGGCTGCCCTGGCATAAAGAAAGCTAAATTACATTTTTTAGTATTTGATCATTATTATAATTTTGAGGATCCTGAGTTTTACAATTTGTTATTTTTCCCCATTAGGGTGGCAGACATGTTGATTATGTAGCTGATCAGATTGTGACTAAACTTGTTGATGTTGTGAAGAAGAAGAACAAGGGTGGTGTTGCAGTAAAAGCACATCAGGTATGGTATTTTAGCACAGTTTTCTTTTTCTAAAGTCAAGGAAGAAGAGAAAGGCTATAAATAAAGCATAAGTTTTTAGCTATGTAATATCAACCTTTCCTGCAGGTGAAAAATCACATGTGGATTTTTGTGAATGCCTTAATTGAAAACCCAACCTTTGACTCTCAGACAAAAGAAAACATGACTTTACAAGTCAAGAGCTTTGGATCAACATGCCAATTAAGTGAAAAATTCATCAAAGCTGTGAGTACTGGGGCACCTGGGTAGTTCAGTCGGTTGGGCGTCTGCCTCCGGCTCAGGTCGGGATCCCAGAGTCCCGGGATTGAGCCCCTCAGCGGGGGGTCTGCTTCTCCCTCTCCCTCTACTCCTCCCCTGCTCACGCTCACTCACTCTCTCTCGCTTGCTCACTCTCTCAAATAAATAAAATCTTTTTTTAAAAAGTTGTAAATACTTACAGGGAAATAAGAAATAGAAGCACCTTGCTTTATTGTCCATTGCCCTTCTCTGCTCCGCAAAAACCAAGATTCATCCTACATGTCTTCTGCCTCTGAAAAGGAAATAAATAGCTTTCATGAGGGGCACTTGGGTGGCTCAGGCGGTTAAGCGTCTGCCTTCAGCTCAGGTCATGATCCCAGGGTCCTGGGATCGAGTCCCGCATCGGGCTCCCTGCTCGGCTGGGAGTCTGCTTCTCCCTCTACTCCTCCCCACTGCTCGTGATCTCTCTCTCTTATGCTCTCTCTCTCAAATAAATAAATAAAATCTTTGGGAAAAAAAAAGAAATAGCTTTTCACCTCACTGGACTTACTACAGCCAATTACCATCCATATGCCTGTATTTCCCCATTACCTTGTCACCATTCAGCCCATTTCACTGCTTACTAAACATTGCCTAAAGTTGGCTCCCAGTCGACACATCCAAAACTGAATTAGTTCTTTCCATACTCACCTCTACACAAGGAGCTTCTCCACACCGCAAAAACAAAACTATTTCCTGTCTTAGTAAAAGGCCCCAACCAACCACTAGGTTGCATAAACAAACCTGGGAGCCTTCTCTTTACCCCATGCCTCCTCTAATCCGATCAGTAAGATTCATCTTTTGGATACCTCAGTAGCCTCTCACTGTCATCTCTTTTCTATATTACTGTAACGATTCTTAATGTTCATAACATTTCAGTCCTTTCTTTGCAATGCTCTTGAGTAATCTTTTTGTCTTAAAGCACACGTTTTTGTCTTCATTCTCTTTTGAAGTCTTTTGGTAACTTCCACTCTTAGAAAAAGTCCAGGGGCGCCTGGCTGACTCAGTCGGTGGAGTATGTGACTCTTGATCTCAGGGTTGTAAGTTTGAGCCCCATGTTGGGTATAGAGATTACTTAAAAATAAATCTTTAAAAAAAAATAAATGACTCAGGGGCGGCGCCTAGGTGGTTCAGGTGGTTAAGCATCTGACTTGTGATTTTTGTCTTAGGTCATGATCTCATGGGTTGTGAGATGGAGCTGCACTAGAGCTGCATGTTGGGCTCTGCTCATGGGGGAGTCTGCTTAGGATTCTCTCCCTCTCCTTTTGCCCCTCCCCCCACTGTACACACTCTTTCTCTGTCTCTCTCAAATAAATCTTTAAAAATTAAAAAAAAAAAATGTTTTGGGTGCCTTGGTGGCTCAGGCAGTTAAGCACCTACCTTTGCCTCAGGTCATGATCCCAGGGTCCTGGGATTGGGTCCCACATAGGGCTCCCTGCTCAGTGGGGAGCCTGCTTCTCCCTCTGCCTCTGCTGTTCTCCCTGCTTATGCTCTCTTACTCTCTGCCAAATAAATAAATAAAATCTTTAAAAAAAAGAAAAATGTTTTAAGTCCAAATTCTTTTTTTTTTTTTTTTAAGATTTTTATTTATTTGACAGACACAGCGAGAGAGGGAACACAAGCAGGGGGAGTGGGAGAGGGAGAGAAGCAGGCTTCCTGCCAAGCAGTGAGCCGGACGCGGGGCTCAATCCCAGGACTCCGGGATCATGACCTGAGCCGAAGGCAGACGCTTAACGACTGAGCCACCCAGGCGCCCCAAGTCCAAATTCTTTAATGTGGCCTACAAGACCCTGCCATCTCCAACCTCATCTCAGTACCACTTTTTCCTGTGTTGTCTAAGCTTCAGTCCTACTGCCTTCAAATTACTCAGAAGCATTAGTACTCTCCCCCCTCCTTAGAGCTTTTCCACTTGGTAATCCTTCTGCCTGAAATGCTTCTCACTTAGCTAGCTACTTTAGATCTTCAATGTCATTTCCTCAGGAAAGCCTTTACTTTCTAACCTTCTCCCTGGACATATGTTATTAGATGTAGCATACTTTTATCCATAACACTCATCACACTCGGAATTTCTCATTTTATTTCCATCTTCCTTATTGTTATCTTAAAGTCCATGAGGACAACGACCATGACCAATTTGTTTTAACCACTAAATCTCCAACATGGATCTCAGTGCCTAGCACAACGTAAATACGTAGTTAGTGAATATTTACTGAATGAATGAACTCAAGGGAACCAGTTCCCTCAGTTATGATAACCTAAGACAGGAAGACATGTCATCCTCATACTCAGTCTGAAAATTATTTTTTTTTTACCTCCTTTAAAACTTTGAATTATTTTTATAGGAGCTCATTTGTATTCTAGATGCTTCTTCCCTAACACGAATCTTCTCATTTTCAGGCAACTGGCTGTGGTATTGTGGAAAGCATACTAAACTGGGTGAAGTTTAAGGCCCAAGTCCAATTAAACAAGAAGTGTTCAGCTGTAAAACATAACAGAATCAAGGGAATTCCCAAACTCGATGATGCCAATGATGCAGGTACACATTTAATAATGCTTCTAAACTTTAAATCTTGTGGTTCAGGTATTTGTTTTATTCATTAACAGCATACCGTGGATACTTCCCACTCAACATGTAATATTCAACAGAATGTTTTTATATGGTTAAGAATCAACCAATTCCCTGTTATTGAACATTTAGATCATTTCTAATTTTGGCTGTTACAGTAATGTTGAAATGACTATTAAGAGTATAAAATAAGGGCGCCTGGGTGGCTCAGTTGGTTAAGCGACTGCCTTCGCGAAGCTCAGGTCATGATCCTGGAGTCCCAGGATCGAGTCCTGCATCGGGCTCCTTGCTCAGCAGGGAGTCTGCTTCTCCCTCTGACCCTCCCCCCTCTCATGCTCTCTCTCTCTATCTCATTCTCTCAAATAAATAAATAAAATCTTTTTTAAAAAAAAAAGAGTATAAAATAAGAATTTGTAGTGATCTAGGGTGCCTGGGTGACTCAGTCGGTTAAATGTCTGACTCATGATCTCACCTCAGGTCTTGATCTTGAGTCGTGAGTTCAAGCCTTGCATTGGGCTCCATGCTGGGTGTGGAGCCTACTTTAAAAAAAAGAAAAAAAGAATATGTATTGATCTATTACTTAATGTAGGGGAGGAAAAAATTTTCCTTAACCCTCTTAGTTCCTGTCTGGGTCTGAAAATGAAACTGACAAAGACAGGTTAAATGATGAAAAACATACAAATTTATTTAATATAAACTTTACTTGACACAGGAGTTTTCATAGGGAAATGAAGACCCAAAGAAGTGGTTAAACCTGAGCGTTTTTGTCAGGTGTGAGGAAGAGTGGAAAGATATGATAAGGGCAGAGTATGAACTAAGTATAGTAAACTGGGGGAAGCTCAGTGAGGCCTGTTCATTCACATTCTTTTCAGTGTCACCCTGAGAGATAAGAATGTTCCCTTCCTCTGTGGTATATGGAGGGCACTTCTCACATGAGGGCCTCGTGACCTGCTTCAGGGTAGAAAGTTGGGGAATGAGGTCAGAGAGAACTTGCTTCTAGCATTTTCTCAAACTCCTTCAGCTTAAAATATTCAATATGCCAAGTGCCCTGTTTTGGGGTAGTGTGTTCTAAACCCCATCACTAACAAAATTTTTTTTTAAGATTTTTTTTTTTTTTTAAAGATTTTATTTATTTATTTGACAGAGAGAGAGAGAGGGAGGGAACACAAGCAGGGGGAACAGCAGAGGGAGAGGGAGAAGCAGGCTTCCCGCAGAGCAAGGAGCCCGATGCGGGGCTCGATCCCAGGACCCCGGGATCATGACCCGAGCCGAAGGCAGACGCTTAACCGACTGAGACACCCAGGCGCCCCTTTTTTTAAGATTTTATTTATTTATTTGAGAGAGAGAGCTATCACGAGCAGGGGCGAAGGGTAGAGGGAGAAGCAGACTCTTGCTGAGCAGGGAGCCTGATGCAGGACTCGATCCCAGGATCCCGGGAATGAGTCCCACATCCGGCTCCCTGCTCGGCGGGAAGCCTGCTTCTCCCTCTCCCACTCCCCCTGCTTGTGTTCCTGCTCTCGCTATCTCTCTCTCTGTCAAATAAATAAAAAATCTAAAAAAAAAAATAGTCTAAGAAACTAGGATTTTTTTTTTTTTACTATGGACATTAGTTCTAATATCTATTAGTGTTTTTATCACAAAACTATTGATAGCACGTCTGAGTTGAGGTTGAACTAAATGTGCCAATATTAATTTGTGTATTTTTATTTTAGGGGGTCGAAACTCCAATGAGTGTACACTTATCCTGACTGAGGGAGACTCAGCTAAAACTTTGGCTGTTTCAGGCCTTGGTGTAGTTGGGAGAGACAAATATGGGGTTTTCCCACTTAGAGGAAAAATACTCAATGTTCGAGAAGCTTCTCATAAACAGGTAGAACCATCTTTAAAATCTAAATCCAGTTTTATAATGCAGGATTTCATGCTTGTATTTCATTCCCTTCACTGGGCATTATGAAATAAGTTTTAGTTTATTGTTCTTATTTTAAGAAATTGGGTACATTGTAGCATATCTTAACAGATCTTTCTGACTAAAATATAGGCTAATAATAACTGAAAATACTGGAGCTCAAGAAAGCCCAAACAACGTACACTCTGCTATTTCTTTTCAAATTTATAAACAAAACATTACCTTTTTTGGTATATGTCTATTTCAGATCATGGAAAATGCCGAAATTAACAATATCATCAAGATTGTGGGTCTTCAGTACAAGAAAAACTATGAAGATGAAGATTCATTGAAGACTCTTCGTTATGGAAAGATAATGATTATGACCGATCAGGTCAGATTTGCTTTCAAATATTTTAGATTGTTACACTAAATTAAATATGTTTTAATTGTTGCATTTCCTGCTGTGGAAGGAAATTACTTAACTTGGAGCTTTATTCATCACATGTGTGTTACATATACAGGTTAAGTGAGTGGATTTAAATTGCCTTTTTTTTTTAATCCCCATAGAAAAATTTTAGAGAAATTACCAGTAGGTCAATCATAATTTTTTTTTTTTTAGTTTCAAAATAATTCTTTTGTGTTTTGGCTTTCCACATATTTCTAGGACCAAGATGGTTCCCATATCAAAGGCCTGCTGATTAATTTTATCCATCACAACTGGCCCTCTCTTCTACGGCATCGTTTTCTGGAAGAATTTATCACTCCCATTGTAAAGGTATATTAACTTCTAAATTACCATAATGGATATTTTAAGGCCCTTACTCAACGTTTTATACACATACAACCCCAGTGTTATATGGTATACAGGGGACTCAGCAGTGTGCAAAACCACAGCAACATATTCTTTACCACAGGTGTCTAAAAACAAACAAGAAATGGCATTCTATAGCCTTCCTGAATTTGAAGAATGGAAGAGTTCTACTCCAAATCATAAAAAATGGAAAGTCAAGTACTACAAAGGTTTGTAAGGAAACCCATATAGAACTTCTCGTTTTGTTATATACCATTGTACAAGATTATATGGAGTAACTTGATATTCTTGGTTGTGTAGGTTTGGGCACCAGCACATCAAAAGAAGCTAAAGAATACTTTGCAGATATGAAAAGACATCGTATTCAATTCAAATATTCTGGTCCTGAAGATGATGCTGCCATCAGCCTGGTCAGTTTGAGTTCTGTTTCATACATACATTCTAGTTTTGTAAGTCACTACTTTAGCTAGCCAATTGAAACATAAATTTTTATATAATAGAATGTTTTATAGAATATAGAATGTTTTTAGTAAGCATGTCCTAGAGAAAGGGACATGTTTTAGGAAACTGAGTTTATTTTTGTTTAGTTTTTATACAAGAGATTTTGGGAGATTGTTCATACCAGTGACATCTTTTTTATCTCTAATGTGTAGGCCTTTAGCAAGAAACAGATCGATGATCGAAAGGAATGGTTAACTCATTTCATGGAGGATAGAAGGCAACGGAAGTTACTTGGCCTTCCTGAGGTAAAAATCTTATATATCTGGACACCTGGGTGGCTCAGTCGGGCATGTCCAACTCTTGATTTTGGCTCAGGTTGTGATCTCAGGGTCATGAAATCGAGCCCCACATGGGGCTCTGTGCTAGGAGCCTGCTTGGGATTCTCCCCACCCCCGCTCACGTGCTTGCTCGCTCACTCTCTCAATCTAAAAAAAAAAATCTTATATATCTTAGAACACAATGACTAATTGCTTCAGTAAAAAATTTAATAATAGATAATTATATATGAATGTGCTTATCTAGACTGCTGCATAAATGTATGGGGACTGAAAAATTAAAAAGGCAATGCAGTTTTTCCTAATTGTGCAGCAATTAAATTTGCTTTATTTTTAAAACCTGTAAAATACTTCTACATAATTCTTTATCTTTGAGGGACTTAAGAATTATCATAGAATTGATATGCTGAAAGATTTCTTTATTTTTGATGTTAAGCATTGTTAAGATCAATGATCTTTTTTAAACTAGATCATGTAATAACTCTCTTTGGTCCCTCAGGATTACTTGTATGGACAAACTACCACATATCTGACATACAATGACTTCATAAATAAGGAACTTATTCTGTTCTCAAATTCTGATAACGAGAGATCTATCCCATCTATGGTGGATGGTAAGTTCCAATATGTTAGCCTGTTTTTATCGTACACAGAAATCAATGTCCATAAATGGTTAGGTTGAGTATACTAATATTTGTACTTCTTTCATTTTGAAGGCTTGAAACCAGGTCAAAGAAAGGTTTTGTTTACCTGTTTCAAACGGAATGACAAGCGAGAGGTGAAAGTTGCCCAGTTAGCTGGGTCAGTAGCTGAGATGTCCTCTTATCATCATGGTGAGGTAAACACACAATCCATAATGTTTCCAGAAAGCATTATAGCAATGATACCTGCAAAATTATTTTCCAAACACTTAGAGTACTTGGTGAGATGAACACTTGTTCATCCATAGTAGAGGCAATTTGGTAAAGTCTGGTAAAATCTGTCAAACTATAAATGTGCTTATCCTTTAACCTAACAAATCTATTTCTAAAAATAATATTCTTGTAAGGAGACTCATAAGTCTGTAAGGATCTATGTTCAAAGATATTTAGTGATGTTTAATATACCTTTGTGATGCTAAAATTGAGACATTAAAAATGTCCATCAACTGGAAAATTGTTGTTGATTGTGACACATCTATGCCTGGAATCAGTTATATAACTGAAGTAAATCTGTGTGTACTAACATTGAGAATATCCATAGTCCATTGTCAGTGGGGAGAAAAAGAGCCAGACCAGTACTTAAAGCAAAATGCCTAGAAGGGTGTGCTCCAGGTTGTTAACTTTGGTTAAATCTGTCAATTAAAAAGGACAGCTTGCCAATTTTTTGTATTTCTGAGTTGTTTGATTTTATACAAACATATATTCCTTTTTTATTTTTTGATTAAATTGCTTTTTTGCATTCATTTTATTTTAAAGAACTAGGTTGCCTATAGGTTTCTAGAGCTTTAAATGTAATGATCGTCTTGCTTGTTGCTTTCAATCAAAACATAGTAGGCGTTTAGTAAATGTTCACACAACAAACATTTGTTGAATGCTTACCATGTACCAGGTATATAAAAACAAGTGTGTTCCTTACTCAAGGTATGATCACAATTTAATCAGCCAACACACACACACACACACACACACACACTATAGAATAAAGTGATGCATGCTAGAATAGAAATGAGCGAAGTGTCGGGATGCCTGGGTTGCTTAGTCGGTTAAGCGTCTGCCTTCAGCTCTGGTCCTGACCCCAGCGTCCTGGGATTGAGTCCCACATGGGACTCCTTGCTGAGCAGGGAGCCTGCTTCTCCCTCTGCCTGATGCTTCCCCCTGCTTGTGTGCTCTCTAGCGCTCTCTCTCACTCTGACAATTAAATAAATAAATAATCTTTAAAAAAAAAAAAAAGAAATGAGCAAAGTGTTATAACACAAAGAGGAAATATTTCATTCTGCTGAGGTGAAGAGAAGAGCTATGCCTTCAAGGTTGAATAGGACTTGATAGAAATTATTGGAAGGCAAGACCCCTGAACTTGGAGCCAGAAGTCTTGAGTTTAGGTACATCGGCCATGTAATTATCTGGGAAGAGACAGTAAACATCTATATCATAAAACCTTATAGGATTATAGTGAGGCTTAGTCATAATAACGGACATATATTATTAGAAGCCTACAGATCAGATTAACGAATCTTTTTCCACCCCCAGATGTCACTAATGATGACCATTATCAATTTGGCTCAGAATTTTGTGGGTAGCAATAATCTGAACCTCTTGCAGCCCATTGGTCAGTTTGGTACTAGGCTGCATGGTGGCAAGGATTCTGCTAGTCCTCGATACATCTTCACAATGCTCAGGTGGGTATAACTTCAATTTCTAGTGAGTTCATCAAAAACTAATAATGTACTATATGCTGGCTAACTGAACATAATAAAAAAAAATATATTCAACTTTTAAAAAAAATTTCTAGTGAATTGCCATTTCCAATTTTGAACTAGTGTGACATTTAGTTGACAAAAAATATAAAAATTCAGTTAATCAGAAAATGTACTTTTGATGTAGATGCTTACAGTATTAACTTTTTAAAAACTAGCTCACTTAAGTTTAATTTTGCTATTCCTTACAAGAAGCAGAAAGTCTAAAGTCTATTTTAGTTTGATAGCCGTGCCTGAATTTCTTAAAAGTATTGTTTCCTTGCCAAACTAAATGTTTTTACTTCCATTAATTATATTTTCTTCACTTCCATCGTGCAGAGCAGTGGTTCTCAACCAGGGTAGATTTTGCACCACCACCCCATCTCCCAGGAGACGTAGTAATGTCTGGAAACATTTTCAATTGTCGTGACTAGGCGAGCTGTGCTACATCTAGTGGGCAGCAACCAGAGCTACTGCTAAATACCCTACAATGCTAAATCCCTCATAACAAAGGATTATCTGACCCAAAATATCAATAATGCCCAGGTTGAGAAACCCTGCTGTAGACTTGGGGTCAGAGTAAAGAAGAGCTTAATTGTTCCTAAATACCACAGGTGAAATTTTACTCTTTATAAGTCTATGGAAAGTACATTATGAATGGTCAATTTTCTACTCTCATTTTATTCAACCTTTCAGCAGCATTAGCTAATCACTTCATCTTCCTTGAAACTCTTATTTGTCCTCCAAGATACCAGACTGTTGGCTTTCTTCCTTATTAATGTCGTCTATGCTGGGTCCTTCTCATCTTTCCAGCCTCTAACTACTGGCCTGCCCCAAAGCTCCTTCATTAGTTCTCTTTCCACTAGCCACACTCACTTGCCATCCGTAGATGATTACCCATCCATCTAGTTTCAACAGCTCCAGCCCTGAATCTCATAGCTGACTACCCTCAATATTTACTGAGGCACCCCATTTATCTAAAGTACTATAATATAGTCTACCATCCTGCTTTCTTATGGCAGCCAACTAATTTTTTTCAAATAGATCACTCTGGTTCAGAACCTTCCAACTTTTTCATTTAGAGTGAAATCTAAAGGACCTACATGATCTATGTGCCCACTCCCCATATCTTTTGACTCCATCTCATACTGTCTCTGTTTCAGAAACACCTGGCCTCTGCCTATATTCAAAGACGCGAAGCACACTCTCTCTTCAGGGCTTTTTACTTACTGGTCCCTCTGCTTACAATACCCTTTCTCCAGATAACCACATGGTGGCTCATTCTCAATTTCTTCACTGTAATGTCATCCTTTCAGAAAGTGTTACCATTCCTTAGCACCTTCCATCATTCAATCACTTTTACCTATTTTTTTCTTTCTTCTTAGCATTTACCCACCACCTGACAAAATGTATGTGCATTGTCTGTCTCCCTGTAGTAGAATGTGAGCTCCTTAGAGACTTTATGTCTGCAGTACCTGGCACATACAAAGTGCTAAATACTGTTAAACAAATACTGTTAGTCAGCAAGTAAAGCCAAAGTAATTTTCATGCATAGATATGAGATAACACATGTCCTTTCACAAGTTAAGTATCAAAGTCAGTATTTTTGTAAAATAACATTCTTTGATTGTTTTCTTTAGCCCTTTGACTCGGTTGTTATTTCCACCAAAAGATGATCATACATTGAAGTTTTTATATGATGACAATCAACGTGTTGAACCCGAATGGTACATTCCTATTATACCCATGGTGCTGATAAATGGTGCTGAAGGAATCGGTACTGGGTGGTCCTGCAAAATCCCCAACTTTGATATTCGTGAGGTTGTAAATAATATCAGGCGTTTGATGGATGGAGAAGAACCTTTGCCAATGGTAACTATTCTGTGTATATAAGGATCCTTCATTTTTCTCCGGTTTCAATTCAGTAGACTATATAGTTAAAGAGGACACATACAAAATTTATTTTATACTTTAATGTTCATTAGATTTATTGTTTAATGCTGTTGGGATTTCTATTTTTTAGTGTCACATTTAGAAAACCTATTCTTCTTTAAAATACCAATTTAGCTTCCAAGTTACAAGAACTTCAGGGGTACTATTGAAGAGCTGGCTCCAAATCAATATGTGATTAGTGGTGAAGTGGCTATTCTTAATTCCACAACCATTGAAATCTCAGAGCTTCCTATCAGAACATGGACTCAGGTAAGTAATTGTGGATTTCTTCTTTGATTTTTGTGATTGGGGAAGCACTTTGTTTGTACTACTACTACTTGTTGACTACTCCTAAGCCTGTATTTTAGACACTTACAAAAGGATTATATCTTTCTTTAGACATATAAAGAACAGGTTCTAGAACCTATGTTGAATGGAACTGAGAAGACACCACCTCTCATAACAGATTATAGGGAATACCATACAGACACTACTGTGAAGTTTGTTGTGAAAATGACTGAAGAGAAACTGGCAGAGGCAGAGAGAGTGGGACTACACAAAGTATTCAAACTCCAAACTAGTCTCACATGCAACTCTATGGTATGTCTTATTTTATGAGAGGTACTCATGTTTCAATTTATATTAAAGTTTAATATCAATTTTAAAAGGAAATCCTAGAATACTTTTATATTTTTGAAGAATAAAGTATTTTCTCTAAAACCATTAAAGTTTAGCCAATTTATCTGTTCTTGACTTTATAATCTTGTTTTTCTTTCCTAGGTGCTTTTTGATCATGTAGGATGTTTAAAGAAATACGACACAGTGTTGGATATTCTAAGAGACTTCTTTGAACTCAGGCTTAAATATTATGGATTAAGAAAAGAATGGCTTCTAGGAATGCTTGGTGCTGAATCTGCTAAACTGAACAATCAGGCTCGCTTTATCTTAGAGAAAATAGATGGCAAAATAATCATTGGTATGTTTTTGGATTAATAACTGTCTGTACTAAAACTACAGTTATGCCAAACTTTAAACATTTTGGAAGAGAGTAATGGTGGGGAGGGAGGGCAAAATCATTTAGTTCAGCTGGTCACTTATACAAGCATTTCTTTTAAGAGCTTTTTTTTTTTTTTTTTTTTTAAAGATTTTATTTATTTGACAGAGAGGGACAGCGAGAGCAGGAACACAAGCAGGGGGAGTGGGAGAGGGAGAAGCAGGCTTCCCGCCAAGCAGGGAGCCCGATGTGGGACTCGATCCCAGGACCCTGGGATCATGACCTGAGCCGAAGGCAGACGCTTAACGACTGAGCCACCCAGGCGCCCCAAGCATTTCTTTTAAATACCCAGTCATTTACAGTTTGGAGAAGATAGCTTTTCTTAGATTGAACATCTTGATAAATCAAGATTTAGTTGACATTTAGACAGAGAATAGAGAGATTGAAAGGTAACCTGTGTAAAGTGATCAAGATTAAGTCTGAGAGGGGAGAAAAAGGCCAGAAGGAAGATTATAAATGGCTTATATTACAACTAAATCGTGTACTGAAGACTGAAAGAGTCATGTCTCGGATTTTTTTTTTTTTTTAAGACATTCTAGAAGCAACTAAGTCAGGGTTTAAGTGACCAGGAAGGAAACAGTTTTGATAAAAACTGGGTTGTAAGGAAGTTAAAAAAAAAAAAAAAAAAAAAGCTCAACCCTGGCCAGAGCTAACTAGGAAAGCTAGGCAACTTACTTATGGGTTATAGTAGCAAATTCCAAAACATGGCAACACAAGTTCCTGGTGATCACAGAATAATTTTCTGGTCGTACACAAAAATGTTTAACTTAATAGTTACATGTTCAAATTCGTGAATATTTTTTAAAACTAATTACACTAGCATAACCACCGCTTAATTTCATAGAATTATTGCTTAAGGCAAACTAAAATGAGTGATAATGGACATACTTCAAAGAACAGAAAGTAAAAGTTTTGTCTTGTTGACAGGAATTTAAGGAATAATGGCACTATGCAGTCTTCTTGAGTATAAAAATGTAGAGGGCCTAAACATGTAATCTGTGTCAAGTTAATTGATAAAAGATGGTACTCAGAAATTCATTCTGAAATATCTTGTAGCTAGTAACTCAATATCCCTCAAAGTGTAATAAATTGACTGCAATAGTCATTGGAAGAGAGGTACTCTAGAAAAAGGGAATGGGTGCAATCTGTGTGTTGCAACCCAATCAATGGTTCGGTTGGTGGCACTGAAATCTTGCCCAATCAAATGTTGAAATTTTAAAAAGGAAGTATAATTGAGGTAGAGACATATCAGAAATAAAGGTTTGATTGTCTTCTGTTCTTTTAAGATTATAATTAGGTCAACAATTTCATAATGTGATTTGACTGTCCCACTTGTGGTAATTTACATTTGTCAGTGGTTTAGGAAAAAGACTTCTCTCTAAACCAGGATGTACAGATTTATGCAAGACAAAGACAGTTTAATTTTTAGTTTTTGTTTTTTTTTAAGATTATTTATTTATTTATTTCACAGAGAGAGAGAGAGCGAGAGCAGGAACACAAGCAGGGGGAGTGGGAGAGGAAGAAGCAGGACTCCCGCGGAGCAGGGATCCCGACTCAGGGGGGCGATCCCAGGACCCTGGGATCATGACCTGAGCCGAAAGCAGATGCCCAACAACTGAGCCACCCAGGCGCCCCAATTTTTAGTTTTAATCTCTTGAATTATTTTTTTTTTTTTAAAGATTTTATTTATTTATTTGACAGAGAGAGACACAGCGAGAGAGGGAACACAAGCAGGGGGAATGGGAGAGGGAGTAGCAGGCTTCTCGCAGAGCAGGGAGCCCGATGTGGGGCTCGATCCCAGGACCCTGGGATCATGACCTGAGCCGAAGGCAGACGCTTAACGACTGAGCCACCCAAGCGCCCCAATTTTTAGTTTTAATCTTTTGAATTAATATGGTAAAACCTATTCCTTTCCTAAAATATTGCTCAAAACCATTATCTCTGTTTACATTTTTTAATAGAAAATAAGCCTAAGAAAGAATTAATTAAAGTTCTGATTCAGAGGGGATATGATTCAGATCCCGTGAAGGCTTGGAAAGAAGCCCAGCTAAAGGTAATTTCTCGGTTAGCGTTTTCTATGTTATTAAAGACTATGTATAATCTAATGTCTCTGTTTCATAATTCCTGTTAAAGCTACATTTTAATTTCTCTAGGTACCAGATGAAGAAGAGAATGAAGAGAGTGACAATGAAAATGAAGCTGAAAAGAGTGACTCTGTAAGAGACTCTGGACCAACCTTCAACTACCTTCTTGATATGCCTCTTTGGTATCTCACCAAGGAGAAGAAGGATGAACTGTGCAAGCTGAGAAATGAAAAAGTGAGTTGTTGGTGGAGGGTAACATATTGCTCAGTTATTCAAATGGTGAAAGACAAACTGTGCTTCATGAAAGTTGTGTGCTATTTATGCCTGTAAATTAACTCTTAATTTTCTGACTATCTTATGAAGGAGCAAGAGCTAGAAACATTAAAGAGAAAGAGTCCATCAGATTTGTGGAAAGAAGACTTGGCTGCTTTTATTGAAGAGCTGGAGGTGTGTAGTTTATAATTGCCAATGTTAGAGTTTTTATTAATGAAATAGTACATTCTAGCAATATACCTCTTTGTCAAGAAATTTAACAGGGCGCCTGGGTGGCTCAGTTGGTTAAGCGACTGCCTTCGGCTCAGGTCATGATCCCAGAGTCCTGGGATCGAGTCCCGCATCGGGCTCCCTGCTCAGCGGGGAGCCTGCTTCTCTCTCTGACCCTCTCCTCTCTCATGCTGTTTCTCTCTCGCTCGCTCTCAAATAAATAAATAAAATCTAAAAAAAAAAAAGAAAAAAAAAAGAAATTTAACAATTGGGGGCGGCTGGGTGGCTCAGTCAGTTAAGCGTCCGCCTTCAGCTCAGGTTGTGATCCTAGGGTCCTGGGATCGACCCCCAAGTCCGGCTCCCTGCCCAGCAGGGAGTCTGCTTGCCCCTCCCCCCACTCGTGCTCATTCTCTCTCTCGCTCTCAGATAAATAAATAAAATCTTTAAAAAAAGAAATTTCATAGTTAGCAATAGAAAGAATACAAGAGGCATAAGGAAACATTCCAAGATAACACATGAAAGAACAGATTGTTAGAATAAAGTAAATGATGGCCAGAAGCATACTGCCTAGAATTTTTTGGACAAAGAGAGGAAAGGGTAGGAGTTGATTTCTGACTTAGTGGGAATAAATGTGGAATAAGAATATTTACTTAAGGGCGCCTGGGTGGCTCAGTTGGTTAAGCGACTGCCTTCGGCTCAGGTCATGATCCTGGAGTCCCGGGATCGAGTCCCGCATCGGGCTCCCTGCTCGGCAGGGAGTCTGCTTCTCCCTCTGACCCTCCTCCCTCTCATTCTCTCTCTCAAATAAATAAATAAAATCTTAAAAAAAAAAAAAAAGAATATTTACTTAAATATGGAAAAAGACCAACACAGTCTCCGAAGTCAATCTAAAAGGACAAAGATGTTTACCTTCAGGGCTAGCTAATCAGTAGTTTCAGAAGATAAATCTCACTAATACGCTTTGTTTTCCAACACTATTTTAAGATAAGAAAAAGCATTTCATAAATTAAGCTAAAATGCTTAACATGCAGTTTTATATTATTATACTTCGGTATGGATGTGCAAGTGGAATCCCATCCTTTCACTTCTTATTTGAGTTTACAAATATGTGTATATGTATCTAAGTATTTTATCCCTAACACAATTTCCCCTTTTTATCTTCAAAAAGCTTAAATGGTAGAATCAAGAGTAGAACCCAATCTTTGGTGTCCACACTTGTCAAAGTGGGCCTTAATTATATCTTCACTATTACTGATGGCATACTTAGTTTTGGCACAGCTTATCACAAATTTACTTTAAGATGTGGGGTGCCTGGCTGGCTCAGTCAGAAGAGCATGTAACTCTTGATCTCTCAAGGTCGTGAGTTCAAACCCCACACTGGGTGTAGAGATTACATACATACATAAATCAAAGAAAAAAATTTATCTTAAGATGTAACAAATTGAAATCAGTTTAACTGGCCTTTTATTCTATTCCTATAAAGTAGCCTAGATTTTGTAGTCTTTATTGACTTATAAACTTGCTTTCTTTTACCCCTTTTATAGGCTGTTGAAACAAAGGAAAAACAAGAAGAACAAATAGGACTTCCTGGGAAAGGGGGGAAAGCAAAGGGGAAAAAAACACAAATGGCTGAAGTTTTGCCTTCTCCGTCCGGTAAAAGAGTCATCCCCCGAGTGACCGTAGAGATGAAAGCAGAGGCAGAAAAGAAAATTAAAAAGAAAATTAAGGTACTACTCTTGAAAAGTTATACATAAATACTTAAAACTTATTTTGGCTTAAAATTGAAGAAATGATAAAAAATTTCTAATCCCATAGTTTGCAATTAGGGTTAGAGAATCCTATATCTAATCATAACTTTGCTTTCCTGTGAGCCTGATATATTTTTTTTAATGTTTAAGTATATTGAAAAAGTCATACCTATACCTTTATTCAGAGCTCTTAAGCAAAATTTAAAGAAATAAAATCACTCTTTGACCAGATATATATTTGTATATTTGACCTTATCTTATTCCAAATAATAAGTTAACAGAACTTGACCATCTTTGTCTTGCTCTCTTTTAGAATGAAAACACTGAAGGGGGGAGCCCTCCAGAAGACAATATCGAACTAGAAGGTCTGAAACAAAGGTTGGAGAAAAAACAGAAAAGAGAACCAGGTATTAAAATATTTTAAAGTTGTTTTTTTTTTTAAGATTTTATTTATTTATTTGACAGAGAGAGAGACAGCGAGAGAGGGAACACAAGCAGGGGGAGTGGGAGAGGGAGAAGCAGGCCTCCCACTGAGCAGGGAGCCCAACGGAGGGCTCGATCCCAGGACCCTGGGACCATGACCTGAGCCGAAGGCAGAGGCTTAACAACTGAGCCACCCAGGCGCCCCGGTATTAAAATATTTTAAGTAAAATGGTATAGAGTTGAGATTAAATTGTGTCTGTTACCTAGGGGGCGCCTGGGTGGCTCAGTTGGTTAAGCGACTTGCCTTCGGCTCAGGTCATGATCCCAGAGTCCTGGGATCGAGTCCCACATCGGGCTCCCGGCTCAGCGGGGAGCCTGCTTCTCCCTCTGGATCTCTCCCCTCTCATGCTGTTTCTCTCTCTCTCTCTCTCTCAAATAAATAAATAAGTAAAAATCTTAAAAAAAAAAAAAATTGTGTCTGTTACCCAGTACATTCCGCATAGATGTTTAGTAAGTCCTTAGTGAGTAACATGATGGGATACTATGTCTAAAGTTTACTTGAACCTCCCTGATATTGTCCTTGGATATGCTTAATTTTAGAAGAGATCATTTTGAAATAGTTTGTTAATTTGGCAATTTGAATTCCTTAGTGGGATCTAAAGAAAACACACTCAGTTTATTAAATTCCACTTTCTAGCCAATTATAAGACTAAAGCTTTTTGAGAATAGTGAGCACATCTTAGTCATGTTTGTATTATCCCTAAAGTTGAACACCATGCCTGGGATATAAGTAGCACTCAATAAATTAAATAGAATTAAGAATTCTACTAACCGGGTGCCTGGGTGGCTCAGTCGTTAAGGATCTGCCTTCGGCTCAGGTCATGATCCCAGCATCCTGGGATCGAGTCCCACATCGGGCTCCCTGCTCAGCAGGAAGCTTGCTTCTCCCTCTCTCACTCCCCCTGCTTGTATTCCTGCTCTCGCTATATCTCTCTGTGTTACATAAATAAATAAAATCTTCAAAAAAAAAAAAAAGTTCTACTAACCATTTGATTATACCCTTACTGAGTATCTACTTTTTTTAATAAGATATTCACATACCAAGTTCATTAATTTAAAGTATACCATTGGCACCTGGGTGGCTCAGTCGATTAAGCGTCTGCCTTTGGCTCAGGTCATGATCCCAGGGTCCTGGGATCAAGCCCCATGTCGGGTTCCCTGCTCAGCGGGGAGCCTGCTTCTCCCTCTCTGCAACTCCCCCTGCTTGTTCTCTCTCTCTTTCTCTCTCAAATAAGTAAATAAAATCTTTTTAAAATAAATAAATAAATTGTACCATTCAATCATTTTAGTATACTCAACAGTTTTAAAACCATTTTTTGCCGCCAAAACAAACACTCTACCCCTTGATGGTCACTCCCCATTTCCTACCAATTTCTCCTCCTCCTAGGCAACCATTAATCTACTTTCTGTCTCTAGATTTACTTATTCTGGACATTTCATATGAATGAAATCATATATCTGGTCTTTTGTCCCTGGTATTTTTCACTTAGCATAATGTTTTCAAGGGTCATCTATATAGTGACATGTATCAATACTTCATTCTTTTTTATTGCCGAATAGTTTTTCATAGTATGGATATACCACACTTTATTTATGTTTATCAGTTGATAGGTATTTGGCTTGTTTCCACTTTTTGGCTTTTGTAAACACTGCTATGAATATTTGTATACAAGTTTTTATATGGACTTAATGTTTTTATTTCTTTTGGGTAGATACCTAGGAGTGGAATTGTGCTGGGTCATATGATTTTTTCTATGTTTAGCCTTTTGAGGAACTGCCACACTGTTTTTCAGAGCAGCTGCCCCATTTTACACTCAATGTGTGAGGGTTCCAATTCTCCATATCCTCACCAGCACAGTTAACTCCTTGTCACTTTTTTTCGTTCTAGCCATCCTAGTGGATATGAAGTGGTATCTCGTGGTTTGGGTTTGCATTTCTCTGTTGGCTAATGGTGTTGAGTATCTTCTCATGTGCTTATTGGCCATTTATATTTCTTTGGAAAAATGTCTATTCAGACCCTTTGCCCATTTTTTTAATTAGGTTATTTATCTTTTGTTGTTGAGTTAGTTGTAAGATTTCTTTATGTATTCTAATTTTTTTTAAGATTTTTATTTTATTTAGAGAGAGAGAGCACAGGTACGTAAGTGGGAGAGGAACAGAGGGAAAAGGAAAGAGAGAATCTGTTTCTTTTTTTTTTTTAAGATTTTATTTATTTATTTATTTGAGACAGAGAATGAGAGAGAGAGAACACATGAGAGGGGGGGAGGGTCAGAGGCAGAAGCAGGCTCCCTGCGGAGCAGGGAGCCCGATGCGGGACTCGATCCCGGGACTCCAGGATCATGACCTGAGCCGAAGGCAGTCGCTTAACCAACTGAGCCACCCAGGCGCCCCCCTATGTTTTCTTCTAAGAGTTTTAGTTTTAGCTTTTATGGATCTGTGATCCATTTTGAATTAATTTTTGTATGTGGCATAAGGAAGGAGTCCAACTTCATTCTTTTCCATGTGGATATCCAGTTGTCCAGCACCGTATTGAAACCTTTCCCTATTACATTGTCTTCACCCTTGTCAAAAATCAATTGGCCATAAGTATTAGAGTTTATTTATGGATTCTCCACTCTCTTCCATTGATTGATCTATAAGTCTAATCTTGAGTATCTACTTTTAATAGATAATGTGTGCTCAGTTCTGTGGGGGATACAAAGATGAATAAAATAAATAGAAACATCTTAGTATTAAACTAAAGAAATAATAAAAGTATGCTATACTGTGCAAAATTATAGATTGACCTTCTAATGCAGCACACCTTTAACTTTAAACCCAGCTAGTGATCTTTTAGCATATAAAACCAATGAATCGGTTGAGTATGTTGAGCCTTCATGTTCCCATGAGTTTGATTACTCTCAAATAATGTGTGGGTACAAGAAGTGGGAGAGCATGGCATTTTACCTTCAAGAGGTTTATGAAGAACAGAAATTAAGGGCGCCTGGGTGGCTCAGATGGTTAAGCATCTGCCTTCGGCTCAGGTCATGATCCCAGGGTCCTGGGATCAGGTGCCACATCGGGCTCCCTGCTCAGTGGGGAGCCTGCTTCTCCCTCTCCCGCTCCCCCTGCTTGTGCTTTCTCTCTGTCAAATAAATAAATAAATAAATAAATAACAGAAATTAAAGCAGTATATACTAGCCATTGTAGGGACTGAGAGAAAGGTGAGATCAGTATGGGTGCATGTACATTGTAGAGGTGACAACAACTTATTTATGGGATTAGATGACCAAGCTATAAACTCCACAGGAAGAGGGACTATGTTTGTTTCTGTTCACCACTGTATTCTCAATACTAGCACAGAGCTTAATAAATATTTGAAAGACAGATGGATGATAGATGGAGAAAAGTGAGTCAAAGAACATGTAAAGTTGGTTCATTCCTATCTCGCTTCTAGGTACCAAGACAAAGAAGCAAACTACATTGCCATTTAAACCAATCAAAAAAGGAAAGAAGAGAAACCCCTGGTCTGATTCAGAATCAGATATGAGCAGTGACGAAAGTAACTTTGATGTCCCTCCACGAGAGATAGAGCCACGGAGAGCAGCAAGTAAGGAAAAGTGCTGAATGTGTTGAAAGATCTGAGTGGCCAGTGTATTTCAAGGCATTAATCCCAGAAATTGTTATATCTTAGAGCAGTTATTATTAAGTTTTTGAAAAACGAAAGCATCTTTTAGGAGATTAAACTAAAGCTTAAATCTTCATGAAATGTTGTATCAATCTGTGGATTAAATATTTCTGTTACCCTCTTTTATTCTTTGTCTATGTATGTTTTTTATAGCAAAAACCAAATTCACAGTGGATTTGGATTCAGATGACGGTTTCTCAGATTTTGATGAAAAAACTCAAGATGAGGATTTTGTCCCATCATCAGATGTTAGTCCACTTAAGACCAAAGCTTCCCCAAAGTAAGTATCTTCTTTAATGTGGATTTTATTATGATTGTTGCCAGTAGTCAATGATATAGTCTTTGTTACTTGACACATTTAGAATTGGTTGTCAGGATGTTTTTTGGTTTTTTTATTCTAGACATACTACCAAAGAACTGAAGCCGCAGAAAAGTGCCACGTCAGGTATGTATTTAAGTAAAAGTAGTGAGATGTCTGCTTCACTGGGACAAACAGGTCCAGCTGGGTTCTAATCTGACTACCTTATCTAAGTCCTGCTTTGGAAGATAAATGTGGGTCCTTATTAGCATTATATTGCTGTTGTTCATTAGGGTTAGTTTTGCACAGAAAGGGGTTCTACACTTAATATACTGAAAGTCATCACGTGCTTGCTGTTTACTATGCTGGGTGCTAGAGGTACAAAAAATAACTGCTGATGAAGAATACAGAAATTAGATCAAAGTTATAAGAGTATGTTTTAAATATTCTAGAAGAGTCACGGACTTGGTGTTTAAATGGGGATTTAGAGCAGGAAACAGATTTTTATGTGTTGCTTATATGTACTATTTTCCTTCCCATTTGAAGTAATGGACCTTGATGCTGGTGATGCCAAGGACAGTGTACCATTTCCTGCAGGTTCTCCTGCTGCTGATTTCTCAGCTGACACTGAAATCCTAAACCCTGTTTCTAAAAAGAAGGTGGCAGTGAAGAAGACGGCAGCAAAAAGTGAGCTTTAATCTTTGAGATGGGTTAATATTAGGATTAAGTAGCTGGCTGCCCCAAGTCAATTTCAATTTTTTTACTCTCAAAAGTTACTCTTAATAGTGGAATTAAGCCTTTTCCAAATGGAAGCAAATATTTAGATCTTTATAATCAAAATTGGTGGTCAAAAGGTTTAAAATCAGCGTATTTCTCAAAATGCAAGGCCTTATCTAGCTCGTTTCTATGACAGGGACAGGCTTTATAAACAGTGCGGAAGTTTAATGTAAAACATAAACCTATAAAAAAGTTAGATGCTTAAGAATACTTTGGGGGAGGGGGGTGGGAGGATGGGTTAGCCTGGTGGTGGGTATTGAGGAGGGCACATTCTGCATGGAACACTGGGTGTTATGCACAAACAATGAATCATGGAACACTTCATCTAAAACTAATGATGTAATGTATGGGGATTAACATAAGAATTTAAAAAATTAAAAAAAAAAAAAAGAATACTTTGATTCTCTAATGTATTTTCAGCTGTATTAGATTTTTTCCTGTATTAAATAGGAGCAATCAACAGCTTGCTAAAAGAAGTTCACAGTGAGAAAAATTCATCTGAGTGGACACATGATGAATGCCTGTGTTGACTTGCAGGTCAGTCTTCCACCTCCAGTACAGGTGCCAAAAAAAGGGCTGCACCAAAAGGACCCAAAACGGATCCAGGCTGGAATGCTGATGTACCCCAGAAGCCTGATCCCCCCAAAACCAAAATTCGCCGCAAAAGGAAGCCATCCACGTCTGATGATTCCGACTCTAATTTTGAGAAAATGATTTCTAAAGCCGTCACAAACAAGGTATTTATCCTAGCCAGTCCTTTTGCTGTAGGTGTTTTTAAAATACATAACCAAGATTTGCTCTTAATAATCTGACACATTTTTTTTTTTTTATATTTTATTTATTTATTTGAGAGAGAGAGAATGAGAGGGAGCACATGAGAGGGGGGAGGGTCAGAGGGAGAAGCAGACTCCCTGCCGAGCAGGGAGCCCGATGCGGGACTCGATCCAGGGACTCCAGGATCATGACCTGAGCCGAAGGCAGTCGCTTAACCAACTGAGCCACCCAGGCGCCCCAATCTGACACATTTTTAAGAAAATAAATGTAGGGACATCTGGGTGGCTCAGATTGTTAAATGTCTGCCTTCAGGTCAGGTCCTGATCTCAGGGTCCTGGGATCGAGCCCCGCGTCAGGCTCCCTGCTCACTGGGGAGTCTGCTTCTCCCTCTGCCCCTCCCTCCCCACCCTGGCTCGTGCTTTCTTTCTCTTTCTCAAATAAAATCTTTAAAAAAAAAAAAAAGGAAAGAAATGTGAATCTCATAATCCATTTAGCTTTTACTAGTTGTAACAAAGTTACATGTAAAGACATACCACTTGGGATGCCTGGGTGGCTCAGTTGTCAGTTAAGCATCTGCCTTCGGCTCAGGTCATGATCCCAGGGTCCTGGGATTGAGCCCCGCATCGGGCTCCCTGCTCAGCGGGAAGCCTGCTTCTCCCTCTCGCACTGCCCCCTGCTTGTGTTCCCTCTCTCGCTCTCTCTCTGTCAAATAAATAAATAAAATCTTTTTTTTTTTTTTTTAAGATTTTATTTATTTATTTGAGAGAGAGAGAATGAGAGAGAGCACATGAGAGGGGGGAGGGTCAGAGGGAGAAGCAGACTCCCTGCCGAGCAGGGAGCCCGATGTGGGACTCGATCCAGGGACTCCAGGATCATGACCTGAGCCGAAGGCAGTCGCTTAACCAACTGAGCCACCCAGGCGCCCAATAAATAAAATCTTTTAAAAGTAAGCAAGTAAATAAATAAAATTAAAAATAAATAAAAACATGTCACTTATGAGACACCTGGGTGGCTCAGTCAGTTAAGTGTCTGCCTTCAGCTCAGGTCATGATCCCAGGGTCCTGGGATAGAGTCCCACATCGGCCTCCTTATTTAGCAGAGAGCCTGCTTCTCCCTCTCCCTGCCACTTCCCCTGATTGTGCTCTCTTTCTTTGTCTATCTGACAAATAAATAAAATCTTCAAAAAAAAAAAATATATATATATATATGCCACTTAGTCAATGAGAGTTGCCTTAGATCTATTTCTTACTACTTATTAGAAGGAGGGAAACCCATTAAATTGTAGTCTGTTGATATATTTTTTACAGTGAAATGTTGCTGTCAGACTAACATTGTGCAAATTACTTGGACTTCCTCTTGTAGAAATCCAAGGGGGAGAGTGAAGACTTCCATCTGGACTTAGACTCAGCTGTGGCTCCTCGGGCCAAATCTGGACGGGCAAAGAAACCTATAAAGTACCTCGAAGAATCGGACGAAGATGATCTGTTCTAAAATGGGATAATTTTAAGTAATGGTCTTATTGAGCCCAAGACTGGTTTTAGAGTTACCTGAGTCCCTTAATTTCCTCCCCTCTGAATTTTGTTTGGGGAAGGTAGTTTTAATCCAGAACCATCAAAGTGAAGTGTGTAGAGCCCAAGTATCCAGAACCGTTTTATAATACTGTCTAAGTAGTGACCACCGTGGGCATTGTTTTCTTCTCTGCTTTGTCCATGTTTGGAGTGTCTTTTCTTTTGTCTTTCTAATCTGATTTTAAGTTCTTCTGGACTCTGGAGATAGTTGTGTGGTCACTTCAGCATAACATAGTTTCTTGACCACTCATTAAGCTAAAATTGTTATAAATGTCTACTCTGCCACTTTTCCTACTTTCGGTAAATAAGAGATAGAGCATGATTAATTCTGTTTTACCTTAGTTTTATAGGTAATTTTCCATCAGATAGAACTTTATAGTTCTAGTACAAATACTCCCCACTCAGCCTTTTATGTGCTGAATTTTTGCTCAAGCAATGAGAAATTGCTCTTATTCTCCATATCCTTTTGAATATTAGCAGAGGCTGAAGAAAAATAGCCTGGCTGTCTCTGTATAACCTCAACACAGTCAATAGGGTGAAGAAAATTAGTGTTGTGACTATCTCAATTCTTGACTTGTCCCCTCGGGCTGTCTCCAAGTTCGAATCTCCCAAAGAACAAATTTCTAGGGAGGATTGGATTGCAAAAAAGTCGGGGACAACATTCATTCAAAGATCTTATGTCAGTGCCATCCATACTCAGCAGTGAGCGGTTATATCCATTTTGAGAAATCTCCATAATTTTCAACTTACAAACTTTTTACGATATTTCTGCATTTTTACATGTGTGTGAGTTGAGTGGTGTTTTCAGTGTTTTTGTAAATATTTACTATGTTTTTCTATTTCACTTAATTTCAACATTTTTTTACTTTAATAAAATGTTCTAAACATTGCAACCCATTGATTACCCTTTTTCCCCCTTGCAGTATACCCTTTTCCTTACTCTAAAATATATCTGTCTTTACTTCCCTTTGAGGAAAGAGAAATTCTGATCATTTGCTGATGTACCTACCTAACAGCCCCTGGCCATAGTAATAGGTCTAAGAGATAAGCATCCTGACCTAATCAAGGGCAATCAGGTTTTTCCCCAGGTTTTTATACATGGGTACAAAGTTATTCATCTCCTTCACACTCAGAAGGCCTTGCCCCACCATGAGCAAGTAGTTTCAAATATGCGTGGTTTTTGTGCTGTTTTGTTTTGGTTTTTTAATGATCCCTTTAATGACTATTTTGATAATCAGGACAACTACTTGATGATCTCAATAAATGACATTAGGGCAACTGGCCAATCATTTAGAAAAAAAGAAATATTAGATAAATCCAATCCCTTCCTCACATCTTATACCAAAGTTTAAGTTCAAACAGACATGTCAAAAACAAAACCATTTAAAAATGTACCAAAAGAAAAGTAATGTTGAGTTTCAGAGGGATATCCTAAACCTAGCCCCAGGGGTTGACAAAGATCTGGAAAAATGAGCCCTTGAATCAGAATCTGGGCCAAAAGGTCAAACTCTGTCTTAGCAGTTCTCACTTTAAGAAATGTAGTTCAAGAGAAAAATTGGGACATGGGGTGCCTGGGTGGTTCAGTTGGTTAAGCGACTGACTTGATTTTACCTCAGGTCATGAGATTGAGCCCCACATCAGACTCTGCACTGGGTGTGAAGCCTGCTTAAGATTCTCTCTGCACCCCCACATTCTCTCCCTCTCTCTCTCTCAAAAAAATTTTTAAAGATAAGAATTGGGACATGTGTAAAAAGTCATGTAAACGCACAGAAACAGGAAATCTCAATATCCTAGTCACATAATTTTGCAAAATGCTACCATTAGGGGAGAGTGGGGCGAAGTATACAAGGGATCTCTTGTTTCTCAAAACTACATATAAGGGGTGCCTGGGTGGCTCGGTTGAGCGTCTGCCTTCCTGGCTCAGATCGTGATCCCAGGGTCCTGGGATCAAGCCCCTCGGGGGGCTCCAATGCTTGGTGGGGAGTCTGCCTCTCCCTCTCCATCTGCCTCTCCCCCAGCTCATGCTCTTTCTCCCAAATAAATAAAATCTTTAAAAAAAAATTCCATGTAAATCTACAATTATCTCAAGAAAAGCCACATGCAAAGATGCTTATTGAAGTATCTAATAAAATTGAAAATAACCTAAATGTCCAACAACAAGAGACCGCGGATAAAACAATTAGTTTAGGGGCGCCTGGGTGGCTCAGTCATTAAGCGTCTGCCTTCAGCTCAGGTCATGATTTCAGGGTCCTGGGATCGAGCCCCACATCGGCCTCCCTGCTGGGCGGGAAGTCTGCTTCTCCGTCTTCCACTCCCCCTGCTTGTGTTCCTCTCTCGCTGTGCCTCCCTCTGTCAAATAAATAAAATCTTAAAAAAAAAAATTAGTTTAAACAAATTTGGTACAATGAGGAATACAAGGTACTCCTTAAGAATGATCATATAGGGCGCCTGGGTGGCTCAGTTGGTTAAGCGACTGCCTTCGGCTCAGGTCATGATCCTGGAGTCCCGGGATCGAGTCCCGCATCGGGCTCCCTGCTTGGCAGGGAGTCTGCTTCTCCCTCAGACCCTCCCCCCTCTCATGTGCTTGCTCTCTCTCATTCTCTCTCTCTCAAATAAATAAAATCTTTAAAAAAAAAAAAAAAGAATGATCATATACATTATTGATTGATGTGAAGAAAGAAGGTTTACAAATCAGAGCTGAAGTCCCTGTCTGGTAAGTACACATTTGTTGATAGAACGAAAGCATACAAACCCTCTTTAGAAAGAAAAAAGTCCAAAACATTTATTTTTTAAAAGTAGAAGTTTGCTCCTGATCAGTAAAGCATTTGCTAACTAAGACTCCAAATGAATACATCTCTTGACTTCATTCCTTAAACCAATTAACATTCTAGAAGATAAAAATTCTAGTGCTAATAAACCTAGTTATGTACATTTAGACCCTTTATAGAATAGTTATTTCCTACACATGAAACATTGCTTAGATAAATACATATTACACCAATCAGAATTACAAAAGAATAGTTGAGAAAATTCAAAATTCAAAATACATCCATTGATAATACAATAAGCATACTAAGGCTTTTCTTTTAAAACACATTGCAGGGGCGCCTGGGTGGCTCAGTTGGTTAAGCAACTGCCTTCAGCTCAGGTCATGACCCCAGGGTCCTGGGATTGGGCCCCTCATCGGGCTCCCTGCTTGGCAGGAAGCCTGCTTCTCCCTTTCCCACTCCCCCTGCTTGTGTTCCCTCTCTCGCTGTCTCTGTCAAATAAATAAATAAAATCTTTAAAACAAAAACAAAACATTGCAGCCCACTGTTCCTGCTGCAAGGGAATTTTTTTAAGTGATTTCTGGCCATTTTTTCCTAAAACCCAAAGACAAAAATTTTTTAAGTCATTAACTTTGGCTCCTAGAATGATGGATATCTGTCCTGACCTGCCCAGTGTCTCTTTCCTCAGTAATTCCACTTTTGGAAAATTATTCTGAAGTCCAAAAAACAAAAAGTTTGTGTCCAAAAACATTCATTGTAGCATTATTCACACTGGTGAAAAACTGGGAACAGAATAAGTGTCCTACAATGGAAGAACTGGTTAAACTGGTACACCCTTACCATGTATTACAGAGTCAATAAAAGTCATATTTTCCCAGAGCATTTAACAACCCAAAGTCCTGTTGGGTAGCAGGGAGAAGAAGATACAAAAACTATCCTATATAATGTATCAAAACTCATTGAATTATATTATAAAATGGTGCATTTTATTGTGTATAAATACTGCAATAAAAAGCTAACTTTTAGGGGCGCCTGGGTGGCGTCTGCCTTCAGCTCAGGTCATGATGCCTGGGTCCTGGGATTGAGCCTGGCATCAGGCTCCCTGCTCAGTGGGGAGTCTGCTTCTCCCTCTCCCTCTGCTCCTCCCCCTGCTTGTGCTCTCTACCTCGCTCACTCTCTCTCAAATAAATAAAATCTTTAAAAATAATAAATTTTTAAAAGTTAACTTTTAGACAGCGTGAGGCTCAAATATAAACCAGTAATTTTCAAACTTGTACTTACAAATCCATTAGGGATCTTGCTGAACTACAGATACAGTGCTGAGGGAGTGGAAAGGAGATTAGGGTCTTCAAAACTCCTAGAATGTTTATTTAAATTAGTTTGTTAATTAGTTTATTGTTAAACCTAAGCTGCATGGTCTTGTGTGGTCTGTCAGAAACTGAAGTGAGCTGGCTCCACCTACCCTTGACCTGGGGGACCCGGCCCTGCAGGCAATGAGTCCAGGCAGAAACAAAGGTGCTTCAACGCTCAAGTGCACCACCAAGCTAGAGCCTTAAAAACCGCCCAGCTCAGCTGAACTGTCAGATACTTATAATGTTCTCAATGTAAAGATGTTAAAAATATATTTTTAACCAGATTTTAAAAATAAAAGCAACATCAGAATTTAAAAAAAAAAAAAAAAAAAAAAGCCTCTCCAAGAGAGGCTGTGTCTCTCTCTGTCAAATAAATAAATAAAATCTTAAAAAAAAAAAAATGAAAGGCCAACTGTAAGTTGCTGCAAAATGTCATCTGCTTTTCTTTGGAGAATGAGATTTGGGTGATTTTTTTTTCTTTTTTGCATCTTCCTATAGTTTACAAAAATAGTAAATGTTACATGTCTACCTTCCAAATGAAAATAACCATAATTTTTTTCAGGTTATAAAAGTAATATGTGGGTTCCAATTCTGATATGACGCTGAACTTGAACTACTCCAGGAATCAGTCTCGGGTGTCTTTCACTCAGGTGCAGCACCATTGCAAATCTGAGGAACATGTGAAGGTTAATTGTATGTGTCAACTTGACTGCATTAAGGGATGTCCAGGGGCTCCTGGGTGGCTCCGTCGTTGGGCGTCTGCCTTCGGCTCAGGTCGTGATCCCAGAGTCCTGGGATCGAGCCCCGCATCGGGCTCCCTGCTCCGCGGGAGGCCTGCTTCTCCCATTCCCCCTGCTTGTGTTCCCTCTCTCGCTGTGTCTCTCTCTGTCAAATAAATAAATAAAATCTTTTTTAAAAAGGGGGGATGTCGGGCGCCTGGGTGGCTCAGTTGGTTAAGCGACTGCCTTCGGCTCAGGTCATGATCCTGGAGTCCCGGGATCGAGTCCCACATCGGGCTCCCTGCTCAGCGGGGAGTCTGCTTCTCCCTCCGACCCTCCCCCCTCTCATGCTCTCTCTATCTCATTCTCTCTCTCAAATAAATAAATAAAATCTTTAAAATAAATAAATAAATAAATAAAAAGGGGGGATGTCCAGATAGGGATGTCTCTTAGGGATGTGTCTTAGGGTGTCCTCTCCAGAAGAAATTAGCATTTGAATCAGTAGACTGAGTAAAGATCACCACCTACGCGGGTGGACATCATCCAAACCGCTAAGAACCTGAATAGAACTATTCAGCTGGCGGGGGCAGACTTGAGGGAACCGAGTTTCTCTGAATCCCCACTTCAGCGGAGAGGGCCAATAACAGAAGCAGATCTGTGACCGTGAAGGTGAAATTCCCCTTTCCTGCGTGCAAGGCCACCTGGGGGAAAAAAAAGACTACATTTCCCAGCCTTCCTTGCGGAAGGTCATCCTGGCCAATGATACTGTGAACAGTCGGTCACGTGGCAGCTCCCGGGACTTTCTGAGAGACGTCCCAGCACTTAATTTCTCCCGCCTTCATCCCTTCCTCCAGGCGCTGCCTGGAGTGTGGCGCACAGGATCGGGGAGAACTGGGCCACACCCAGGGAGGGGTGGGGAGGAGCCTGCACCCCTAAGGACTTTGGAGCACAGAGCTGCCCCGCCACCGCTGAACAGCCCACCGGCCTCCTCCTTTCAAATGAGAGGGAAACAAGCTTCTCTCTTGTTTAAGCCACTGTTCTTGCTGTTTCTGTTACAGCCGAACCTAATCTTAAATAATTATAGAGCCAAGGGAGGAGGTAGCAGGTTAGCGGGTCCCCGTGGGTGAGGGGGCAGAGCCGGAGGGGTGTATTTGGGAGCCGCAGACTGAAGGCCGGGGCAGAAGAGAGGAGCGGGGACCACCTGTGAACAGAAGGTCGCCCGTCCGGAGGCTTTTCAGGCCCGGAAAGGGTTTGAAGGGTCAGACACTATGCAGCAGAAGGGGTGGGGAGTGGTAGAGAGGTGCGGCAGGGTAACCGGAAACCAACGCACCCACCCTCGGAGGCCAGCACCGTTCCCACCCAGGCTGAGGGGGCAGGAAGGTGAGGGAGGAATTGTACCATTAACCCGTTTGGGGGTTTTCATTTCTACCCAGGACTGGACATTCTGATTACTGATCTCGGACCAAATCGGCCATTTAAGTGATCACAAGCTTTAGAGGAGATCAGAGTGAGCAACTGAGGCAGGCGACCCACCAGCGTTCTCATGGTGTCGGGGCACAGACGATCCGCACCCTCTGCAGCCCTCCCACCCCACTTCATTCATCCACCTGACAAATATTTTCTGAGCATAGACCAGATGCCAGGAACTGTTGTAGGTGGTGACCCAGGGCAGTGAACAGAGCACCAGAGGCCCTGCCCTCATGGAGCTGACATGCTAATGGAGGAGACAGGTGCCACGGAGGATAAAAAATCAAAATAAAAAAATACCGAGTATGTTATGTAGTGATCAGTGCAAAGGAAACAAACCTGAAAAAGGGGACGGGAAGTAGGGGGTTAATTCTAGTGAGGGCCGCTACGGAAGGCCTCACTAAAAGGCAACATTTCTGTAAAGACTAAAAATTGTTAGAGGGGCACAGGGAAGAGAAAATACAATCGTGTCTTGATGGCACTTACCGGGTACAACCATGCAGTGGGGGCACGTGTGTGTCCATGTGTGACAGAACGGGAATTGGCTCCACAGTCCCACCGGCTAGGGTGAAGTCCCTAGCTCGTTTCCCACCCCTTCCTGAAGTGGGGTGGGAGGGCTGCAGAGGGTGCGGATCGTCTGTGCCCCGAGACCATGAGAACGCTGGTGGGTCGCCTGCCTCAGTTGCTCACTCTGATCTCCTCTAAAGCTTGTGATCACTTAAATGGCCGATTTGGTCCGAGATCAGTAATCAGAATGTCCAGTCCTGGGTAGAAATGAAAACCCCCAAACGGGTTAATGGTACAATTCCTCCCTCACCTTCCTGCCCCCTCAGCCTGGGTGGGAACGGTGCTGGCCTCCGAGGGTGGGTGCGTTGGTTTCCGGTTACCCTGCCGCACCTCTCTACCACTCCCCACCCTTTCTGCTGCATAGTGTCTGACCCTTCAAACCCTTTCCGGGCCTGAAAAGCCTCCAGACGGGCGACCTGAAGTGTCTGGGGCGGAGATTGACCGTGACCCTGTGTAGGATGGGCCTCTCGGCCCAGCTCCAGATCTTAAGTATGGCCAAGAATGGGGCCATGTGTCCCCAGCCCTGGGCAGCATCAGTGACACCTCCTCTCAGGCTGGACAGCACTATCTAGGAAGGAGGTTGGGCCCCAGAGATTGTACAGTCTCCCGTGTCTGGCCCTGTGGCATCAGGGGCTGGGGACAGCACAGCAAGACCATGCTCCTGCCCCACCAGAGCCCACCACCTCTGCCATTTTCCACTCCCAACAGGCAGACAGTCTGATGGGGTTTTTCCAGGCTAGGCCAGTGGCCTGACCCAGCAGGGGCCATGAGGACAGGGCAGGGACCAATCCTGGACAGCCAGGAGAGACGAGGTGTGTCCCTGAGCCCCCATACCTGGGGCTGGGGTTTGGGGGTCGGGGAGCAGCTTTGCCAGGAGCAGGCAGTGGTCAGGGTTGGGAAAGTCAGCCATGCCCCCACCCCACATCCTGTTTTTGGAATGTGGGGCCCCAGCACATGCTTTCCTTTGGACTTTGTCCAAGGCAGTGTTTCCCCACCCAGGCCCACTCCCAAGGGAACTCTGCATGACGGTGGGCAGGGTTCCCCGGCACATCCATCATTAACCTAGGGTTTTTCCAGGCTGGGCTGGACCCCTGAGCCAGTGTGGGTGAAGCGCTCGTTTCCCACCCCTTCCTGAAATCAGGTCAGGGGGTCCCTGTCAACACATGGAAAATTATACAGGCCCCCATGGCTGAAGGGAAGAGGAAATGTCGTGGAGGAGGAGAGTCTGGGCCTCCCCACTCAGAGCCGGGCAGGCATGGTCCACTTCCAGTGTCTGGGCCCACCAGACCCAACAAAAGCCCTGGGAATTGTCGGGCCCTGGGAAACCCAAGCAGGCTAGAGGGAGAGCAGTTCCATGATGGGCTCAGGCACATGGGCTCCCAGCCAGTCAAGCCAGGCATGAGACAGGGACCAGCTATTTACATGCTGTGTGACTGTAGGCAAGTGGCTGAGACCCTCTGAGTCTCAGCTTCCCTCCTGCCAGGGTCATCAAGAGGATTAAATGTGCTAATTTGTGTGACGGGCTCAGCGCTGGGCCTGGCAGAGAGCAGGTGCACAGGTGGAGGGGAATGGTGTGTGTGTTGGGTGGATTCCTAGAAAGGCCTACAGGGGACGAACAAAATGTCTCAACCTGGGAGTGTCCCCTCCCTGGCCACTCAGGTCAGCATGAGTCATCCTAACTCTTCCCCTAAGGGACAGCTTCTCCTGCCACCTAGAGTCATAGGATGTGATGCAGAGCCTTCTAGGAGAAGTCTATTTTTCCCACTATAAAATAACATGCTTATTATAATAAATCTGGAAATGATAGAAAAGCAGAAAGAAAGAAAAAGCTTTTATTTAACCACCAATGCTGACCACTCTTGATGCCTTAATGGTTTCCATATGGGATTTTTTTTCTGGGCACAGGTTTTCTTTGTTCTCCGTGATATGATTGGGACCTTTGCTTTAAGACAAAGAGCTGGAAGGAAACCTGGGGGTCAGATGGCCCAGCATCCTCAGTTGACAAGCCAGGAGACTGGCCCAGAATTGCTCAGTGACTTGTCCAAGGCCATCAGTGACAGAGCTGCTGCCCCCAACTCAGCACCAAACCTCTCTTCAGCCTCAAAGGTGGCAGTCAATTGATAGTGGATCTAGGCCTTCCAGTTTGAGGGAGTCTGTTCCATGGGCTTCCATAACCTCCCCCCTCAAAAGCGGTTGGTTCTGGTTAACCCCCTCCCCCATTCCCAGAAGGAGACACAGCAGTGGGATAGGGGTAGGAGTGGGTTAGGGAGAAAGGGAGGGCTGGCAAAGCCCAGCAAGGGGCATGGCCCTGTGTCTGTTCCCAAGGGTGGAGCCAGCCAACAGGGCCACCCTGTCCCTTTAAGAGAAGGCGGAGAGCAAGCCCCTCTCATCCATTCTGTCCTGTCATCTGTCCTGGCCAAATCCAAAAGGGAAAATGAAAAAGGGCCTAGGAGGAACAAGTCCCAGCCATCTCCCAGGATCCCTCCCTCAGCTCTAACACCTCAGCTCCAGTTCCAGGGTGAGTGGGGTGAGGTGAGGGTCTGGGGGGCGCCAGGGGGCTGTGGGACCTATGTGAGTTGTGTGTGTGTGTGTGTGTGTGTGTGTGTGTTGGGGGAGGTTCTCAGGAGATGTGGGAGCCTGGAAGCTGAGGGACACGAGGGAGGAGATGGGAGAGGGCTGGGCCCGTATTCCCACCACTCTGAGGTGGGATGGCAGGGGACACCTGGAACAAAGGATAGAGTTAAGGAAGTGGGACTACTTTTGTGTCCACCCCCCAATTCTGAGAGGAGTTCACTGCAATAAGAAGGGCAAGAGAAATGGTGGGCAGAGAAAGAAGGAGGTGAAGTCCCTCTGGGTCTACTGGCTCCCAGCTCTTCCAGGGGTACTAAGTTGGGTCTGGAGTCCTGGGTTGGAGGCACCATAGTTGCCCATGGAAAGCATCCTGGAGCACATAAGGGCACCCCTGGGTTTCTGCTTCTATAGTGCGATGGGTGGCTGCCCCTCCTGATGTCCAAGTTCACACCCTACACATCTGGACTCTGGAGGAGCCAGCGGTCCAACCAAGCAGGCCCATGGGGGTCTAGAGCTAGAGCACGACGGTGGGGCTCCTCCCCCGCACCTGTCGGTCCCAAGGAGAAGGGCACCCACAGTGGAGAATCTCCTAACGCCTCCTGCCCGCCACCCCAGCCCCGACTCCCGAGTTCCCACCAAATCCCAGCTAAACCCAGGCCTCACTGAGCCCCTGCCTCGCCCCAAAGTTAGAGGAGGGCCAGCTGACCTCATCCCATGGGCCGGGGTGGGGGGTCAGGGGGGGGACGCTGATGGGGCCGGCCTCTGACGCCCCCGCGTCCGCAGCGCCATGGGGGAGTGGGCGTTCCTGGGCTCGCTGCTGGACGCCGTGCAGCTGCAGTCGCCGCTCGTGGGCCGCCTGTGGCTGGTGGTCATGCTGATCTTCCGCATCCTGGTGCTGGCCACGGTGGGCGGCGCCGTGTTCGAGGACGAGCAGGAGGAGTTCGTGTGCAACACGCTGCAGCCGGGCTGCCGCCAGACCTGCTACGACCGCGCCTTCCCGGTCTCCCACTACCGCTTCTGGCTCTTCCACATCCTGCTGCTCTCGGCGCCCCCCGTGCTCTTCGTCATCTACTCGGTGCACCGGGCCGGCAAGGAGGCGGGCGGCGCGGACGCCGGGCCCGGGCCGCCCCCGCGCCGCCGCTGCTACCTGCTGAGCGTGGCGCTGCGCCTGCTGGCCGAGCTGGCCTTCCTGGCGGGCCAGGCGCTGCTCTACGGCTTCCGCGTGGCCCCGCACTTCGCGTGCGCCGGCCCGCCGTGCCCGCACACCGTGGACTGCTTCGTGAGCCGGCCCACCGAGAAGACCGTCTTCGTGCTCTTCTACTTCGGCGTGGGGCTGCTCTCGGCGCTGCTCAGCGTGGCCGAGCTGGGCCACCTGCTGTGGAAGGGCCGCCCGCGCGCCGGGCGCCGTCGCCAGGGGGCCGAGCGCGACGGCCGCCGCCACCGCGCGCGCGAGGAGGCGCGGCAGCTGCTCCCGCCGCCCCCGGTCCCGCCCTCCCGGCGCCCGCGCCCCGACCCCCGCGGCCCGCCCGCCTACGCGCACCCGGCCCCCTCCGGCGACAGCGAGGGCGGCAGCGGCCGCAGCAAGGCGTCCCTGGCCACCGTCCGCCAGGACCTGGCCATCTAGAGGCGGGCGGCGGGTGCTTCCGCGAGAACTGGCCCCACGAGCCTGCGCGGGCACTTCCCGGGTGCTCTCGGGCGGGCGGGTGAGGGGCCGGGGGATGAACGGAGGCGGGTCCGGATGCCCTCCCCGATCCAGGTGGCGGCGAAGGAGGCCCGGGACTGAGAGGAAGGGCACAGGAGGACCTAGCAGAGAGGAAAGTCGGGGTTCGGGTGGTGCTCAGAAAAAAAGTCGTCGTGATTCCAGCTTCCCGCGCGCGGGCCTCTCCTTGTTCAGACTGAGGTGCGGCCCGGGTGCGGGCTCCCTCTGTGTGTGCACACATGTACACGTATGTATAGTGTGAGCTGTGTGTGTGCATGTGTGTACGCACAGGTGCATCCTACGTGGGCTCGCTGTGTGTGCATGTGTATGCCCTGTGTGGGTTCTACGTATGTGCATGCATCTGTATGCCCTGGGTGACTGCGTGGGGGGGGGGGGGGGAGAGGGGGATCTGATAAGGTGCCAGCAACAGGCACAATGGCTCCCCCCTTACCTGCAGGGGTATTGTAGGAAGCTCTCCCCGCTTAATGGAGCCCACACAGGGAGGAGAGAGGTGCCCCTTCACCCTGGGCAGGACTCGGTGTGGAGGGCTTGTGGGCACCATCCACACCCTTGACCGTGTGGCCTGGGCAGGGTGGCCAAGCGGTCCCTTTTGTTGGAAGTAGAGTGGGGGTGGGCAGTAGGGTCAGAAGGCCGGACTCTGTCCTAGCTTCACTCTCACACCCTGCTGCTGTTCCCCAAGTCCATAAACATGGCCAAGTTCCTTCCATCCTCGAAAGAAATCCGCCCCAAAACATGCCCCCGGCCCTGCATTTCCCTGCAGCCACGACCATCTTCCCTCCTGGGGGAAAACAAAGAGCAACCTACGTGGCTTCCTCTTGTCCCCTTCCTGCCTCCTCTCCGCCCCCATCTGTCTTCTTCCCTTGCCACCCCAGTGGGGCTGCTCTCCCGAAGATCACCCAGGACCTAAGTGACATCCAGGGGCCACCATCTGACCCTGCCCTGGGCTTTATCCAACCCTGCTGAGCAGGCCACCACCACCCACCCTGCCTGATTGTCTCCTAGTCCTCCTGCTTACGCCCTCGGGGGCTCCCTGTCATTGGGGTAAGTCCAGCACCCGAATGAGGCTTCTGAAGTCCCGCCCTGTCCAGTCCTGCCCCAGCCCCATGGCCTGGGCTTCCTATGGTTTCTGTGCTCCAAACCATACTGAGTTTCATCTTCCTGCCAGGCACAGTGACCCATCTCCTTCCAAATGTTTGAACATGCTGTTTCTTGGCCTGCAGAAGCCTACCTCTCTGCAGCACCTCCTCCCCACCCTAGCTAATACCTACCTACCTTTTGGTCTCATTTGGGAAGAAATAGATGCCGTCCCTCACATTGTCCACCCCCAAGGCGGAGCTAGACGCCCCGCAGCACCCCTGCCTCCCCAGGCATAGCTCGCCTGCTGGATGGCATTGCTCGCCCCTCCACACTGGCGCAGAGGAGGTGCTTCGTCAATTTGCGTTCATGAGGGACTGAAGGTGTCCCTGAGGCCCAAGGGCTTATCCACGCGCGTGCTGTGCAACATTTCTCTGATGATGGTCAGCTATGTGTGCAAAGCCTGGACCTCCAACAAACTCAGAAGTGGATATCCAGCTGTTTTCCAGATGTATTCATTCAAGAAATATTTGTTGAGCACATACTATATGCCAGGCAATGTTCAAGATCAGCGCTGTTCAATAGAAATAGGATGTGAGCCACATGTGTAATTTTAAATTTTTCAGTAGCCACATTAAAAAATAAAAGGAGGGCGCCTGGGTGGCTCAGATGGTTAAGCGTCTGCCTTCGGCTCAGGTCATGATCCCAGGGTCCTGGGATCGAGTCCCGCATCGGGCTCCCTGCTCCTTGGGAGCCTGCTTCTCTCTCTCTCTCTCTGTCTCTCATGAATAAATAAATAAAAATCAAAAAAAAAAAAAAAGATTTAAAAAAAATAAAAGGAAACGGGTGCCTGGGTGGCTCAGTCGTTGGGCGTCTGCCTTCGGCTCAGGTCATGATCCTAGGATCCTGGGATCGAGCCCTGCATCGGGCTCCCTGATCCGCGGGAAGCCTGCTTCTCCCTCTCCCACTCCCCCCTGCTTGTGTTCCCTCTCTCGCTGTCTCTCTCCCTGTGTCAAATAAATAAATAAAGATCTTTTAAAAAAAAAGTAAACAGATGAAATTAATTTTAATAACATATTTTCTTTAACCCACTGCATCCAAAATGTTATTTCAACACATCATCGATATTTAAAAAAAAAGTATTAAAGAGATATTTATTTTTTCTTTGTACTAAGTATTTGAAATCTGGTGTGTGTTGGGGCGACTGGGTGGCTCAGTCGTTAAGCGTCTGCCTTCGGCTCAGGTCATGATCCTGGGATCCTGGGATCGAGCCCCACATCGGGCTCCCTGCTCTGCGGGAAGTCTCTTCTCCCTCTCCCACTCCCCCTGCTTGTGTTCTTCTCTCGCTGTGTCTCTCTCTGTCAAATAAATAAACAAAATCTTGAAAAAAATATATATAAAAAAAATCTGGTGTGTATTTTATGCTTAGAGCACATCTCAATTTGGACCAGCCACACTTTTTTTTAATGATTTTGTTTATCTATTTGAGAGATTGAGATAGAGTGACAGCATGCGTGGGGAGGAGAGGGAGAAGCAGGCTCCCCACTGAGCAGGGAGCCCGCCGTGGGACTCAATCCCAGGACCCTGGGATCATGACCTGAGCCAAAGGCAGATGACCAACCTACTGAGCCACCCAGGCGTCCAGGACCAGCCACATTTTTAAGACTCAGTCACCGCATGTGGCTAGTGACTGCTGTATTGAACAGAGCAGATCCAGATGTTGGGCTCCAGTGGTGAATAAAACCACTGGAGGGGCAGGCAATAGAATATACTGCCAGGTATCGTTTAAAGTAAGGCAAGACAGTTACTATCGCTGGGGAGTGACACTGGAACAGACAGTAGCACAGAGCTAGCCATGAAGCTGGCTCCAGGAAGAGCATTCTGGGTGGAGGGAATGGCAAGTACAAAGGCCCTGAGGCAGGAATACGTTGAGGGTTGTTTGAGGCCAGCAAGGAGGCCCATGTGGCTGGAGTGGAGTAAGGGACAGGAGGGAGGGTCACTAGCACCTCAAATGCAACCCCAACTGCCTTCGTTTCCCCTCTCCGTGCTGCTGTCTTCATCCACCCAGGCCACGTCCACCCTCTACTGCCAAAGCCTCTCTTCTGCCCGCCTCCCATGTCCTGTGAATCACCTGGTCCTCCCATTTTGCCACCTAAGCATTTCCTCCCCTTATTTGCTCTCACCCTTTGGGGGCTGCCCAAGGTCAGCCCTGTCCCCGGTGACCTGGAGTGCTCCCACAGCTTCTGCTCTGCTCCCTGCAATTCCAATCCGAACAGCTCACTGGCTGGCTTGAAATCCTTCACTCCCATCGCCCTCGGGGTCAAGTCCAGCTCCTGAACCAGACCTGGCCTGAGCCCATCCCAGCCTCTCCAACTTACTTCTTCCAGCATTCCAACCAAAATGGTTAAAGCACAGAGCTGGTAACAGTTTCTGATCACATGAAGCTATTTATCACCTCTGTTTATCACCTCTGGCTAACTCTTCCCCTTAGACCTTCAGCTGGGAGGGGGCACCTCTTCCAGGAAGCCTTCTGAAACTTACCCCAGGCCTGGTTAAATGCCCTGCACTCGCATAGGCCCAAGACTTAGTCACTGCCTTCCCCAGCTTGTACCCCAGTCACCGTCCTTGGGTCAGTCTCTCCTGTGGAGGAGGGGACCGGACCCCGTGCAAAGCACATGTCAGACCTCAGTGATCAGACTCCACAGCGGGGTTCTCAGCTGGGCAGTTCTGCCCCCCCCGGGGAGACATATTAGGTTGTCATAGCTGGGGGGAAGGTGCAACTAGCATCCAGTGGGCAGAGACCAGGGATGCTGCTAAACACCCTACAATGCACAGGACAGCGCCCCCCACCCCAACAAAGAATTCCTGGGCCCAAAATGCCACTTGTGCCATGGTTAAGAAACTGCTCATCAGCAATGAACTGTGAGCCTCAGAGGGCAACCTCAAGCCCCAGGGTCAAAGGTACTACCCCGGGGTGGGGGGGGCACTCTGTAAATTCGGGGCGACTGCTCTAGTCGCCACAATGAGGGCGACCCTCTTGGCATTTGGTAGGCACAGACTAGAAATGCCAAGATGCCCTCTTGCAATACAGAATTATCACGCGTGGGGGCGCCCGTGGCTCAGTCGGAAGAGCATGTGACTCTTGATCTTGGGGTCTTGAGTTCGAGCTCCAGGATGGATGCAGATCTTACTTAAAAAAGAGGGGCGGGGGGGCGCCTGGGTGGCTCAGTCGTTAAGCGTCTGCCTTCGGCTCAGGTCATGGTCCCAGGGTCCTGGGATCGAGCCCCGCATCGGGCTCCCTGCTCGGCGGGAAGCCTGCTTCTCCCTCTTCCACTCCCCCTGCTTGTGTTCCCTCTCTCGCTGTGTCTCTCTCTGTCAAATAAATAAATAAAATCTTTTTTAAAAAGTGGGAGGGCGCCTGGGTGTCAGATGGTTAAGGGTCTGCCTTGGCTCAGGTCATGATCCCGGGGTCCTGGGATGGAGCCCCGCATCAGGCTCCCCGCTCGGCGGGAAGCCCGCTTCTCCCCCTCCCTCTGCTTCTCCTCCGCTCATGTTCTCCCTCTCTCTCTAACTCTGTGTCTCGAATGAATAAATAAAAAAATCTTAAAAAAAAAAAAAACCTGATTCTGTTCTACATGTAAAATATTAGGGGTTTGTGGATTTTTTTGGGGGGGGGCATGGTTTTATTATACATTGTCAGCTTTTATTTCAACATTCACCCATATTCCTTAAGTTTCCTGGGCTTCTTGTAGAGAATGGCTTCCAACCTTCTCACTTCTTTATTTATTTATTTTCTTCTCACTTCTTTTAAATGCCAATGTATTAGGACGATACACTATCTGCCATGCAGCTGTGCGCATTAACACACTGAAATTCATAGACCTTTCCCTTCAGCTACAGCTATGCTACAGTGTGATAGTATAGTGATTTTTGTAAAGCACGTGGGTAGGTGTGTTATGTTAAATTTCCGTCAGATACATAAAGAAAATGTTAGAAAAAAATTGCTGGAGGACGAGAACCTCTGTCCCCGCGCACACTCCGGCCGCCCAGACGGCGAGATAAGTGAGGAGCTGCCGCCACCTGGTGGCTGAAATAGAAATGGCAGGCAGGCCCCTGTGGAAGGAGCTCTTCCTGCCCGGGGAAATCTCTTCCTGCCCAGGCGCCCTGAGAACCCGCCCCAGACACAGCCTCCACTGCCACCTCCCTGGAGCCCTCAGACCTCAGTGCTTGACGCTTCTTTGGGGGCATCAGGGTTCCAGGAAAGACCTCTGGCTGAGAGGTGGGAACGCTGAGTCCTGGGCCCCCATCTGCGATGAATTCGCTGTGTGCCCCTGGGCAAGGGCTCTGCCCTCTCTGGGCCTTGATGTGTAGTGGGAAGAGTGGAGAGAATTGGTCTTTGATGCCACTACAGGCCTGCCCACTTGATCCTCTCCACCAGGAGCAACCGAGTTCCCTCGCAAGCTGTCTTCTCTGCCTCCTGCCCACAGAGTGAGCTTAGGGGTAGGCAGGGGAGGGCAAGACAGTCCTTCTTGGACGCACAGGGATGGAGGGGCTGGCTTTCTAAGGCCATCCCAATCCTACGTTCTTGTTAGGTTGCCAAGGGCTCCTGACTTGGGTACCCATGCCAACTGCCACTCCTGAAGGTCAAGTCCGGAATAGAACTCCTCTGCCACTTAGTGACCCCCAGACCCAAGCTCTGGCTTCCAAGGGCTCAGGACTCTCTGAAGGCAGAGGCAGGCTTCCTCCCTAAGACCAAGATTCCCAGAGAGCTGGGGTTGGCTTCTTCCCTCAGACTGGGGACTCCCCGAAGGCTGGAACAGTTTCTCTTCTCCCCCCGCCCCACCTCCAGCCAGAGCTCCCTGACACGGGCTGTGTAGACCCCTAGACAGAGGGCCTCCCAAGGGCAGGCCTATCCTGTTCCACCAAAGACCCCAGCGCAGCAAGGCAGGCCCCGAAGACAGCTTGGTCCCAGTGCTCCTAGCTGCCCCCATCCCCAGCTCCCTGCCCACACGGGGCAAGAAGGCAGCGAGGCAGTGAGGCTCTGAGGCAAGTGTAGAATAAATAGAACTTTATTCTTTATCCAGTAGATCTCAGTGGAAAGTCCAACAGTAACAGGTGCACCAGCGGGCTCTGGGGGGATGAGACCCCAACCCCGGGGCAAGGAGGGCAGGGCAGAACCAGCTCCCCCAGCCTGGGGGTGCAGGGGGTGAGGGGAGGGAACCCCCTGTAGGCCCGTCCTGCGGGGCAAGGAGGGGGCACGGGGATGGGGTGGGGAGCAGGGGGCAGGCCAGGGAAACAGAGGAACTCGGGCCAAGTGTGTCCGTTGGCCCATGGTCCGCTGCGCGCGCGCGCGCGTGTGTGTGTGTGTGTGTGTGTGTGTCTGGGGGCCCTGTGGGCAGTGCTGGTGGCTGTGAGGCTGGGGGACGGGGCAGCTCGAACTCCTTGGCCAGCCCCTTCACAGTGGGGGCTGGGGGCTTAGATGAGGGAGAGGCAGCTCTGCCAAGTCCACAGGGCTGAGAAACACACACGAGCGTGTTCTGAGGGCCCCCCTTGCTTTGCCCCCTGCCCTGTCTCTCATGGCGGGCCCCCTCCTCCTGGGGGCTGCCTGAAACTGTCCCCGCCCAGTGGTTAGGCAGAGGGAGAAGGGGAGGGCAGACCTTGGAAAGTTAGTACTTCACAGTTTTGAAGAGAAAACTGAGGAGAAAAAGGCTGGGGAGGAGGGCTAGGGGGTGCAGGGACATGGAGAGAGTGTGGGAGCCCCTTGTGAGCCGCTCCCCTCCCCCAAGACCCACCCCCCTCCAGCTCTGGATCCAGCTCCCCCCAATACACAGCACAGATTCCTTCAGTATAAATGTGCTTAAAATGAAAATTCTTATTAAAAAAATCAAAACCAAAAAAAAATTAAAATAAAAACAAAACCAGCGAGAATTAATACCTGGGGGTTGGTACGGCAGGGTATGTACAGGGGGAACCCCCCACCCCTGGCCCACCCCCTCTGTCACCAACCGAGGCAGGGGGGTTTCCCGACCGGGGGGCAATGGCTTGTGGGTTCTGAGTACGGGGGAGCCAGGTCCTGGCATTTGCTGGTGATGAAGATGTGGCGAGGGGGGCAGAGGGCTGTCTTGATGAATGCAAGGCCCCCAGGCTCCATCCTGAGGCCCAGGACCAGGGGTCCTCACTCAGTTCACGACCTTGCCCCTGACGTCAGCCCAGGCTGCAGGAGCAGGCAGTCCATCCTGCCCAGGCCTCCCTCTGAAGAGTCGCCGCCTCCTCCCTCCTATCCCCGAGGAAAAGGAGGACAGGTGGGGGGGGCAGGGCTGGTGGGGGTCACATGGTTGGTAGAAAGGCAGAGAAAAGCCAGGGCGTGGGGTGAGGGCTGTGTCCATGGGGCACGGGCAGTCACGGGGAGTGGGTGGCCGGGCTGCTTCTGTTTGAGCTGGGGCTGAGGCTGGGGCTGCAGCTGCCAGGTGGGGGGGCCAGGCCGCCCCCATCCCGCCCCCCGCCCCCTGGCTGTCCGCTCAGAGTGTCCAGGCCCTCGGAGTTCTCCAGCATTTCCTGGATGAGAGGTGGCATGGAGCCCGGGATCTCCATCTTCAGCGTGATCACCCGCTCAGCCCCTGCCGGAAAGGAAGAGCAGAGATCAGTACATGGGCCCTCGGCCTCTCAAAGCTCCAGGAGGGAGGGTGCAGGGGTAGGAGGACCAGTTCTACCCATATCGGCATCCTCTACGGACTGAACTCGGGGCGCAGTTCTCTGACATAAGCCCGCTCTCTTAGGCCCCCATGTCTAGGGGCAGCCGTGGTTGCAAACCCAGGCTCAGGGGTCAGACTGCCTGGGGTGGACCGGGGGCCCTTCCTACATGTTGTATGTTACAGAGTCTCCTCCTGACGCCTCAAACACAGCTCTGTAAACACCATCATGATCCCCATTCCTCAGGTGGGAAACTGAGGCGCAGAGCTGCTCAACACACACCCACACGGTCTGGCTACAGAGTCATGCCCTCAACTAGCACGCAAAGGTGACAATGCCCCCTCAGAGCTCCCACGCAGGGGGTCACCTGGGCACGGGGAAGTCCAGATGAGTGGGGCATCGTCTTGGGCACAAAGACGTGGGGTGTTGGCTCCCACGTGGGGGGCCTGACTCTGGGCACGGGCAGGGGTCCTGGGCCAGGTGTTGGGGTGCGGCTCTGGCACACACACAGGGCACGAGCCTCACCCTTAGCACTGATGCTTCGCAGGTCTGTGATCTTCATCAGCATCTTGGGGAACATGTGGGGGCGGCTGGGTCTCCGTTTCCGCACATAGACCTTCAGCGCCTCCAGCAGCGGCTCCTGAAGCATGTCCACCCTGTCTGGCTGCTCCAGGTCCTGCCGGTCTGCAGAAGCAGATGCCCCCTGAGCAGCTCTGCCCCGGACTAGCAAAGCACACAGCCGCGCTCCCAGCCTCGGCCACTGGGGGGCGCGCTTGCCCAGGCCACAGGCTGAGCCTCTCTGCTCCTGGGACCTCCCCATACAGGGCAGTGCTTGGGGTCTGTGTGCTGTTGAGAGAGGCCCTAAAAGGCTCTTAAATGTGAGCAGAGAGGAACTGGGGTGGGGGTCGTCCGGGGCCCTCTCTGACAGCCCAATTCATAGGGACAGGACCCCTGAACACAGGCAGTGCCGTCCTCAGGCAAAGGGAGGATGCCCGGGCAGGTCTCACTCCCACCTGTTCTTATGGACACGAGCACAATATGTCAAAACTCTTTTAACAGTCGAATAATAACAGCGGCCAACATCTACTGGGCCTTACTGTAGGCAAACCGTGCCTTCTTTATTACCCTCTTAAGCCCCCATCAACTTTATGAGATGGAGACCCTTACTGCCCCATTTTAAAGAAACAGGGACTCAATGAAGTTCAGCAACCTGCTCAAGGTCACAAGCTGGCCAGGATTTGAACCTGGGTGGTCTGACCCTCAAGCCCTCACTCTTAAGCTCCCTGGAAGGGGCACAACCCACCAACAGGGAAACAGACATCAGGTGTCCGCCCCTACTCCCTTGCTGTGTGGCCGCAGACCAGACCCTGCCCCTCTGCGTTCTCCGTTCGCCCCTCTGAGGGGGCGTAACAGAGGCCCCCTTCCGATCTGACCCTGGGCTTCTCCCTGGAAGAAACTCCGGGGGCCGCCCCACCACCCTGGGCCTGGCTCCCCAGTCCCAGGCCCCCTGCCCACCTCCACAGATGAGACAGATGGCACTGAGAAGACCAGTCTCAGCGTCATCCATCTCCAGGGGCAGCAGCTGGTTGGCGAAGGCGAAGACCAGGTCCGTGAGGGGGCCGAAGCCGGCATTGTGCATCTGGGTCCGGTTCAGGGTCAGCCCATCGGAGAAGGTCATTGTGTCCTGCTCGGGCGTGTACCGCGTGCAGATCCGCAGGATCTGGGAGCAGAGGATGCACGAGTTCAGGGACTGGACCCATCTCCCCAGCACTTCCAGTACCAGCATCCCCCACAGGACCACCGGGCAGGTGGCCAAACCAGTGTTGTCTGATAGAAGCTTCTGCAATGATAGAAACGTTCTAGGTCTGCCCCCCCGCAAATAGTAGCCACCAGCCAAGGTAGCCACTGGGCCCCTGAAATGTGGTTAGTGCCGCTGAGCAACTGAACTAAATTTAACCTTAATTCATTTAAATTTGAAGAGCCACACACAGCAAGCCGCTGCTGTGCAGTGCAGATCTAGATCACCCGGTCTCCACGAAGAGAATCTAGAGGGAAACTAGAATTTGCAGAGCAGATTTGGGTCTCCAGTCCCCAGGACTGGGTACACAGCAGAACTCCATGAATGTGTATCAGCTCCAACCATTTCAAGCCTTGATCCAGGGCTGAAACTCTTGCATCTGGGGCATGGGAACAGAGGACTACCCAGAAATGCCACACCCTACTCTTCCCGCCCCACCCCTACCAGGAAGCTGCAGCCTTGTCACCTCTCAGGTTCCCCACCCTGGAAGTGGCCAAGAGGGGACAGGTGGGCTGAGCCCATTAGGGAAGTCAAGGAGCAGAGTCCTTCCAGCCTTGACTTTGACAGTTCCCAGCACGCACATCCTGCCTCTAGGCTGGCCACCCTCTGCTCCACCAAATGCCCTGCAGTCCCCTGAATCCAGCTGGTCTCACACCCTTGGGCCTGTCACACCCTGTCCCCAAGTTAGGGCCCTCTCACGTGCCCCTTCTATACAACCCGGGGTGCTCCCTCCTCCGGGACGCCTGCCCTGGGGGCCCGCAGCTGTGGCTCTCTCCTGCAGGGAAGGGACAGCCCGCCCCCATCTCCAGCCAGCACTCAGCAAGGTCTGGTAACCTGTTTACATATCTGTTGCCTCCACCCACAGAAGGTTCTCAAGAGAGGGGCCGGTGTCGTGTTCACCTCTGTTTCCTGACACCCAGCTCAAGGCTTGGCCACACAGGGTCCTAGGTGAATCTTTATTAGACGGAAGAGATGGGCAGATGGGTGGTAGGGTGGAAGGTTCAGTGGAAAGATGGGGTGAGCGTGGATGGACGCGTGTGTGGGTGAACGGGTGAAGCAGTGGACATCCAGATGCTGAGGGGCTATGGGAACACGTGGGGGAAGGGAAGGGTGGGCACTTGGGTGGGGGGCATTTGGACAGATCGATTCCAGATGTGTGTTCGGGGAAGGTGGCTATCTGAATAGCAGGACCTCCTCCAAGGACTCAGGGGCAGTGCCCGGGCGGGCAGGGTGCAGACCCTCACCAGGATGTCCAGGCAGGCAGCCTTGAGGAGGGTGATCTGGTCAGCAATGGTGAGGGTGGTGAAGCCGGGCAGTTGCTTGGCGAACTCCACAGTCTTAATGATGCACTTGGTGGAGAGTTCACTGAACTTGTCCCAGAGGTCAATGTCCAGAGAGACACGTTGCTCTGAGCTGTTGTTCTGGGAGGACGGGGGAGAGTGAGGGCCTTCTCCTCGTGTGCCCCTTCTCGGCCTGGCTCTGCCGCCCCCACGGGCCTGCCCTCCACCCGCTTCACTTCCTGAGAGCTCCTTGATCAGGAAGCAGTAGGAGGAGGGAGAAGAGGGGAAAGGACACGGAAGCCCAGGCGGGGGTGAGGAGGGGCAGGATGGGCCCTGTGGCACCGGGGGCACCCCGCCCTGCCAGGCTGGGGGAAACCATACCGTAGTGTATTTGCCCAGCTGACAGAGGGCAGGGAAGGTTTCCTGGTGCGCTTTGCGCACCTTCTCGATGAGCTCCCCAACCTCGGGCGTCAGCGTGTAGCTCTCGGAGCACTCTGGCTTTGGCGCCTCCTTCTTCTTCTTGTTTCTGTCATTCCTCACAGCTGTGGAGGGCAGAGGCCAGGGTTACAGCAGGTGCGGGCAGCGGCCCATCCCCGCCCGAGCTCCTCCCACCAGACTGAGCCGCTGTGGCTGCCAACGAAGTCACCCGGCCGGGCCTCGCGCACGCCCACAGCGATGCGCACGCAGGCGCGCACGTGTGACTGCGCACATACAAGTGCACAGGCAGGTAAGGTGTGCATGCACGGCCCACCCCTCCACGCCCACCTGACTCCCACGCCAAGCCCTGCCCCGGCACGTGACCATCGCACACACACGCACACCCCTTGGCCGGCCCGCGGCCCCTGTACCCCACGCGTCTGCGCCGGCCCACACTCCGGGCGTGCAGGGGTCCGGGGCTGAAAGCAAGTGTGCAGAAGGTCCCACCCCTGTGCTCCGCCTCTCCTGCCCCCATTCCCTCAGCCGGCTCCTGCCTCCACTGGCCCCCAGCCCTCCTGGGCAGCAGCCTCCCTGGGGGTCCCTGGGACTGGCTCCGAGCAGCTCCCCAGCCTGAAAGCGGGGGGCCCGGGCGGCAGAATCTCTCGGCCCATTAGCTGGGGGAGCTGACAAATCACCAGGGGCGCTGAGCCGCACACACCACTCGGCTTTAAAGAAGCGATGGGGTCGTTACCAGCCGATTATCCCAGACACACAATCACTCACAAGACCAGCGGTGGCGGCTGCTGACGCTGGAGGAAGGGGGGGGCTGGGGAGGGGGCAGCGGCTGGGAGGGGAGCTGGCATAATTTGGAGATCACTCATGTCGATTCTGCAAATTCAATAAAGTGCAAGGAAGAGGAGGGAGAGGGAGAGTGGGGGGGATAATTTGGGAAGAGAAAATTGCAGCTGTGACAAGACGTTTATCATTCGGAAGCTTTAATTCTATTGAACTGGCAGCTGCTCAGCTCGGGGCACTGAGCAGCAGGAGAGGAGGAGGAGGGAGGGAAAGGGGGAGTTGGTGGGGGGGCGGGGGGGGGAGGGGGGTCCCCACCCTGGTCCCTTGGCACTGAAACGCTCTGGGAGTGGAAGGCGGCAGAAGCCGCGGGAGGAGCGGCGCTGGGCCCTGAAGGGAAGGGTCCCAAGTTGTCACCCACTCAACAGCACTTCCTGGGCACCAGACCCCATGTCCTCTGCCTCCTGTGGCAGGAGGTGGCGCGTTGCTTGCTGCAGGGCCCCTCTGCTCCCATGTGGGGCTCCACGTGCCCCCCCCACGTCCCCTCCCCACTTCCCTCTTCCACTGCCCTCTCCACAAAGGGCTAGGGGGTCCTGCAGCCCCCCCTCCCCCACCCCATCCCCCAAGGCTCAGGCTCCATGGCAACGGCCACGCAGACAAGGAGGCGTCTGTCAGCGTCATTTATCTCTGACATCATCAATCACCGGTCACCACAGCAACACCCATGATTCAACACAAGAGGGTCTCCCTGTCCAGCCCGCCCTTCCTCCCTCCCTCCCTCCTTCCATCGGGCCTCAGCTGAGCCCAAACTGGAAACCCCCAGTTCCTCTGGGATCTGAGAAGTCCCAATTCTCTCTTCCAACTCTAGGGCCCTGGCTTCACCAGACAATGGCTTTTAGGTCCCTGTGCCCGCCACACCCCCAGCCACACACACACAAATCCCAGCCGGCACCCCCAGAGCAAGCCCTCCCCTCAGAGGCACAATCCAGAGGCCCTCAGGTAGGCCCCGGGCCCCGCCCAAAGCCAAGCGGGGCCTGGAAGCGGACACGCACGGCCAACCGCGTGCCAACACGGCCGGCGGCCCGCGCACCGACCGCAGCTGGCTAGCCGCGGGGACAGCCGGACAGGCCCGCGCGGCCGCGCGCACGCTCCCAGCCAGGCGCGCCGCCCACCCGCGCGCACGCCCCGGCCTCCGAGGGCGCGCAGGCCCGGCGCACTCACACTCCTTGGACATGCCCACTTCGAAGCACTTCTGCAGTCGGCAGTACTGGCAACGGTTCCGGGTCACCTTGTTGATGACGCAGTTCTTGTCCCGGTGACACGTGTACACCATGTTCTTCTGGATGCTGCGCCGGAAGAAGCCCTGGGTACGGAGGAAAAGGAGTCGGGTCAGCCGCAGAGGGCCAGGCCAGCCGCTGCCCCGGGCCTTCGGCCATCACCTACCTGGGCGCGCCTGACAAGGTGAAGAAAACGGTCCACCTACAAGGATACCCCCCGCCCCCCGCCGGCCCCAGAAGAGTCCCAGTGCCTGCCTCACACGGCAGGTGGGCAGCGGTCTTCCCACAGGCTCTCCCCACAGTTCTAGCTTCCTCCCTCGCGGGGAAAAGGACCTCAGGGCTGCTAGTGAGTCAGGAAAAGGGGCAGACGGGACTCGATGGGAGAGGCAGGGCTCTGCAAGCCACAGCCCTGGGCTCGGGGCACAGGAAGAAGAGGCCAGAGAAGGCCATACACAGGCTGGCCGGGGAGGTGGAGATGCACACACGGTCAGGAGTGAGGCAGCAAGACACGTGCTCACGACCCCGGCCAAGGTGCGTGATCACAGGCCGGCCGGGGCTGGTCAGGGTCTACACGCGGGCTGACCAGAGACAAGCAAACCAGACAAACTGGGACCCACCAGACAGGACAGACAGACACACAGAGCCCAAAGCCTTGTGCTTTGCCTTGCTTTCTGCCCCACACCTGGGGAGAGCCACTCCATGCTGAGGGGCAGCCCAGTGCCTCGAGCCTCAAAGCCGAGCAGCTTCTGCGCCCCAGTCCCTGGGGAAGACACCGATACAGAGGCTCGGGCACTGGGGAGAAGGGAAGAAGCCAGGCCCACAGCTGCTGGGAAGGTGGCAGCCACATCTGTCCTCTGGAGCCTAGCACGGGCACGGGGAAAGCCAGTCAGACCCTGGGGATCCCACAGCCTGGGCGCCTGAAGGAGAGGCCAAGGCAGAGCCCCAGCTCCTCCCTGCCTCCGCCAGGCTGCCGTGGTGAGGCTCAGGCAGGGCCATCGGGGGCAGGCCTCCTGGGTACCTGGCCAAGAGCCAGTTGGCAGCCAGCTCACTGTGACAACCTGGGTGGCAAGCAGGAGCCGAGCGGGAGGGTATGCCCTGCCTGCTGGAGGGTGGAGACAGGGAGAGGGGCTCAGGTGGGAGGGGGACCTCCAGTTTGGGGGTCCCTGATCATCTAATGCAGGCTTCCTCTCCTCCAAGGCTCTGCCACCTTCTGCGGGGAAGGAAGCAAGAGCGGCAGTTTCCGTGACATCCCCCCCCACCAACGGCATACTCCAGGACGAGGCGGGGGGCGGGGGGCATCCCATTTATCTAATCAGGACTGTCCTTCCCAGTGACCCCCTCAACTCACCTTGCAGCCCTCACAGGCGCTGACCCCATAGTGGTAGCCTGAGGATTTGTCTTGACAGACAAAGCAAGGCTTGTAGATGCGGGGGAGGGGGGGCGGCGAGGGAGGACTGGGCACTATCTCTTCGGAACTGCTGCTCTGGGTCTCAATGGCTAGAGAGAGAAGAGGGGAGGGGCGGTTAGAGACCCAGGTTACCATCCCTAATCCCGCGCCCACCCTGCTTCAAGAACTCCCAACGCCCCCCCCAGCCTCTCCCAGCCTCACCACTGCTACTAGGACTCTCAGTCTGGGGCAGGGACAGTCTCAGGAAAGCTGGGACTCCTCAGCCAGACTTGGAGAATGAGCTGCCCATGAAGCTTCCAGCACCCCATCACTCTGCCTACTCCCCCAGGACCCCACCTTCAAAACCAGAAAGATCAGAGGATAAACCATCAGATTTGCATGTAGACAGGACTACGCTTGGGGGGTGGGGGCAGGAGTCAGCCTGGCTCTCAAGTCCTGGCCCCACAGGGCAGCCTGGCCCCATCTCCCCCAAGTTAGGAAGGAGTTAAGGCCTGGTAAGGAGGGAGGGAAGAGGACACAAGCTGGGGGCAGAGGAAACTGGGGTCAACAGGATATTCAAAGCGGCCACTCCCCCACCCCCTCTGCTTCCGCTCCCTCCTTCACCCACCCCACCAGTAGCCACAGCCCCTCCTCCACCTAAACAATCCCCTGGCTAGGGACCCAAGGCAGGGTGTGCAAAGAAGAGTCGCAAATGTTGGAACAGAGCAGGTGGGGATTCCCCTGAGATAAGCAGGGGGACCCCTGGAGACAGGGAGAAGAGTCCCTCTGAGCCCCGGAAGCCCACTGCTCTGGGTGCCCCCTGTCTGGGGGGGAAGCAGCATGACAAAGGGGGGTCTGTTCCTATCAATGCTCTGTCTGTCTGCCCTCAATACTATGTCCGGGTTACTACCCTCCTCCCCTCCTGTTATTCAGCTCCAAGAGGGCGGGGCGGGGGGGGGGGTGACCCAGCCAACAGGGGCAGCCCCCACTGGCCAAATCCTCCCCACTGCCTGGCCCCCTGCCCATCACCCCAGGCAGACCAGAGCTGGGCTGGGTGGGGGCTGTCTGTGCCCAAAGCCTGGGCCGCTGGGGGTGTATCGTGCTGCATAAGAACTATGGCAGAGGCAATCCCAGATTCCCAAGGTACCACCCGGCATCCTCCAGAGGGCTTTGCCAAGTCTACTTGTCCAGGGCCAAGGAGGGGCAAGGATGTCTCCCTGAGTAGGGAAAGCCCAGCCTCCTCCCATACCCCAGAATCCTACCTAGTCTCACCCCAAACTCCAGCACACAAGGTTCTGGAATTCAGAGAGTCCCAGAGCTCCTGGTCTTAGCACCTCTTAAGCCATGAATCATGTGGCCCCCAAGTGCAGGCACAGAGAAAAGCAGCTGGACATGGGGGGCTGGCTGCGTATGACCCCCCTCCCCCTTACCTGCAGACACACCAGGAACTGCCAGGCAGTGATGACAGGGAACCAGGCCAACAACCTTGGCAGGGCCTTCCTGGCTCTCAGTGGGGCCCGAGCACCACTTTCCTGGTCAGCCTGTCTGACCAGCACCGCTGTGCCCCTGTCCCTGCCCAGAGACCAGCCTGCAGCAAAGGAATACTGGATACCCAGACCCCCACCAGTCTACAGCCTCTTCACTGACCTCCCCTGGCCCTCTGCTTCTCACCCCAACTCTAAACTGCCCTGGCCTAGCTTTCTACCCCACCTCACCCTCCCTGAGGCCAGACAAGCAAATCAGACAGGCGAGAGGCCTGAGAACAGCTGCTGCGGGGGGGGGGGGGGGGGGGTGGGGGTTGGGGGGCCTGGGTGAGGCCAGGAGGCAGAGGGGTGAGCCACAAAGGAGCCCTTTGTTGTGCTAACTTTTTCCAAGACGTAAAAGGAGTAACAATAGACAATCCAGACTGGTGGGGGGGGGTCAAGGACAAGGGGGTGTGGGGGGACCATGGCCTAGAATCCAATAAGCACAGGATGAAGGCACTGACCTCCCCTCCCCTGCCCTCCCCATCTGCCCTTTGCCCTGGGCCCACCCCTCCAACACCAGGTCCACCCCTCCAATACCCGCCCCACCTCTAAAATGGACAGCCGGAGCTTTGGGGTACAGAGTGGGGCAGAGGGAGGGGAGGGCATGGGGAGACACACAGGATTACCAGGGCGAGGGACAGACAGCTCTAAGGCCAGAGACTGACTAAAGCCGCAAAAACCCATAGAACTTTGGAGCTAAGGGGCGCCTGGGTGGCTCAGTTGTTGAGTCTGCCTTAAGCTCGGGTCCTGGGATGGAGACCCGCCTGCTTCTCCCTCTCCCACTCCCCCTGGTTGTGTTCCCTTTCTCACTGTCAAATAAATAAATAAAATCTTTAAAAGAAATACAATGGAATCCAATTTAAAAAAAAAAATTTGGAGCTAAGGCAAAGTCCAGAGAGTGTTTATAAAACTTAAAGAATGTGCTTTTTAAAATTGTTTTGCGGCAGGATGGGGGAGATGAGCTCAGGTGGGAGCTACAGCTTAGGCCCACCCACCGCAGCTGGCTGCCTCTGAGGCTCTAGTGAGCCCTGCACCCCCACCCCCAGCACATCCCCACCTGTCACCCAGGTAACAGCCCAGAGGTTTTGCACTGTGCCCTTTGAACCCAGAGCCCTGGCCCAGTCCCCACCTCCCCAGGCCTCCTGCCAGCAGCCTGGGCTTGGGAAGCCCGGGCACTCGGGGACCCCTGTGGCCTCTGCAGGAGTTGGGACTCAGCCTTAACTCTGCACACCCAACCTCTGGGGGAAGGACTGTCAGGGCCTGGTCCCTCCCCGCTCACCTCCCTCCCAGAGAGGCCCCAGCCCACAAATCTCTCCTCTTCCTGCAGAAGGAGGCGGCTGCAGAAGCACCACACCTAATCGGCTCCCAGTCCCAGTGCCCCGCGGAGGGCTGGAACCGGCCCAGGAAGCCAGGCGTCCCCTCCCGCCAGCGCTGCCAGGCTCCCCTCCCCCCGGCCCTCTGAAGGGCCGGGGGCAGGGGGCACAGCACTCCAGCTTCCCCACGCCCCAGAGCCGTTCACAGCCTCGCACAAGGGGCCGGTTTCCTGGAGGAGATCAGCAGGAAATCAGCCGGCCCCCGGCCAGCGGCTCCCCTCCCAATCCAGCTGGCCCGCGCGCTCCTCCGCAGCTCCCCTCGCAGCCCGTGGGGAGGGTTGGGGAGGGGGCGCAGGGTCCCCCCATCCCGCCCTTCCTCCCCCCACACCCCGCCCAGTGGGGAGGGTGGGGTAGCTCTGGGTGTAGCACGGAAGGAGGCCCCTAGCCCAGCGCCCCGATAAGCATCTCTCCCCCTCCCCCCCACCACGGGCATCCACGTGCTTCACATTCTTGGACGTCTGGGAGCGGGTGGAGGCGTGAGCAGTGAGACTGGTGGGGGACAGATGGGGAGCCACATCCTGTGTACCCCCTGTCCTCCAGTGCCCCCCCAATTGGGGCTCTGGGGAAGGAGGCAAGGTTCCCAGGGCCCTGCAGGATTGAAAGGGTCTCCTTCTCGAGCCAGCCTGCAGTCTCTTCCCACCTTCGTCCGGTGCAGGTGGAGGGGGGCCACAGAGGAGGACTCGGGTGAGGGGGCTGGAGGCCTCCTGTCACCATAGGACCTCCACATACACCAGGGGGTTCCTCCCAAGGCAGTGGTGGTGACCCCCGTACTAGACAGGGTCAAGTCACCCCCACCCCAGCAGCCTCCAGGTCTTTCCTGTCCCTCCGAACAACTCCCACACCCACCACTCCCAGCCCACAGTCTTGGGGCTGAGCCCACTGGCACCCAATGACATATACACACACCTACACAGCGCCTAGGGGAGCAGGGGAGCCCAGACCTCTAGCTCTGGCCAAGCCCAGACAGAGTGTGGGAAACAGGCCTCCACTTCCCCATCACCAGCCTCACCAAACCCAAGGCCTGTTGGACTGCATGCTCCTCCTCCCCGACCAGTTTGGGGCCAGGGAAAGCTGAGCTGCCCCCATAGAATGAAGAAAGAGATGGGGTTGGAGCCCAAGGCCTCTGATCCCAGCTTCCCCCCAGTCCTCTGGCAAAGGCGGCCAACATGGTGACGGGGGTGACCATGGCAGCTGTGCCCCAGTGATCCCATTGGGGAGAAACACCTTCCTCCAGGTCTGGAAGGTGGGAAGAAGGGTCCCAGTGTCACACCTCTTACCTCTCCCCTTTGGCTAAAGTCAGCCGACACTCACACCCCCACCCCCTGGCCTCCCACCCGTCAGCAGGCTGCGCCTCCTCCCAGCCACCAGGCTCCAGAGGCCAAGGTCAGGGGGCAGGACAATAGGAAAGGCTGGGGGTGAGGTGGCTCTGGGAGGGGCAGAGGTGGGGTGTCTCTCCACTTCAGGTCTCCCTCTTCCTAGAGCAAAGGGGCTGGGGGTTGCCCTTCAACCTTCTCCAATCTGCCAGGCCTCCAGGGACCCATTCTGCCCCTCCTCCCTGGCAGGCAGGAGGGAGGCAGCCGGTGGGGAGGTTGAAGCTCCAGGGAAGAGTGGAGCCCCAGCAGGGAAAGGGAAGAAACCCGACCAGGTAACAATAGCCCCCTAGCGCCGGCTCCCTCCCACCCAGGTACACTACCTCACAGCTGGGTTCGAACACGCCCAGGTGTGCACCCCAGGCGCTCACAGCTCCCGCAGGTGCACAGAGCCCCTCCCTTCCAGAGGAGCCCGAACCCAGATGGAGGAGAGCGGGAAGGTGAGCAGGCTGCCAGGACTCCAGGGTTCTCATCAGCGCCCCTCTTAGGGACAACCCAGTGCCTACCCCTATCCCTAAGTGTAAACAGGGTAACGAAAGGACACAGCTGGATTGGCAGGGGATGCATCCCTCATTTCCAGAGCAGCCCCAGACCCACAAAAAAAACCAAACTCATCCCCCAGAGAACAAACCAAATTAGGATCAGGAGGAGGGATATTCTTCCCACCAGAGCAGCCTCTTCCCCCCCCCCACCCCATTCCTGGGACAGAAACCTCAAAGATGCCAGCCAAGTGTCCAGGGCCAGAACAACCCTCCTGTGGACAGGTGCCCCTCCCCAAGATGTAAGGGTTGATTAGGATGGCAGACGGCTGTCAGATGAAGTTGCCCCTTCCTGCCACACCCCACTGCCAACACCAAAGACACCGAGTGGTCCCCTGACCCTGACTCTAATGACACCGGGGCGAGGGCGGGGGCAGCAGCTGCTGCACAGGAGAGGGCTCTCCCCCAGGCTTTGACGGCTGGGATCTGGGAAGGAGGCCCCTCCTCCTGAGCCCATAAGCCCACAGATAGGATCTTTACCCCACCCTCCAGGGTGGGAGAAAGGACCACTCTTCTGTGAAGCGCCTGGATTCCAAGCAAGAAGATATAAAAGGGGCAAGGGGCTTCACTTCCCCTGCCGAAGTAGCAGGACAGATGAACAAACGTTTCCTGAAGGGGAAACCCCCAAAGCTCCTCTGCCCTGATGTAAGAGAAAGAGCGCCCAGGGCTACTCAGGAAGAGTCCAATTGTCCAGCAAGGGCACCCGAGTTTCAGCAAGAGAGACGGGAAAGCGAAGCGTAGAGACAAGCCCCCCCCAGCCACGCCCCAGGCCCGCATCCCCCGTGGGAGTGGAAGCCCCACCGCCCACCCCCAGCCCCAGCTCCTACAACGGGAGAGGGGAGGCCGGTACCTACAGTGGTTTGAGCCATTCCAAAGCGGAGTCCGGAGCGGGGTGGAGTAGGGACCAGGGGCGGGGAGCCCCTTCTCCGGGAGCAAACAGGCCCGGTTCTGGTTATAAAAATCCACCACAAGGAAGGGATTGGGGGTGGGGGTGAGCCCCCCCACTTCCACACTCTCGTACATCTTCCCCGCGAAGACAAGAGGTCGGGGCGGGGAAGTCCTGCGCGCCGCCTCCCTCACTCAGCCGGCGGCGCCATCCGCGGAGAGCAGCTGGGGGCGAGGGGCACGTCCCTCCCCCCCCACCCCCCCAGCCGCGACCTGCAACCCGAGCCGGGGGCTGCCCGTCGCCCGAAGTCCCGCGTCAAAGTCGGCCGGCCGCTCCGCCAGTCCCAGGTGAACAGCGGGGAAGTTGTGTGGGGGGGCGGGGGGGTCCCTCGGTTCCCCCCCCCCCGGGAACGCCCGGCCGAGGCCCGGGAACTCAGCGGCTCCACCTCAAGGGGGCTCCCGTCTCGAGTCGCATGCTGTCCGAGGCAGAGTCCCGCGGCTCCCCAAGTGCGCCGGCCGGGGGCGGGATCCGCGTGGGGCGGGGGGTGGGGGGGCGCGCCGGGCACTTCCTCCTCCCCGCCGGGGCTCCCGGGCTTCTCCCGGGCGAGGATTCCGGGTGGGGGTGGGGACCCCGCGCGGCTCCGCCTCCGCCAGGCCCGGGGCAGCCGGCCGACGCTCGGTCTCCGAGGTGCGCGCCGCTGCCCCCGCCCCCCCGCCCCGAGCCTGCGCGCCCCCTCCCCGGCGGCTCCACCCCTTTCCCTCCGCCCCGCCCAGTCCAGGCACCGCCCCTGACTTAACCCTTGCCCGGCGGCTCCGGCTGCGGCGGGCGAAACGCAGAGAACTAAGAGAGAGAGGCGGGCAGTGGCGGGCGAGTGGGGGGAGCCTGGGAAGGGGGAGGAGAGAAGGGGGGACGCACGAGGGAAAGGCTCCAGAGGAGGAGTACGCGGGGCACGGCCGGAGGCAGGGTACGCGGAGAGGTGGGGGCTGCGCGCGGAGGCAGGGACGGAAGAGGGGCGGGCGTCTCCCCCATCCCAGTTCCGGCTCCCAGCCTCCCCCTTGGTTTGGTCAGTCCCCGGCCCGGCGCTGGTGAAGGAGAGGTGATGGGGCGGGGAGGAGGAGGTGGTCCCGGTGTCCTCCCCCAACACGCCCCCCACCCGGCCCGGGCCTCATTTGCCTAATGCAATGCGGCTGAACTCTCGCTGAACTCGCCTGGCGGCGCCTCACCTCCGGGTGACCCACCCACCAATGCCCGTGACATCACCCGCTCGCCAGCCCGCCCGCGGGGCTCGCCCGCCGGCCCCCGGCGCCCCCCCGGGCCGGGCGAGCGCCCCGGGAGACGCGGAGAGTGGCCGCAGGAGGCGAAGGGCCAGGGTGCGCGGGGCCAAGTGTTTGCGCCACGAACGCGGCGTGCCGGGCGTCCCGGGTGTGACATTGTGCAGCTCAGGCGCTGTGTGAGGATGAAACACCCGGCTTGTGTCATTGTCTGTGACATCATGTGTGACTCCGGCCGCCCGCCCGCCAGAACCCGACGCGGCAGCGCGGATATGCTTTGGCAGAAACGCGTGCAGAGGGGGCTCTCCTCCGCAAGCTCTGCGTGCTTCCGGCGAGCAAAGCCCCGCCCAGGGTGTCTCCCAGCCGCGCAACCAGGATCGGCCCCCCACCGCGCAGTCCGGCCCGGGAGAGCTTAGAGGAGGGTCTGATGCCTTCCAGCTGACCACTTCCTCCCGGAAGCCCTCGGGATGCCTCTTTCAGTGGAGGAAAGGCCTAGGGTGGGAAGGCCCATGAAGGAGGGGGATGTCCCTAGAGGAGAGGGTATCCTGTTACTCCCACTGACCCTGCAGCAGAGCTCCCTCACTCTAAAAGGGGATAGGAATTGACATGCTTCCCAAGGATATTCCTCTAGAAGACAGGTTCTTAACCTATGTTGTCAGTTAATCCTCAAGCAACTCCCAAGAGATAAGTGGGCATTATTCCTATTTACAGATAAAGAAACTGAGCTCTTAGCAAAGCTAGGTGGGTTGTCCCAAGTCCACATTGCTAATAAGGAGTAGAGTGAGTATTTGAACTTTCTGCTGCCAAAGCCCATATTCCCACCATGCCAGACTGATTGAAGAAAAAGTATTTTCTGAGCACCTCCTATGTGGATACTTTGGTAAGCCCGTTCTTGCAGACCTTAGGGAGCAACAGCCATTAAGCATATAATCATAAATATATATATAAATGTAATTACAAACTGAGGTAACTGGTATTATGAAACAACTATAATATATGCTTTGAAGGAGAATTGATGTAGGTACCTAATTTAGGTTGAAGAGTCAGGGAGGACCTCAAGGCAGAGACCTAAAGAAAGAGTAGAAGTTTAGATAAGTTAGGCAAAAAGTAGGAAGGAATGTGGTCCCAGTAAAGGAAAGAGCCTGTGCAAAGGTCCTGGGGTTAGAGATGGGGGGGGGGGTTCCATTCAAGGTACTGACAGAAGACTAGGTTAGCGGGAGCTTAAAATTCAAGAGGAAAACAGACACAAGACCAGGCTAGAGAGGTGGGCTGAGGCCAGACCAGGTGGGCTTGTTGGCCTCAAATGACTGGGATTTTATCCTAAATGCAAGGAGAAGCCACAGAAAGCTTCCAAGCAGAGGAGAAGCAAGATCTGATTTACAGTGGTATAAGATCTTTGGAGCTGTGTGAAGAATGGCTTGTAGGAGGGCAAGAGAGACCAGTGAGTAGCTGCTGCAATGATCCAGGCAGTACAACAGGGCTGGGGGAGGCAGCAAAGAGGACTCTGGCGTGTGGCTTGTGCAGAAGCAAAGTTCCCAAGACTGCAAAGCACAGACGTCTACTGGCCTGGTGGACAGGTGGCTGTGGGGCTCCCACGTGAGGTCTCCCCTGAGTGTAGTCTGGGCTGCAGACGGAACGCTGGGGTCTGGAGCACATATGCAAGCCTTGGCAGCGGGTGAGTGCCAGGGAAGAGGGCAGTCTGCTGCCACAGCCCTTGGTATCTTTCCTCCCAAATGACCTAGCTCCTGGGTACCAGGGACGTGCGAGGCTCTGTGTTCACTGCTGCGAGGTACTAAGGGATTCTCCATCAAAGACCCTGCAGAAAAGATCTCCCAAATGATTACAGCTCATGGCAGGAGCTAGGTGGGAAGAAGTCACTTCGTGGTAGAGAGATGAGTGTTGGAAGAGAAAAAAAAAAAGGACCCACAGGCATTCAAAGGCGCCAAGAGTGTCGTGAGAAAGGGGGAACGGCTGTGAAGGTTTCTGGGAAGAGGCGGCATTCAGGATATTCCTGAAAGGATGGATAGGATTTCTGGAGCTGGAGAAGGGGGAGATACCTGTTCTGGGCAACAGCAGTGTCCTGGGGCAGAGAAGAGGGGGTGGAAAGGAAGGCTCTGTCGGCTGAGGGAGAACTCCAGGGGCAGCTGCCTGCAGGCCCGAGGCCCCGTCCTCCTCTGCTGCTCCTTTGTCACATTCCCCATGGCTCCTCCAGGGCTGTGTGCTCTGCAGGCCCTCGGCAGGTGTGGGCTGAACTGAACTGGCCACCACTTGTGCCAGGCCCCCTCCCATCCCCAACCCCATCTGGAGGGCATGACAAACAGGAAATCAGGAGGCCCGGAGCCAGACAGACATTGGGTCCCAGTACAGGGTGGCCATCCCCCAAGACAACGATGCCGGGCTCCACCCGCCTCGTCATCACTGCTCTTGCAGGGCACTTGAAGCTCACTCACGCTCTCATCAGCCAGCAGGTCACCGTGGCCTCAGAGCAACTCATCCAGCCAGGAACGCAATAACAGTTTTGCTTTAAAGGGGAGGATACAGACTGAGAGAGAGGATGGGTGACCTGCCCAAGGCTGCACAGTCCTTTTTTAGGACTTCTGCCCGTGGTGCCTTGGTCTGTGAGCGGAGAGAGGTTCCCGGCAACCCAGAAATCAAACTGGGGAGGGGAGGGCCTCTATTGCTGACCTAGCCAAGGCTGATCTAGCCAGTCTACCCCGGGAGACCCAGCTCCGCAGGCTGTGCCTGACTCCATGGAGGAGGAGGAGGAGGAGGAGGAGGAGGAAGGAGGTAGTGTGGGCACCACCCCAGAGTGATTTGGAGAAGGGAAACACTTCCTCTTTCCACAGACGCTACCCCCTAAAGGGTAATCCTGGCCTGCACTGGCACATCCCCATGGGCACATGGGCTGTGGCGTGGGGTGGACCCAAGTCTCAGGCCAAGAGGACAGGCTTCCTTCCCTGAGTCCTGCCCGAGGGAGCCCAGCATCATCCGTGCTACCAGATAAAAGGTGAGGGGCCCCATTTGCACTCAAAATCCCATCCAGCAGTCGCTTGGCTGACTCTGCATCTTTAGACCCCAGGAAAGGCATTGCTAGCAGTACCCTCTCTCCCTGAGCTGTCCCTCTTATTGTCCAGGGAAAGGGTGAAGAGAAGGGAGGGATGGAGGACAGAGACGAAGGGAAGAGAGTGGCAGAGGAGAGGAAGGGAGGGTCTCCCCAAGCTCCAGGCACACACACGACCGATATGTGGACAGAAAGGGGCTCCCATCTCTGTCCCATCTACTGATTGCTTCCAACTTCCCTGCCCCCACCCTACGTACTGAAACAAAATAATAACTGTGGCTTTTACACTCTGTTCCTACAGTGTCTGGGTGAGGGGAGGGCTCCTGAGCTCTAAAACTCCCGTGGGCTGCAGCGGGCCGATTCGTGGGTGGGGATGGGTGTGAACAGATTGTATCCGCAATTTCCAGGACAGGATGGAGATCTGGCCCAGGCCTCTCAGCGCTCTTTCCCTCCAGCCTTCAGGATCCAAAACACAGAGGAGGGGGCGTGGCTTGGCTGCCTTCCCCTGCGCCCCCTACTGGGGGAAGGCAGGAGGTCCTCGGGCAGGAGTGGGCCTCAGCCGTGGAGGAGGGGGTTTCAACACTGGCACTGCCCCCCCAAAGCTCCCCCCACCCAGGAGTGCCCCCCACAATACCCTCCTGCAGCTGCCTATCTGGATGGTGGAAAACAGGTCGGCTTTACCGCTCACTTAAGCCAGTGAGCTTCACCTCCGCCCACCCTGTTGTCTCATGTGCAACAGGGATACTGACCCTCTCCCAGCATCTTAGGGATTAAGGTCTGTAAAACAGAGATAAAGTCGGGGCACACAGTAGATGCTCCACAGATGTTAGCATCCCGTTCTCTCCCACTCCTACCTAGAAGGGGCCCTGGTCCCTTTTCACTGTGGGAAAGGGTACCACACAATGAGACAGGAAGGATGCAACAAGCAAGGGGCAGAGCTGAGGGCATTACGTCGGTGATACGTCGGTGATCTGTCGGTGATCTTGCCTAATCTCAACCTTTGAGGGAGGTTCTGGTAATATCCCTGTTTTAGAGACCAGGAAACGCGCTCAGAGAGGTCATCCTACGAAGTAAGTGGCAAAGCCCGAACTCCGGCTACCCCAGCCTCCTCCACAGCCCGCTTGGAATTCCGGGAGTAAGCAACCAAAAAGGCAGGGCGGTTTCCCCTCCAGCCTAGACTAGCGATAAGAGAGAGAGACCCTGACCTCCCCAAACACATAGCACAATCCACAGACCTCTCCCCTTTAAAGACTCTATGCCCTAAGTCACCGGCCCCCTCCAGCACACAGACGAACGGACACCCCCTCCTGGCTCTGGATTTGATTCTCCCAAAACACACTCAACCCTCTGACCTTCTCACCCCATACATACAAACCATTAACCCCATTCCCAACACACACTCAGCCTTGACCCCCCCCCACACAACCCTAAAACACACACAACCCTGACCCTCCTCACAATGTACACAGAATCCCAACCCTCCATAGTAAATACCAGTCCTCAGAGATAAAGCCCCAGGGGCTCTGGGGAGGTGGAGAGGGAATCCTGTACCATCTCTCGGACCTCCCACTCTGGCTCCCTGACTGGAGTAGGACAAATACCCACCCCTCCCCACAGTGACCTGGACCTGTCATTCCACAGGCCACCCACGTCTCTGAAAGGGACACCCAAGACACCCAAGGTCCAGCCTCCTCCTCACGTGGGGAGAGGGAGGGGAAAGGGAGGGGGGATTATCCAAACACCTCTGTTGGTGGGAAGTGGGAGGAAAGAGCCTCATCTGGGAGGTTTCCTACAAAGAGGGTAACCATTGCTCCTTGCAGGAATGGGAGCCACCAAGGTCTCCCTCTCCTAGGAACTGCCTGACCCCTGGCACCAGCCCCAAGCAGGGAGAGCAGGGTAATGAGGCTGCCTCCATCTCTAACACATGTAAATTTTGATCTGTCATGCTTTGTTACCCAGGACTGAGGAGCTTGGGTCACCAGGCCACCCAGCCCTGCACGAGAAGGAGGGAGATGCCTGGCTCCCTGAGGCCCATGGCTACGCCTCTGGTCACGGAGAAGAAGGTCAGGGAGAAGCTCAGAAGATGGGGGTCTGGCTAGGAAGAGAAGTTGTTTACTAGGAAGAGGGGAGGGGTAGGGAAACCCACACGCTCAGAGCGGGAGGGGGCAGGAAAGGGGCATTGCCTAACCTGGGTGGGGAAAGCCAGAGAAGGCTCCACTTGCCCGAAGTGTGGGCACCCCGCCCTGGGGAGAAAAGGTTACCAGGGTGGGAAGTGGGGGACCCGGAAACCCTCCCCACCTCTAAGAAAGAGGAAGAAGCTTGAAACATTTAGAGGAGGGCATGGCATTTGCTCGTCTGACACAGGGTGGGCAAGAACCCAGGCCAGGCCCCGGGCCCCTCCAACTCTGAGCAGTGCCGGGGGCTCTGTACCCATCACCTGGGGAAGGACAACTTATCCACAGGTACCAGGTTATAAGCCCCCGACTTCTCCTTCCCTAAAAATCCCACCCTGGCAGGAAGTAGACGCTCCAGTTACCCAGCCAGCCCCCGCCCCCGCCAAGAATACAAATTCCAGTCCCTGTAGACACAATGAAGCACAGACATGCCCACCCATTCCCCAGCAACTCTGAACCCAGCACCTGGCCTCCCTGGTCACCTAGCACAGACTGGAAGACTAGGCCAGAATCGGTCACTGTGCTATCCGCCACTGCTGTGTGAGAAAACAGAAGATGGAGACAGTGGAGCCTGCCAGGGGAA
>NC_058417.1:38706446-38706744 GCF_002201575.2 Neomonachus schauinslandi | reverse complement strand
TCCAGGAAGCGGTGGTGGCGGTGGGCAGGCGGCCAGTGCGGGCAGCGAGGCGCCCAGCCAGGGCCTGCCCCAGGGACAAAGAGACTCCCTGGCTCCGGGGAGAGAGTGCTGCCCCCACACCGGGAAGGGGACACTGACCCAGCCCGGCCGGGCGCTCAGGACAGTGGTGCCAGGCAGCCGGCCAGCGGCCATGGGAGGGGCGGTGGGTGCCTGGGGCAGGGCGTTCATCCCTGCCTGCCAGGAGAGGTGGGCCACGTTTCCCAGGTCAGCAGCTGACCGGCCAGCCGGCTGTCCATGG